>NC_056739.1:163970680-164270680 GCF_019279795.1 Protopterus annectens
CCAGGACAACCCATTTATTAGGACTGCAGATGCATCCTTGAAGGACATCCTGGGGTTTCTGCTGTGTCTGGGTTTGGCTTGAGAAGACCTGGAAGGGGCTGGAAAGGACCAATTCTTAGAGGGCCAGTGCCTACTAAATCTAGGAGGCTGAACTTGAAATAAATCTTTAACAGTTTGCAGAGATTTACCTTTATCTTGCATCTTTTTAAGAACTTTCCCAGCCTTGTTGCCAAACAGGCGGTCTTGATTTAAGGGAGCATCCAGCAATTTAGCTTTAACATGATCAGGCAAAGAATGCTCCTTAAGCCAAGCATGCCTTCTGATCACAGACCCAGTAACAGCAGCCCTACAAGAGGCTTCTAATGAATCAAATCCACATTGCAAAGTATGTTTTCCAACCTGTTCAGCAGAATGCATTAAATCCTGTAATTCTTTATTTTCCACACAGTCAGGAATCAACATAATTTTCTGTTTAAGCAATCCAATAACATGTTGCTGATACTTTAACATATGAAACTGGCAGTATAGCCAAGGTTGCAGAAGTGTAAACTTTCTTACCCCATCTATCCAGCGCCCTGGAATCTCTATCAGAAGGGTTAGGATTTTTAGCAGTAGAAGCCTTAATGCCCTTGGGCCCCTGTGGAATAGTCTCTGGATCCACAATAGGATTTTCAAAAAGGAACCTGTGCGACTCAGGGACCCTGTAATATCGGTCAGGTTTTCTGGGGAGCAGGAGGCAAGGAATCAGGGGCCAAACTAGATTCCGAAAAGGCATCATCAACAATGTCCAGTACAGGAGGAATAGCTAATGGTCTATGCTGAGGCAGGAGTAAGAAATCCATAAGCCTCTTTTTTGAATTAGAAAAATCCTGGCTTTCCCAGTGGAAATGCTCCCTTAGAGTATGCAAGGTTTCACCAAAAGAAAAATCCTCTAGAGGGGAAGCAGAGGGAATAGAATCCTCTGCATCAGAATCCTCATAAGTAGATAAGGGCAAATCCAGATCATCAGAAGAATCAGAAAAAACAGAATCCTGGTCAGAAGATTCATAAACAACTTCAGTCCTAGGCCTCTTAGAAGGGGGGTTGCAATTATTAACTTTTACTGACATCAGAAGGGTGCAAGAAAAAGTTTTCCTAATGGGGTACTTAGCTTTAGTTGAAGACTTCGGTTCTGAAACTTGAAAACGAACATTTCAGGAGTCGGCCGACCGGCACTTGCGAACTGCTTCTGCTTCGGGCACCGCACTGCAAGAAAGACGGATGTAATGGCATCGGCGGCATGTTTTATACCCCTGACGACCTGGCGTCATGGAAGAAGGGACAGCAACTGACGCAGGACCCAAGACTTTGTTAATCAGGCTGACTGAGGGCTACTGCAAAGCAGATAACCCGAATGTAATGACTGCAACAGTGAAACACGAAGAACATCTCAGAAATAATGGTCACAAGAACAGTTTTTCAGGCGCAATGTTGCAGAGAAGAGGAACTTGCTGGCTCAAAGGGGGCCAGCATAAGTTTCTCTAACACAAAATTGAGATCCCAAGGAGGACCCACCTGGTTTCCTTAGTGGCCTGATGTGAAGGATGCCGTTTAAGAAGAGTTTAACTTCTAACCCGGACGCTAAAGGGAGAGACATAGGCAGACATGTAGAAAGATAGTCTTTAACTGAGAAGTAGGACAGCCCACTCTTCAGTAATTCACATAGATAGAACAAGACCACTGAGACATCCACTAACAATGGTTGTAAATCCTTTTTGAGACACCAGATGGAAAACCTCTTCCATTTGGAAACATAGGATTTCCTCGTTGTGTATCTTCTGGCCTCCTGCAAAACTTGAAGCACATCCTCAGAAAAAAAATTGTCTGAAGGGAATCAAAACCTAATCGCCCACACAGTCAGATTTAGAAATGACATCTGTGAATGCACTAGAGTTCCCTTGTTCTGAGTACGTAGGTCCATTCTGTGGGGTAACTTGTGGTGACAAGCCCTTCGCTAAATGCAGGAGGAGGGGGAACCACTGCTGTCTTGGCCAAAAGGGGGTCCAACAGCAAGATTTCTGGTTGCTCCCACTAGATTTTCAGCAGGACCTCTTGGAGAAGTGGGAAAGGGGGGAAATGCATACAGAAACATCCCTGTCCAAGCAAAAAAGATAGAGCGTCCACCTTCCAATGCCAAAGGATGTGGGACCTTGACAAAATTTGGGAAGTCTGTTCATGGGGAGGCAGAGAGACCTATCCGAGGTATACCCAATCGATGGACCATATCCAGAAACGTATCCCTGTGTAACATCCATTCGTGGGACTGGGTCGTGGACCTGCTGAGTGTGTCTGCCATAACATTCTGAGTTAACGGAATGAGACAGCCTGAAGGGAGAGCCGACTCTGCAAAGCTAACTCCCAGGCCTGTAAAGCCAGTTTGCACAGGAGGTAAGACTTTGTCCCTCCCTGTTTGCTGACATACCAGAGGAGAGTGGTATTGTCTGTGAACCACCTTAGGACCCCTGGAGAAACCACAGACTTGAAGATTTGGAGAGTGAAAATCAAGGTCATCTCCCTTTACACTGACGTGCTCTCTTGTCTGGCCTGGAGATCAGACATACTTGACCTTCGAGGATTTCCACTGCTGCTCCCCATCCTAAGCCTGAAGCATCGGTGTATAGCTCCTGAGTAGGGTGAGGCGGTTGTAAGGGTAGACCTAGATTCCTTGCAACCTGAAGTATCCACTACTAACTCTCTTTAGGTAGGAGTGGGATAAAGTCCAGAGGATGAGAGTGTTGCATCCAAACTGCTCTCAAGAACCAGTGGAATTTTCTCATGTGTAACTTGGCTAAACGAAGCAGGGGGATCGTGGAGGCCATGAACTCCAATAGGTGTAGAAACTCCCTGGAAGTTAGGGATTGGAGGAGCAAGTGGTCTTGGAAATAGGAAGTTAGGAGACAGACTTTTTCTGGAGGTAAGAAGGTGCTAGCATCCTGTCTGAATCCTGTAGCCCAGGAAAATGTGGTCTTGGGAAGGGATCAGGGCAGATTTCTGATAGTTTATTGTGAACCCTAGACTCTCCAGGAGAGACACCGTGAAGGAGAGATTCTCCTGAAGTGTGTCTGGATACAGGGCCTGGAGGAGTAGGTTGTCTAGGTAAGGAAAAATCTGTATGTCCTGTAGTCTGCAGTAGGCTATGACAGGAGCCAAGTATTTTGTGAAGATCCTTGGTGCCATAGACAGTCCAAAGAACACAGCACAGAACTGAAAATGCGAGTAAGCAATAGAAAAGTGAAGAAATTTCCTGAACCAAGGGTGAATGGGGATATGAAGGTAGGCATCTTTGATGTCTAATGCCACCATAAAAGCCAGTGGAAGAATGAGAGGAAGAAGGGTGAGCAATGTTAGCATACGAAAGGCGGGAACTTTCAGAAAGGTGTTTAGATGGGAAAGATCTAGAATGGGTATCCAGGGCCATCCTTTCTGGAAACCAGGAACACCCAGGAGTAAAATCCTTTTCCAACTTGGCAGAGTGGGACTTCCTGAATAGTGCCTTGAGAAAGTAGGCTAGATATGACCTGGGGGAAATATTCTAATTATTCTTTCAGAGGTTGTAAAACACCCCTGAAGGAGGGAAGACATTTCCACACCATGAAATATCCTTGTCTGATGATAGATAGGACCCAAGAGCCCTGGGTTATCTGATTTCAAGCAGAGAAAGAAATAAAGAAGTGGAGACAAAGGAGTTAATGGGCCTGGAGGCGGGTAGTCACAGACTACCAGGCTTAGCTTGAAAGGGCTGTTTCTGAGTAGGAGTAGAAGAGGCAGATTTAGATGGGAGTTTTTTCCTATGATCTCTCTTACCTTTGGAAGACTGTGGCCTGGCCAGTTTTCTGACAAAGGTGGTTTTGGTAGGATAATTCCTCTGAAACCTGGGGACAGGGGAAAAAAAGACATGTTTTAGATCTTGCAGCTTCTTGCCCCTTTACTGTAAAGATTTAAACAGTTCTGCAGGTGAGGTAATAAACAAGGCCTTGTTCTCCATAAGGGTATCCAAGAACTTTGCTTTAATATCAGGCAAAGGTTGGAGCCTGAGTCATGAATACCTCCTCAGGACAGACCCAGATGCAGCTGCCCTAGCTGAGGCCTCCATGGCATCATGTGCACTTAATAGAGTGCCTGGTAAACTGGCCTGAGGAATTAAGAATAGAGGAGAGCTTAGCCTTGGTGGGAGAATCAGGGAGCTCAGAAAGACGCTTCCCTGCATCTGATAAAAGGGCCAAGGAATATTTGGCCATAGGAGTGTGAAAATTAACTGTGCTAAAGGCTAGAGTAGCAGAGGTACATACTTTTTTCCCAAATCCCTCCATGACTTTGCTCTCCTTCTCTGAAGGAAGCAAGGAGGGAGAAGGCAGCAATTCGGATGCTTGCCTGCAGAGACTGAAATGGTAGGGTCTGCAGAGGGGCACTTGAAGAGGAATTTGGAGTCCTCAGACATCTCATAAAAATTATCTGGGCGCTTGGGAGCTGGAGGTTGATAACTGGGGCACTTTGAAGCAGCTGCAAAGGAATCTAAGAAGGCTGGCAGAACAGGGGATATATGTCCGATGTAGAGGGGGAAATCCATCTGTAGGAGGTCGAAGTACCTTTTTTGGATGTCAGACACCTGGCAGCAGTCCCAATTGAACTCTCTCATCTTCAGGACAGTTTCCCTAAAGTATATCTCCTCCTCAGGGGAATCTATGCCATTGAATTCCTCTTCTGGTGAGGCATAACCCAAAGGGGAAGAAATCTGGGCTGAATAAAGTACAGTTTTGTACCTACCATAAATGTAGATGTCCGATAGATATGCAACTGCAGTCATAACATATGGGTTGTCCTGCCTCAGGCAGCCCTCGGTCGGCCGGATTCCAAAATCTGGGTCCGACGTCAGCTGATGTCGCATTTCTCTCCGACGTCAGAGCGGCTGGAGTACATAAGCATCAGCCGACACCATCTTCTTCAGTGTTTCTTGCCCCAGATGCCAGGTGCCCTCCAAGGAAGGCTGTAATCAAATTGGAAGACAAAAGCAGGTTTCCAGACAAATAAATAAGCAATAAACAGATACACCATAACAGATATCCCCAGCTAAGGATAACAGGGAGAGTGGACCCAAGGCATAGAGGGAAGGAGGGAGGAAAACCGACTGCAGTTGCATATCTATCGGACATCTACATTTATGGTAGGTACAAAACTGTACTATGTCCTTCAAGAATGCAACTGCAGTCATAACATATGGGTTGAATACCATAGCTTAGCTGGGGGAGGTGGAATGCTCTAAGAAAAGGATGGTGTAGCTATCAATCCCTGCAGGACTGCGAAGCAAAGCCTGCTCTGGATCTGGAATATAAAGGGAGGTTGTAGTGTTTGGAAAATGTATGCACGGAGCTCCATGTAGCAGCTTCTAGAATGTCTTTTGTAGGCACCCCTCTTAAAAAAGCTGTAGAGGTGGCTGTAGCTCTGGTGGAGTGTGGTCTGACATTGGCTGGCACACTCTTTCCATGGAAAGAATAACAGAATCTGATGCAATGTCCAATCCATTTTGAAATTGTCTGTTTGGAAATTGCTTTTCCTTGTACTCCTGGGGCGTAAGCTACAAAAAGCTGATCAGACTTCCTACTGGTCTTGGTTCTGTCCAGGTAGTAGCGAAGTTGTCTGTGAATGTCCAAGGTATGCAACAGTCTTTCCCCTTTGTTCTCAGGATTGGGAAAGAAAGTAGGCAGGTGAATTGCTTGATTTAAAGAAACCCTAGATACCACTTTTGGCAGAAAGGTAGTGTTGGTTCATAAGGAGACCCTGTCTCTGTGAAAGGTTATGAATGGTGGGATTGCCATTAGGGCCTGTAATTCCGAAACCCTTCTTGCTGAGGTAATTGCCAACAGGAAAGCTGTCTTCCATGAGAGAAATTGTAAGTCCACAGAAGCTGCTGGCTCAAAGGGAGGTAGAGTCAGTTTTTCTAGGACAAAGTTGAGGTCCCAAGCTGGTACTGGTGCCTTTCTTGGGGGCTTTACATTCTTGATTCCCCTAAGGAATTGCCTTAACAAAGGATGTGAAAACACAGGTGGATCAGTGTTGTATCTAGCTGAAATAGCTGAAGCATGTATTTTTATGTAAGAATATGAGAGTCCATTATGTAGCATATCTGCCAAATATTCCAGAATGAGTGGAATGTTCAATAATGATGCATCATGACCCTTGCTGGTATTCCAAATGCCGAATCTCTTCCATTTGGCTGAGTAAACCTTTCTGGTGGATGGTCTCCGGGCTTCTGTAAAGTATCTGCTGAACTTCCTTGGAGAGAGATAGATTGAGGTTATTCATAGGATCTCCCAAGCTGTTAGCTGTAGAGTCTGGATGTTGGGATGAACTGTCTTGAAGTTGTGTTGAGTCAAAAGTTGGGGCCATTGGGGAAGGGCCCACTTTTTGTTGTGACATATGCTCCGTAGTAGTGGGTACCAGTGTTGTCTTGGCCAGTCTGGAGCTATTAGGATCCCCTTGGGCTGCTCTCCTTTGATCTTTAGTAATACTGTGGTCATCAGTGGCAGAGGTGGGAATGCATAGATTTTTAGGAAGTTCCAGTTGAATGAGAGAGCATCTATTTTCCATGCTTGTGGATGATATGTCCTTGAACAGAACCTCTGTAGATGATGATTGAGGTGGGAGGCAAATACCTCGACATGGGGCAGGCCATAAGTAGACCTGAGTCGTATGAAGATTTCTGGATGTAACCTCCAATCGTGGGGGTCTAGGAAATTCCTGCTTAGACTGTCCACCAGCACATTGTCTTTGCCTGGAACAAACTGGGATTGCAACTGTATGTTTAGGCTCAGTGATTTTTCCCAAAGATTCATTGTCAGTCTGCAAAGGGGGTAAGAATGGGTGCCCCCCAGCTTGTTTACGTACCACATCACAGTGGTGTTGTCTGTCCATATCAGCAGGTGGCCTTGTTGAAGTTGTTGTCCAAAGGCCTCGATGGCATGCATTACTGCCAGCATTTCTTTTTGGTTGATATGCAGATGTGTTTCCTTTGGAGACCATTGTCCTTGAATACATCTGCCCTCCATGTGTGCCCTCCATCCAAGGTCTGAGGCGTCTGTGGTCATGGTCTGTGTTATCGGAGGTTTTTTGAATGACATACCCGAGTTTGACTGGCTTACCGAGGCCCACCATAGAAATTCCTTTTGAAGGCATGGAATGAGCGGTATGGTTGCCTCTAGGTTGTTGCTGTCTTGAGACCATAGGCTTTTTAGGTACCATTGAAGCTTTCTCATGTGTAGTCTTGCTAGTGGAACCAGGAGAATGCAGGATGCCATGTAACCCAGGGCCTGTAAGAATCTCCTTGCAGTCATCTGGGTGAGCTTTGCTAAACCTTTGAAGTAATGAGTTAACTTCTTTTGCTCGTCTTCTGTCAAGTAAGCCATTTGAGAGGCTGTGTCTAGTTTGGCTCCTAAGAAGGTTATTTGCTGGGATGGCTGAAGTCTTGACTTTTGGAAGTTGACTGTGTATCCCAGAGCCTGTAGCAATTGTATGACATAATTCAAGTTTTTTGTCAGAATCAGTTTGTCGTCCGCTTGTATGAGGCAGTCGTCCAGGTACGGGTAAATTTGAATCCCCTGGAGCCTGCAATGAGCAATTACTGAAGCCAGGCATTTCGTGAATACTCTGGGCGCAGTAGATAAGCCAAATGGCAATGCTGAGAATTGATAATGCTCTGGCCCTGCAAGAAATCTGAGGTATCTTCTGCAGCTGTGTCTGATAGGGACATGCAGGTATGCCTCCTTGAGGTCCAGAGTAATCAGCCAAGACCCCTTGCCCAGCATGGGAAGGAGTTGCTGTAGAGTCAGCATTTTGAACTTTGGTACTATGAGAAAAGTGTTTAATGCGGACAAGTCCAGTATTGGTCTCCATTGAGTTTCTTTTCTTGGAACAAGGAACAGTCTTGAGTAAAACCCCTGGCCTTGTTCTAGTTGTGGAACTTTTTCTATTGCTTTGATCTATTGCTTTGGTTGGGAGGGTGGCCTAATGGTTAAGGTTTGCCTTACAAACACAAGGTGCAGGGTTTGAGTCTCACAAGGGATAATTGGCTAGGCTTAAAATGGCTCGCAAGGGCAGTTAGCTTAGTACTAAACTATGAACCTATGAACTATGAACCTATGAGCAAGCAGAGAAATTTGCTTGATAGCCTCTGCCCTCTGGTTTTGTGGTAGGTTTGGCATGCCTTGTTTCCTTGGCAAGGTATGAAAATGGAACCTGTAACCGTGGTCTATAATGTCCAAAATCCATTTGTCCTTTGTCAGTCTGTGCCAATTGTCTGAAAACAGAGATAATTTTCCGCCCAAAGGAGCTTCTGCTTGCTCCTTGGTCAGCGGAACTAAAGGAAAGTCATTGAGATTGTCTTTGTGGGAAAGGAGAAACCCCTGTGTCACTTCTTTGGTTTGCTGGTTGCCATTGTCGTCCCCTGTAGGAACCTCTGTATTGTCCTCTTCCTCGGGCATGCCTGTTTTTGCCCCTTTGAAATCTTTCAGGATTAGGAAAGGACCAGTTTTTAGAAGGCCAATTCCTGCTGAATCTGGGTGGCTGAACCTGGAGGAAATCTTTGACTGTCTGAACTGACTTGGCTTTTTCCTCAATGGACTTTAACACATCTTTAGCATTAGCACCAAAAAGCTTGTTCTTTTCCAAGGGTGCATCAAGAAGTTTTGCCTTAACATGATCTGGTAAAGGTTGTTCTTTTAACCATGCATGTCTACGAATGACCGCCCCTGTCATAGCTGCCCTACATGAAGCTTCCAATGCATCATATCCACACTGAAGAAAGTGATTGCTAACTTGCTGAGAATTATGCACAGCCTCCTGCAAAGACTTCCTATCTAAGGGTTCAGGAGAGGCCAATGTTTTCTGTAAATCATCTAACAGGTAATCCTGATATTGAAACATATGAAAGAGACAATTGAGAGCTCTCATAGATAAAGTAGAGGAGGTGTAAACCTTCTTCCCCCATCTCTGTAATGACCTAGCTTCCCTGTTGGAAGGCAAAGGATTTTTGGAGCTGGTAGTTGAAACCCCTTTCTGTCCCTGTGAAATTGTTTCTAAATCAACAACATGGGCCCTAAAGAAATGAGAATGGGTTTCTGGGACCCTATAGTATCTGTCAGGCTTGACAGGAGCAGGAGGAAGAGTGTCAGGGGTAACACTGGAGTCAGAGTATAAATCATCCAAAACATCAAGCACAGGAGGTATAGCTAAGGGTCTGTGTTGGGGCTTTTTAAGGAAGGTTCAAGGCTTTCTGGAATCAGAATATTCCTGGCCTTGCCACTTAAAATGTTCCCTCATGGAATGCAGAACTTCCCCAAAAGAAATATCCTCAGGAGGAGAGGCCGAGGGGATGGAATTCTCTGCATCTGAGTCCTCATAGGTCTGGAAGGGCTCTTCCTGGCTTTCGGAGTGAACAGAGTCCTCAGAATCTTCATCTGAAGGGAGAGGGTCAGAGGGTTCAACCCTGGGCCTCTTATCAGGAGGAGGTTGGGATCCTCTCTCAGGATGGGCCTGGGACCATCTGATCATGGAAATCAAGTCTGCGGCCATAGTCATGATTTGTGTTTCAGGAGTAGGCTGAGGTAAGGCTTTAGCAGTAAGGTGCTTGGACTTGCTGGCTGCCTTAGCACGTGTGTAGGCCTTGATAGATATGGACATGGGAGGCCTAGCAGCTCCACGTGCAGGAGTGACCTTATCAACAGCAATGGTCTCGGGCATTTCCTCGGTTTCAGTATCCGGAGGAAAATCAATAACTGGTGTCGGTGTGGTCTCCGGTATCGGAGGTATCGGTAATGCGGTGTCTTCGGTTCGGAGTGGTGGAATAACCACCTCAGAGGGAACCGGGGCACTCGCGGTTAGTTTTGGTGTGGTGTCAGTGGAAGACGCGGGCCGAGGATGTCGGTCCCGGTCTTTTAGTTTCTTAGGAGTCTGCGATGTCGGTAGTTCCGACGGCATTGTATAATCGAATTTTTCGCCGAAAAAGTCTTCAGCGAACTCCACCCGGCGCCTGAGAGTGCGCTTATTGAAGCGAGCACAGGCGGCACAGGCCGAGACGTCGTGGTCTGGGCCAAGGCAAGGGAGGCAGTAAGAGTGGAAATCCTTATGAGGTATTTGTTTACCACAAGACAAACAATTATTTACTTTTTCAGTAATTTCTGACATCGGCTGAGGCAAGAAAAGGTCCCCAACGGGGTACTTAGCTTTTTTGATGACTTCGGTTTCGAAGAATACAGGAGCTGACCGACCGGCACTTGCGAACTGCTTCTGCTTCGGGCACCACACGGCAAGAAAGACTGAAGAAGATGGCGTCGGCTGATGCTTATGTACTCCGGCCGCTCTGACGTCGGAGAGAAATGCGACATCAGCCGACGTCGGACCCAGACTTTGGAATCCAGCCGACCGAGGGCTGCCTGAGGCAGGACAACCCATATGTTATGACTGCAGTTGCATTCTTGAAGGACATCCCAAGGATTCATCTCCTGATGATTCCTCATCTTAGGAAATCTCTTCAGAGGGCCTCTTTAAGGGAGTAGAGGGAGAAAAGCAGGAGAAAGGAGAGAGGAAGGCAGCTGAGGTCTGCCATAGGGCCACAAAGGTGTTTAATAGGCCTTGGGAGAAGGCCTGCTAATCCGGTGTTTGTTCTTGGGGAGCAGGAGAAAAAGGTTTAGTTTTGAGCTTTTTTTTTTTGGAACCTGTATATGGTGGAAGTTGGATGGGGCAGACGTCGGCCTTCACTCCACAATGTTGTTTGGAACATCCTCCTGCACAAAGACCTGGGTAACGCCACGCGGGCCTGCAGTAATAATAAGCCACCCCCACTTTGCCCAAGTCGGACACCTGCGATTCCCTCAAGGATGTGCTGGTAGGGTCCTTCACAGCCTCCACTGCAGTACCTGTCAAAAGAATGTCTACCGATTCTGGGCTGACCTCTAGGCACACATTGGCCTTGAAGAGAGATCTGGATCAGAGGGAGCAGCTAGTACATCAAGGCTGTGGCTTCTTGACTTTTTTTGGTTGCAGCCTGTCTGAAGGGCCCAACACCACTTCCTTATCACACATGAGACACTTAAGGCACTGATTTCTCAAGATATAATTTCAGGGAAGCTAAACGTCTACGAAGTCTTTTTGGTACAAAGGCCTTACAGACACAACACAGGTGGTATCGTCGTGGTCTGGGCCTAGGCAAAACAAGCAAATGTTGCAAGAGTCCTTATGTGGAATCTGCCTTCCACACTGACACTTGCTCTTCTTAGTTGACATGTAATCACTACAAAACACAGCAGCCAAAATGTTAAAGAAAAAACTCCAACGGGGCACTTATCTGAACCAAAATTTGCAACTTGACTGATGAGTGATGACCAGAGCAGATGACTGAACAGGTGGCAGAAAAGTTCAGAGGTTGGTACATGTTGACATCTGCTTTATGCCAGATGTTTCTTTATGGCAGCCGTACGTTTGTTAATGTGCAGCATCGCATATATGTCACAGTAGCTTTAGACTTTTGTATATGGACCGGATGTATGAGTCAGCCAGTGACAGACTCCCTCATGTTATGAATACTGCAGCATATGAACAGAAGGACATCATGTATGCATCCTGTGTGTGTTCGTGCATGAGCATGTGTGCATATAAATTATTCACATTCCTCCAGCTGGTCTTTGCCAAACTGGATGTTCTTGGCCCCACATTCCCTCAGTAATGGAGTTTTAAGGTTGTATCAGAGTACACCTTACAAACTACTGTCTTCAGCATCCCTACTATGTGATAAAGGCTAATGCAAAGAGATAAAGCTCTGACTATGACCCAATCAACAAAGAATCTATTAATAACATGGGCACCAGCAATGTCAACTGCAGAAGTTGGGAATGACTGGCTGATACTGATGCTGTGCCTATCTTTCTAGTGCAGGGGCAGCTAAATACAAATGAAGACACTTGATCAGGCAATGTGGATGGGTTGCCAAGCAACTCTGGCACTGCAGCCAGTGCAGATAACATGCTTGGTGAGTTCTGGCATAGCAACCACATCTCTGCAAAACAAGCAGTCAGACAACCAAGGAGCAAAATAGGACAAAAGCAAAAAGAGAAATCGCACAACTGTCTGGAAGATGGCCCCAAACATATAGGGAACTGATAGTCAAGCAAGTTGTAGAAAAATATTTAAGATACAGCTCACATAGTATACATGAAATAGATTTCCATATTATGGTTATTCAAATAAGTCATCATCATTAAGATCAACCAAGATCAAGCCTAAAGGATTCACATAATGCTTTAAGGGGTTAGAAAATTTTAGAATCATACTTACTCTCTTATACTCACTGGGAGTGGCTTCACTTAAGAATGGTCAATGTCCACTTCTCCAAACAGCAGTCTTCTTAATCCTGGTTTCCCCGTTATGTTTTCCTGGCCATTTCTCCTATTAATTTACAAAGACCGCTAGATATTTTAAGTAGCCACTGGATGGTGTTTCTCATTTCTATGTGGTATGCAACTGTGGACTTCCTTAATAAAAAGGAGGCAAAGCCCTCCACATGGGAGAAGCAAAGGGGCTTCTCTTCCTACAAAAACACTGAACCACTATTGTGGAAGACAGCATTTAGGGTAGCTGTACTACCAGTCACTTGAGATCAATCAGTTACAGCCTTCAGTCAGTTGGGAGACCACTGCTAATGAGAGAAGCAATGGGATCAGGTTCTCATATAGGTAAAGGCTATTGTGCAAACGATTTTACCGCAGTGAGCTAATGCAAAAGCAGGCCTCTTGACAGTTCGTGATCTTTAGTTGTTTGACTTTTGTGTCGAATAGAAAGATTTAATGTAAAGTTTCATTGCCAAGGAACAAAGTTAATTACACTAGCAATGACAGGTACCCGTTCGTTCTTTCTAGTGATTGTGGTGGTGTTTGTACGTGGGCAAAGGGATGAAGTGGCAAATCTGGTCTTATACCATTTGTGGAAGGGCCCTATCAGAACAGCAGTCTCAAGCAACAACAGACAGAATATATTCCAGTATGGCCACAAGGAGATCAACGTAGATTAGTTGTGTAAAAATCTTACCATAATGATACATGTCCTCTTCTCTGTTGCAGTATTCTTAAAGTACAGTTTTGTACCTACCATAAATGTAGATGTTCGAGTGCTAATACAGCTGCAGTCATAACATATGGGTTATCCTGCCATCAGGCGGGTCCTCGGTCGGCCGAATTCCAAAGTCTAGGTCCGGCGTCGGTTGTCGTCGCCTCTTCCCTGACGTCAGTGCAGCAGGGGTATAAAAGAACCAGCCGACGCCATTTTCTTCAGTTTTTCTTGCCCCAGATGTCAGGTGCCCCCAGAAGGTAGGCAAAACAGAAACTCATGTAATAATGCAATGTAATATAATCAAAAAACAGTAGTTTGCAAGCAAATACACCATAAAGAATACCCCAATCAGGTTGTATGAGGAGGTGTTAGTCATAAGGCCTGTCCCAAGAGGGGATGGAGGGAGGGAAACCTGGACTGCAGCTGTATTAGCACAAGAACATCTACATTTATGGTAGGTACAAAACTGTACTATGTTCATCATGCATACAGCTGCAGTCATAACAGATGGGTAGAATCCCAAAGCTAAAGAGGGGTGGCAGGCACTAAGTGGAACTAGGAGGAGCAAGGATGCCCTGCAAGACTGCTGTGGCAAAGCCCGCTCTAGATTTAGAGTATAGTGGAAGGTGATAGTGCTTGGAGAAAGTGTGCACAGAACTCCAAGTGGCTGCTTCCAAAATATCCTTGGTAGGAACCCCCCTGAGGAAAGCTGCAGAGGTAGCTGTGGCCCTTGTGGAGTGAGATCTGATGCTTGTAGGTACAGTTTTTCCATGAAATGCGTAACAAAAGCGTATGCAGTGGGCTATCCATTTTGAGATTGTCTGTTTGGAAATGGCCTTTCCTTGAGCACCTGCAGCATAGGACACAAAGAGTTGCTCTGATTTTCTGAATGGCTTTGTCCTGTCCAAATAATAATGAAGTTGTCTGTGAATGTCCAAGGAATGTATTAGTCTTTCCCCTTTGTTTTGTGGGTTAGGATAAAAGGTATGTAAGTGCATAGTCTGATTCAAGGCTACACTGGATACTACCTTTGGCATAAAGGAGGGGTTGGTTCGTAAGGAGACTCTGTCCTGATGGAAAATGATGAAAGGTTGCACCGCCATGAGGGCTTGTAGCTCCGAAATCCTGCGTGCTGAGGTGATAGCCAGAAGGAAGGCGGTTTTCCATGACAAATATTGTAGTTCTGTTGAGGCAGCTGGCTCAAATGGAGGCAGAGTCAGTTTTTCTAAAATGAAGTTGAGGTCCCAAGCAGGTACTGGTGGTTTCCTTGGGGGTTTTATATTCTTAGCCCCTCGGAAGAACTGTCTTAAGAGAGGATGAGAGAATAAAGGAGGATCAGTGTTGTATTGTGCAGAAATGGCTGAAGCATGGAACTTGGAGGAGAAGGAAAGTCCACTGTTTAACATCTCAGCTAGGTTCTATAACATTTGAGGTAAATTTAGAACCCAAGGATTCTGGCCCATTTTCTGATTCCAGGCACAAAACCGTTTCCATTTGGCGGAGTAGGCTTTTCTAGCTGAAGGTCTTCTGGCCTCCAAGATGACATCCTGCACCTCCTTGGAGAGAAGGGTCTGTTGGGAAATCAAGGAATCCTCCATGCGGCTAGATTGAGGGTTTTTAGCTGACTGTGAAGAGTCTTGAAGCTGTGTTGGGTCAACAGAAGAGGCACTAGAGGCAGGATCCATGGAGGGGAATGTGTCAGGCTCTTCAGGAGTGGATACCAGTGTTGCCTTGGCCAGTCTGGAGCAATGAGAATCATCTTTGGCCTCTCTGCTCTGTCTTTTAATAGAACTTTGGGCAGCAGAGGAAGAGGTGGAAAGGCATAGACTGTCAATGTTGTCCAAGTGAAAGAAAGTGCGTCCCACTTTCCAGGGCTGTGGGTGATAGGTCCTTGAGCAAAATATTTTCAGTTGGTAATTTTTGTGGGTAGCAAAGAGATCTATGTCTGGCCGTCCCCATGCCTGAATTATCTTTGCAAAAACTTGAGGATGCAACATCCATTCGTGTGGATCTGTCATATTTCTGCTTAGGTTGTCTGCCAGCGTGTTTTCCTTCCCTGGCAGGAATTGTGCTTGAAGTTGGATTTGCAATTCCAGAGCCGTGTTCCAAAGGGACATGGCCAGTCTGCACAGGGGGTATGAATGAGTTCCTCCCTGTTTGTTTATATACCACATCACTGTGGTGTTGTCTGTCCTTATCAATAGCTGGCCTGGATGCAGTAGGTCTTTGAAGGCCATAATAGCATTTTGTACTGCTAGCATTTCCTTTTGATGTGTAGGTGCTTCTCTTTTTGGGACCATTTGCCCTGAATGCACTGATCTGTCATGTGCGCCCCCCAGGCATAGTCCGAGGCGTCTGTTGTGATGTTTTGATATGCTTGAGGCATGCAGAAAGGGAGACCTATGTTTCTTTGGCATGCTTGAGCCCACCACAGAAATTCCTTTTGAAGACATGGAATGAGTGGTATAGTTGTTTCCAAACTGTGGCTGTGTTGAGACCATACGTTTTTTAGGTACCATTGAAGTTTCCTCATATGCAGCTTTGCATATGGGATCAGTAGGATGCAAAATGCCATGAATCCCAGAGCCTGCAGGACTTTCCTTGCAGTCAGCCTGGTGAAGGTTGCCATTTTTCTGAAGTATTGAGATAGTTGCCCTTGCTTCTCTGGCGTGAGGTAGGCCACCTGGGTGTTTGTATTCAAGCTGGCACCCAGGAAAATTATTGCTTGAGAGGGTATTAGTTTTGATTTCTTTTTGTTGACTGTGTATCCCAGAAAGTTCAACAATTTTATTACAAAGGCCAGGTGTTTCAGAAGTATGTGCTTGCTGTCCGCTTGGATCAGGCAGTCGGTCCAGATATGGATATATTTGTATCCCTAGAAGTCTGCAGGAGACAATTACTGATGCCAGGCATTTCGTAAACACTCTGGGCGCAGTAGATAAGCTAAACGGCAATGCAGAGAATTGATAATGGGTTGAACCTGCAAGAAATCTGAGGTATCTTCTGCAATCTTGTCTGATAGGGACATGCAGGTATGCCTCCTAGAGGTCCAATGTTACCAGCCAAGACTCCTTGCCCAGCATGGGAAGAAGCTGC
Source organism: Protopterus annectens (assembly GCF_019279795.1). Taxonomy (NCBI): domain Eukaryota; kingdom Metazoa; phylum Chordata; order Ceratodontiformes; family Protopteridae; genus Protopterus; species Protopterus annectens. Next base: position 163,986,908 of record NC_056739.1, read on the forward strand.
TGTAATGTGAGCATCTTGAATTTTGGTACGAGTAAATATGTGTTTAGGATGGATAGGTCCAAAATAGGTCTCCAATCTTTGTCCTTCCTTGGTACCAGGAATAGTCCGGAATAAAAACCTTGACCCTGTTCTTTTGCAGGTACCTCTTGAATAGCTTTCATGTTCATGAGAGCTGAAATTTGTTTTTGTGCCTCTGCCCTTTGATTTTGTGGCAGGTTTGGCATGCCTCTCATTTTTGGAAGGGTGTGAAAATGGAATCTGTAGCTTCTGTCTATAATGTCCAGGATCCATTTGTCTTTTGTGACAATATGCCAATTTTTTTGAAAATAATGCCAGTTTTCCGCCTAAAGGTGCTGCCATTAAAGCTTTGCTTGGCATGCAAAGGGGAAAGTCATTGTGTCTGCTTTCTGAATGGCTGTGATCTATCTTCTCCACCTCTTGGTGTAGGTGCTTGCCATTGTCTGGCTCTAAATGATCCTTGAGATTGCCCTCTACCCCTCGGGCGCCTGTATCTACCTCTTTGAGGTCTGTCCGTGGCTGGAAAGGACCAATTTTTTGAAGGCCAGTTTTTGCTGAAACATGGAGGCTGTACCTGTAGGAAATCTTTCACCGTTTGCATTGATCTTGCCTTTTCCTCCATTTTCTTTAGTACCTCCTCAGCTTTAACACCAAACAATACATCTTTTTGAAGAGGTGCATCTAGTAATTTAGCTTTGACATCATCTGGTAAGGTTTGCTCTTTGAGCCAAGCATGTCTATGTATGACAGACCCTGTAACAGCAGCTCTACATGAGGCCTCTAAAGCATCAAAACCACATTGCAAGGTATGTTTGCCCACTTGCTCTGCACTATGCAACAATTCCTGCAACTCCTTTAAATCTGGTTGTTCAGGTTGTGTCATTTTGCTTTTCAACTGAGATAACAAAAACTGTTTATACTTTAACATATGGAACTGACAGTTTAATGCCCTCATGGTTAAAGTGGCCGAGGTGTATACCTTTTCCCCCCACCTTTCTAAAGCTCTGGAATCCCTCTCTGAAGGTAATGGGTTTTTGGCAATAGAGGCCTTAATTCCCTTGGGACCCTGTGAAATAGTTTCTGGGTCAGCAGCATGGCTTTTGTATAGGAATTGGTGTGAATCAGGAACCCGGTAATACCCGTCAGGTTTAACAGGAGCTGGGGGTAAAGCATCTGGGTTGAGGCTGGCTTCTGTGTACACATCATCTAATATATCCAAAACAGGAGGGATAGCCAGAGGCCTGTGCTGGGGAAGCAAGAGAAAATCCCTGAGCCTTTTCTTGGAATCCGAGTAATCTTGGCCTTCCCAGTGAAAGTGTTCCCTCAAGGTATGTAAGGTTTCCCCAAAAGAATAGTCTTCGGGGGGGAGACCGAGGGAATGGACTCCTCAGCATCAGAATCTTCAAAAGGGAATATGAATATTCCTGGTCCTCAGAATGTTCTGAGGTAATAGAGGCTTGGTCTGAGGAAGGGTAGTCTTCCTCCAGTCTGGGCCTTTTGTCCGAGGGTAGTTGAGAACCCCTGATAGGAGTAATCAAATCCTCTGCCATTTTGAGCATCTGTTTTTTAGGCATGAGGCCTTGAGAGGGGCTCTGTGGAGCTTGTCTTTTAGTTTTCATGGCTGCGTTAGATTTTGTGAAGGCCTTAATGGAAAAAGAGGAAGGACTGAAGACACCTTGAGAGGTGGCAGGTCTGTCTAAATTTTGAGTTTCCCCGCCAAGAGCAGCGTCGGTATCTGTAGTCGGAGTTGGGGCCGAGGAGCCTGCGACCTCGGGCACAGAAGACACCGCTAAAGAAGCGTCATCGGTACTCAGGGGCTGCGTACCGGAGCACCTGTAGCCGGCTTTAGCGTGGTGTTGGTAGAAGTCGCGGACCTCGTATATCGGTCCTTATCTTTGCGTCTTTTACTCAAAACAGGAGTCGGAGTATCCGACGACATAATGTAATTAAATTTTTTACCAAAATAGTGCTGGGCGAACTCCACCCGACGCTTAATAGTGCGTTTGTTGAATCTAGCACAAAAACGACAGGCCGAGACGTCGTGGTCTGGGCCTAAGCAAGGAATGCAGAAGGAATGGAAATCCTTATGCAGTATTTGCTTCCCACAAGAAATGCAATTATTAACTTTGTCTGACATCGGTCTGAGGCAAGAAAAGTTTCCCCAACGGGGTACTTAGCGGCTGAAAAATTTTCGTAAATCTCAGGAGCTGGCCGACCGGCACTTGCGAACTGCTTCTGCTTCAGGCACCGCGCGGCAAGAAAGACTGAAGAAAATGGCGTCAGCTGGTTCTTTTATACCCCTGCCGCACTGACGTCAGGGAAGAGGCGACGACAACAGATGCCGGACCTAGACTTTGGAATTCGGCCGACCGAGGACCCGCCTGACGGCAGGATAACCCATCTGTTATGACTGCAGCTGTATGCACGATGAACATCATGAGGGAGTTGCCTGCCACAATAACCTAATATCGGCAATAATACAAAAGACTCTACATGCACGCACCATCCTCAGAACTGAGTGCCCCAGGAGGAATGCCCATCTAAGGAAAGTATGTAGGTTAAGTACATCCAAGGAAGAACAATGTCAGGGGGAAGGAGGGAGGGATGGAAAACTGCAACAGAGAAGAGGAGGACAGCAATCATTATGGTAAGACTTTACACAACTAATCTAGGTCCTTCTATTCTTCTGTTGCAGTATTGTTAACATGAGGGAGAATACTAAAGCTCAATAGGAAAGGAGGAGAGGTAGGGGTAGTGGAGCTCTCCATGAAGCCATGGAGAAATGCCCTTTCAAACCCTGCCCTAGACTTGGAATTGTCGTCCAATTTGTAATGTTTGGTGAATGTATGGACTGAAGACCAGGTGGCTGCCTCCAGAAAGGTGTTAGTGTCCAGTCATTTGTAAAAGGCATCAGAGGAAGCAGCAGTCCTGGTAGTGTGCGCCTTACCAGGAGAAGGGAGGCTATTTCCATGGTGCTCACAGCAGAAGGAAATTGCTTTACAGATACACCTGAAAATAGTGTGTTTAGAGACAGGGAGTCCTAAAGCTCTAGGGTGGAATAAGACAAGCAAGTGGTCAGATTTCCTGATATCCTTTGTTTTGTCAAGATAGAAGCAAAGTTGTCTGTGCAAATCCAAGGTGTGCAAAATCCTCTCTGCAGTGTTCTGTGGAGTTGGGAAACAGGTAGGTAAATGGATAGACTGGATGAGGGATAAGTCATTTACCACTTTTGGCATAAAGGTAGGGTTGGTGCAGAGAGAGAGAGACACTGTGGAACACCAAGAAAGGAGGAGAAGGAGCCATTAAGGCCTGTAGTTCAGAAACCCTTCTGGCTGAGGTTAGTGCAAGCAGCAAAACAGCTTTCCAGGAGCAAAATTTCAAGGAAGCAGAAGCTGCCAGCAAAAGTCAGCTTCTCTAATACAAAGTTAAGATCCCAGGGGGGGTGTAACAGGTTTCCTGGGGGATCTTATATGAAGAACACCTTTTAAGAACTGTTAAGCCTAAAATCTAGAAGCTAAAGGTGGGGATAGAGGCAGACAGTCAAACAGCTGACAAGTGCACTCTGACTGAAGAGTAAGTTAAGCTAGCATATAGCAATTCACACAGGTAAGAGAGAACCAGCGGTACTTCCACTGTCAGCGGGTCCAGGTTTCGAGGAGGACACCAAACTGAAAATCTATTCCATTTGGATAAGTAAGACTTTCTAGTATTGGGTTTCATGGCCTCCTGAGCACACTATCTGAAAAACTGTGTCAGAAAGCATTTAAAACCCTATTACCCACAACGTCAGCTGAAGAATAGACAAGTGGGGATGGATTAGAGTTCCTTTGTGTTGTGTGAGAAGGTCCACTGTGTGGGGTAACTTGAGGTGACTGCTCTTGGCTAAATGCAAAAGCAGGGAGAACCAATGCTGTCTTGGCCAAAAGGAGGTCACCATCAGGATTCTTGGTTTGTCCTGCTGAACCTTTAGTAGGACTTTTGGGATGAGAGGAAGGGGGACGGAATGCATACAGAAATATCCCCTTCCATGAAAAGCTAAGGGCATCCACCTTCCAAAGTAGAGGATGAGGATCTTTGGCACAAAATCGTGTAAGCTGTCTGTTCACGGGGAAGGGAAAAAGGTCCATTTGTGGAGTACCACATCTGTGGACAAATGTTCAGGAACACTTCCCTGTGAACCATCCATTCATGGGATTGTATTTTAGACCTGCTCAGTATGTCTGCCACTACATTCTGACTGGAGGGGATTTACACAGCTGGAGGAGAGTTTGAAGGACAATACCCAGACTTGCAGAGCTAGCCTGCAAAGGAGATAAGACTTTGTCTGTCCCCGTTTGCTCACATGCCAGAGAACTGTCATGTTATCTGTGAAAAGTTTTAGACAGCCTGGGGTGAAGAGGGTCTGAAAGGTCTGAAGAGGCAGCAGGAGTGCCCTCATTTCTTTTATACTGTGTTCCCTTCTTTAAGAGGGGGAGCAGGTTCCTTGTGCTTTTATGGAGCCAAAGGCTGCTCCCCATCCTGTGTTTGAAGCGTCTGTGAACATCTCCTGGACTGGTGGCAAATGATGGAGTTGGAGACCTGGGTTGGCAGTTAGTGGTTGAATCCACCAGGTTATCTCCCTCTTCCAACAAGGGAGAAGGGGAACTGGGAACTCTTGGGGGATGTACATGTTGTATCCACACTAATTTCAGGAACCACTGTAGTTTCCTCATGTGTAGTTTTGCCAGAGGAAGCACTGGGATGGTGGATACCATGAACCTCAGGGTTATGAGAAAGGTCCTGGCAGTGAAAAGTCTCAGTGGGATGAGGCTTTGGAAAAAGGAAATGAGCTCCTAAGCCTTTTGAGTGGGGAGAGAGACCTTCATAAGGTCTGTTTGAAGCCGGCATCCTACAATTACTTGGCCCTGGGATGGGGGACAGCAGACTTCTGGTAGTTTATTTTGAAACCTAGAAATTGTAGGAAGGAGATGGCAGAGGTTAGATTGCACTCCAATGCTCCTGGACTAACTGCTTGAAAGAGAAGGCTGTCCAGGTATAGGAAGACCCGAATGCCTTGAAGTGTCTAATAAGCAACTACTGGGGCTAGACATTTTGTGAATAACCCTTGGAGCAGTGGAGAGACCAAAAGACAAGGCAGAGAACTGAAAGTGCCAGGAAGACACAGAGAATCTTAAGAACTTCCTGTAATTGGGTTGAATGGGGATGTGTAGATAGGCATCCTTTATGTCCATGGAAGACATGTAGGCTTGCGAGATAAAAAAAAGAGAGTTTGCAAGATAAGCATTCTGAATGTAGGTACTTTCAGGAAGGTGTTGAGGTAGGAGAGGTCAAGGATGGGTCTCCAGAGGCCGTTTTTCCTTGGTACCTAAAACATGCTTGAATACAACCCTTTTCCCCTTTGACTGGATAGTACTGGTTGAATGGTACCTTGGATCCAGCAGGTCTTGTAGCACCTTTGGGAAATGTGGCAGTTGGTCTCTGGAAGGTTGTGGGATGCTCCTAAAGGGTGGGAGAGAATTCCATACCATGAAGTAGCCCTTTTTTAAGATGGAAAGCACCCAGGCATCCTATGTTATATTTTCCCAAGCTGGAAAAGAAAAGGAAAGGGGGGGGAATGTTTGTAGGAGGCTGTGACCGCCTTCTAAACAAACACTAGCTCAGAAGGACAATTCTTTTGGAATTTTTGGTACAGGGGAGACAAGGATATGTTTCAGTTCCTGCATCTCTTTTCCTTTCCCCTTGTAAGGCTTTGAACAACTCTGGAGCAGCAGGGCCAAACAGGACTGAATTGTTTTGAGGGGCATCCAAGAGTTTGAATTTAATGTCCTCTGATACAGGTTGTAGCCACAGCCAATCAAATCTTCTCAGGAACGAGCCTGTGGCAGCTGCCATAGCTGAAACCTCCACAGCATCGTAGCTACACTTTATGGAGTGTCAGACCACTTAAAAGGAAGCTTCAATCAGGGATGAGGCCAAAGATTTATTCTCTGTCTGACATGTCAGAAATAATTTCTGAAAGTTGGGACAAGAGTTCCAAAGTACATTTAGTCATGCGAGTCTGCTAATTTATAGTCCTAACAGCGAGAGTGGCAGTACTGTATACTTTTTTGCCCAACTTCTCCATATGTCTGCTATCTTTGTCAGAGGGAAGCAGGGTGGTGGAGGGAAGTAATCTAGAGGCCTTATCAGAAGCCACAGTAATAACAGAAAGGTCAGCAGAAGGGGCTTTGAACAAGAATTTACAGTCCTCAGGCACCTTGTAAAATCTAGGCTCCAAGTGGATGAACAAACTGGTAATAACAAAAAAGCACACTGGTGTAGCCCAGATAAAATCACCAACCTTTATTGAAAATAGCACAAAAAAACTCCACTAAGCGCTTTCACCCTGGTAGGGCATCTTCAAAGTCAGTCTACAAATTTCATCAAAGTCTTTATAAACACCCTTCAATCATCAATGTAATCAAGTCTAATTGAATAACAATGAATATTAAGGAGTGCTTAGAGAGAACACCGACAACTTTTGGCCAAAGACCTGCCAAGATGGCTAAGTGCGGCAGTTGCAAAGCATGCAAATACATCAACAACGGGCCCTATGTCTCTGTGGGGAACTTTAAGAGGACACTGAGGAGCCCGGGCTATTGCAACTGCAACACTAACATGGTAATATATGTGGCCACCTGTCTTTCTTGTCCAGCATTTTATATAGGCATGACAACGAGAAAGTTGAAATACAGAATATTAGAACATTACAGGGACATTAAAAATAAGAAATCAACTAACTCACTATACAACCATACAAACAACTGTCCTAACTTTAATAAATTTTTATTTTTTGTTATAGATAGGCTGTGTATAAGAGACTTTGGAGGAGATTATAAAACTATTCTAGAGGTTAGGGAATGCCTTTGGCAGATCGTCTAGATGCCAGTAATCCTGGCATCAACGACCCCCTATCCCTAGCTTGTATATTGAAACACAAGGCAGCATGCATTTAGTATATTTGAACAATGATTATCATTTATTTGTGGTTCCATTTTTATTATCACTATTCTTTATGATCCATTTTATTGTTATTGTACGGATGTTACATTGCCTATTTTTCATTTTTAATTTTCAATTTCCCATTTTTTACACTTTTTAAACTTCATATATTAATTTTATTATTTTTTTATTAACAAATTCATGTTTGAACATCAAATAGTACGATTTGTATCACTATCTTATTACCTCATACTACTGTGTACTATACAAGGAACGATTGATTCCTGAATACCATAGAAAAAGGAGTTTTTATGAACAACCACAGGGTTAATTCACAAAAGGTTGTGAGATGGCTGATTCATTGTTATTCAATTAGACTTGATAACATTGATGATTGAAAGGTGTTTATAAAGACTTTGATGAAATTTGTAGACTGACTCTGAAGATGCCCTACCAGGGTTAAAGCGCTTAGTCAGGGGAGTTTTTTTTGCTATTTTCAATAAAGGTTGATGATTTTATCTGGGCTACACCAGTGTGCTTTTTTGTTATTACCTTGCAAAATCTGTGTGGTTTCTTAAGTGCTGAAGGCTGGGAGTCAGGGGATTTACCAGAAGATGCAAATACATCTGAGAAGGCAGGTAGAACAGGAGGTACAGGTGAGAGAGTAGGAGTGTCTACCTGAAGTAGTTTGTAGTACCTTTTTTGGACTTCAGAAATTTGACGGCTGTCCCATTTGAAATGCTCCCTCATCTTACCCAAGGTCTCACTGAAGGTAATTTCCTCCATTGGAGAGCCAGTACCTTTGGAATCCTCCTCTGTGGAAGTGTAATCCAGTGGGGAGAGGTCTGAGATGAGTAAACCTCTTCCCTAACCCTCTTATGAGGAGCGGTAACACAGGATGTGGACAGTACTGAAATCCCAGGAGGAAGCTTAAGAGACATGACGGCATTAAAAATTCCCTGTGTAAAATTTTTCAAAACCTGAAGAGGATTAGAGGGAAGTGACAAATTCTCTGTTTCTTTGTTTCTTTTTAGCATGTAGTTCAACTCTGTGTATGGTCGGTGGACTGGATGTAGGTCTAGTTTCAATGATGTCGGAATCCACGTCCTCCCTAACTAAAATTTGGAAGATTCCCCGAGGGCCCTCAGTAATCACGAGTCTAGGCTCTCCCTGGACATCTGTACTGGATGCCTGCAGTACCTAGGAGGACATGCTATCATTCTGAGCCAAGGAAGCCTCTGTTACAGGCTCAGCCTGTGAATTGGACGTGGGGGCTGAAAATTTCTCCCAGCTAGCAACTGCCCTGGGAGAGATGTTCATCACAGGAGATGCAGTAGAAGTTTCAGGCCTAGGCTTCTTGGCATCAGACCCTGCGGAACCCTCCATAGTGCCCTTCGCAAGGTGTTTCAAGCACTGATTCACTAAATAAATGGAAAGGGAAGCTAACCTACTTCTCAAAATTTTAGGCACAAAGGCCTGGCAGACAGAACAAGATCTGCGATCGTGGGTAGGCCCAAGACAAAAAAGGCACTACTTGTGATTGTCTTTATGTAGAATTTGACGTCCACATGAACATTTGCTTTTCTTGGATAACATTACAGCTAACCACAATGAAAAAGGTAAAGAAAGGATTAAAAAAAAAGTAGATAGTCCAAGCAGCTGAACAAAAGCCAAAAGTGTAGTTGATAAAAATTCTTATTTAATAACACGAACCAGCCCAAAGAACACAATTGAAACAAGCGCTTTTGCTCGGATATTCCGAGCTTTGTCAAGTTACACATCACACAATAAAATAACCTTTTAAATACTTTGCATGATTGTTAAATTCATTAATTGACTAATTTAGTCTTAAAGCAACTCTTCTTATAAGGCCAAAATAGATGTTTAAAATCAAGTAAGTCATTCATTCCTGTACTAAAAACAGTTAATAGTAAACAATAATATTCATAAAAGTAACAATGTTATAACATTAAATCTGGTTGTATAATAAGTTTACAAAATTGGTTTAAAAAATACCAGATAAAATAATGTGAAAAATGAATTAAATTTGTATGAACGTCACTTTTAGCATTCCGCCAAAAAATACATAAAATATATCTTTTAAATACATGCTTTAGACTTTTTGTAGTATATTTGTGATTAGCTATGCAGCATTAAAAACTTTATAATCTTGCCCTTCTAAGTTTTAAGACAGGTTTGATGCTGATGGTATCATTTAACCCGGGGGGGGGGGTTTCCCTGCATCAAGCCTTAACTGCCACACCTATTCCCTGTATTCTAGGGTGATTTCCCCAACAGGGCACATATCTGAAATGTTGAGGTGATAACCACTTCGGCGAACTGACCGTATGTATGGGTGAAGCATCCGGACTGGCGGCAAAGTAGTTCTGAGGATGGTGCATGCATACGTCACTTTTATGACCGACATCCGACAGTAGTCTATGTGCGGCGTACCATGCACCCCTACTAGTAAAAGTCTTGTGTACTGGCCAATGTCGGGTCATTGCAGCAGGCAACTCCCTCATGTTAACAATACTGCAAAAGAGGAACAGGAAGACATCAACAGTTTCACAGCTTTGATTTTACCCAAATATCAAAACAGTTGAGCATTTAGGTCAAGAAAAGGGATAGCTGGGACATCTTTTTTTTTTTGTTTTTTCTACGTGACAAAGGTCACACAACCTTTTTAGTAGTACAAGCTATTAAACCCAATTTAGTTCAACCAAAACTAGCAAGAAAGCACAGTTGTTTGAACTGACTTAGCAAGAGTTGTTAGTATACAAGGATCACAGCTTGCATTACGAGTCATCGTGAACGGAATAACTGCAGACAGATGTCCACTCATCCAGCCAGCCAGACTTCCAGACATCCCCAGAGAGGAGCTTGATCTTTCACCTATATCAAGTACGCCAGCAGAATAGCAGGTAGAAAAGAAACAGCAGCCTGCAATCTTTAGTTCTTCTGTGTGAGAGAGATGTGTTGCTGACCTATATGAAAATCCAGCAGGCAAAACTGTCATTCCACCAACTGTGTGTGTGTGTTGGGGGGGTGGTGGTGGCGGCAGAGTAACAGAGAAAGAGACAGAGTGCCACCATCCCTCAGTACTAACAGTACCACAAGGGTTGCTAGGAGGATCCTCTGCTGCAGTGGCAATTCTTGTTTTCAAACACACACATGCAACTGTATTATGTTTTTAACAAAGTTCACAACTGTACCATGTCTCATGAATGGAATATCACTAGAGTAGTGCAGATACTGACCACAGACCTAGGGTGAGGAAGCTAGCATACCCTGTACGATTGCAGTAGCAAATCTTGCTCCACTCCTCTAATAAGCACTTACTTTATAATATCTTGTAAAGGTGTAAACAGAAGTCCAGGTGACTGCCTCACAAATATATGTTGAGGCATTATTGGAAGAATACTGCTGCTGTACTAACCACTGCCCCAGTGAAGTCAGCTTTGACCTGCCTATGAGGAGTTTTGTCAAGGTAATCATTAACATTAAACAGTAGAGTGAGCCAATCATTTAGAGAGAATGCGTCTGTATAATGGTTTGCCAGTTAAGAAAGAAAGTACAGTTGTGTACACCTACCATAAATGTAGATGTTCGATTGTATTCGCTGTTGCAGTCCTAACCAATGGGTTATCCGGCTCCCACTAGCCATCGATCGGCCAGAATACCAAAGTTAAGTAAAAATGACATCGGCTGTCGTAGGTTGCAAAGGGCGTCCGATACAAAAGGAGGCAGCAGACGTCACTTCCTCAGTCTTTCTTGTCATAACAGTCAGAAGGCCCCAGAAAACAAGGTTTAAACCAAATTTAGCCTGTACCTTAGGAAAACAGAAAAGGAGGAAGGGAAAGCATGACTGAAACAGTGAATATACTCGAACAGCTACATTTATGGTAAGTGTACACAACTATACTATGTTCAAAGTGTTTCACTGTTGCAGTCCTAACCAATGGGTTGATTACCAAAGCCCAGAGAAAAGGGAGGATGAACAGAATCAAGGATTGGAGATAATGCCCTGCAGAACAGCAAATGGCAAACCCTGCCCTGGCTCTTGAAAACAAAGGCAAATTATAATGCTTTGTGAAAGTGTAAATAGAAGATCATGTGGCAGCCTCCAAAATGTCTTTAGTAGGGATAACCCTTAAAAAGGTTACAAAAGTGGAAGCTGCTCTAGTTGAGTGGGTCCTAACCCCTTGAGGAGGAACCTTGCCATGAAAGGAATAACAAAAAGTAATACAATGAGCAATCCATTTAGAAATGGTTTGCTTAAAAATAGCCTTGCCCTGGGCTCCAGGGGCAAAGCTGACCAACAGCTGTGCTGATTTCCAAAGGTCTTTAGTCCTGTCCAGGTAAAACCTGAGCTGTCTATGCACATCAAGAGAATGTAGGATCCTTTCACCTCTATTTCGAGGATTAGGAAAGAAGGTAGGAAGGTGTATGGACTGATTAAGAGTCAGGCTAGAAACCACCTTAGGCATAAAGGAGGGGTTGATTCTCAGAGGAACCCTATCTGCATGGAAAATAAGAAAAGGCTCCACAGTCATCAAAGCATGCAGCTCCGAAACCCTTCTTGCTGAAGTTATAGCCAAGAGGAAGGCAGTCTTCCACGAGAAGGAGAAAGAGTGAGTTTCTCTAGAACAAAATTAAGATCCCAGGTTGGAGTAGGCACCCTTCGGGGAGGTTTTAAGTTGCAAGCACCTCTGGGAAACATTTTCAGAAGAGGATAAGAGAAAATGGGTTGTTCAAAAGAACAATGAGCAGAAATGGCTGAAGCATGGATCTTGATAGAGGAAAAAGAAAGACCACCCTGAAGCAAATCAGCCAGGTATTCCAGGATCAGAGGAAGGGTAGGCTGAGAAGAAGATTCCTCTCTAGCCTGCATCCAAAGAGAGAATCTTTCCCATTTGCCAGCATAAGACTTCCTAGTGCTAGGCCTCCTTCAGCACGTCAACCACCTGCTGGGAAAGGGAATAAGAAAAGGATGGAGGTCATACAATGAGCCAAGCTGTCAAATGGAGAGACTGAAGGAAGAAGAAAAGGATGGAGTCATACAATGAGCCAAGCTGCCAAATGGAGAGACTGAAGGAAGAAGAAAAGGATTGAGTCATACAATGAGCCATGCTGCCAAATGGAGAGACTGAAGATGAGGATGTAGAATGTTTTCCCCTTCCTGAACCAAAAGATCTGGCTTTAGAGAAAGATGCCAAGGAGGAAATTGGAAGAGGTTTCAAAAGATCCACTTGAGGAGTGCCCCAACATTGAATGATGCTGTAAAAAACTGCTCTGTTAGCTAGGAGATGCAGGCCCAGGGATGCTGCTATGGACCAAAGACTCATGCTCTGTCTGCATAGGAGGTAAGAATGAGTCCCTCCCTGCTTGTTGATGTACCACATGACTGTGGTGTTGTCTATCCTGACAAGCAGGGTCCCTGGAGAAAGAAGATGCTTGAAAGCTAGTAAGGCCTGCTGGACTGCCATCAACTCCTTCAAATTTATGTGCAGGTGCATCTGCTGGGCATTCCAACTTCCCTGTATGCATCTGCCATCCAGGTGAGCTCCCCAGGTATAGTCTGATGCGTCTGTGGTAAGAACATGAATGGCCAGGGATGGGCGAAAAGGCATGTCTTTGTTCTGTAGACAGGCTGCTGCCCACCATAAAAACTCTGTCTGCAAACATGGAAGCAGAGGAATTATCACATCCAGGTCCTGTGTGTGTTGACACCAAATGTTCTTGAGGTACCATTACAATTTCCTCATATACAGTCTTGCATATGGAATCATGAGAATGCAAGAGGCCATGAATCTCACAGCTTGCAGGTATTTCCTTGCAGGGAGCTGGGACAGGCTTGCCAAGTCTTTGAAGTAAACTGAAAGAGTTGTCTGCTTCTCCTGGGTGAAACATATCATTCTGGGCGGCTGTGTTCAGACTCGCTCCCAGGAATGTTATCTCTTTGGATGGCACCATTTTTGATTTTTCCAAGTTGAGCGTGTAACCCAGGGAAGAGAGAAGAGTCTTTACAAATTCTAGATCCTTCAACAACTGTTCCTGAGAATTTGCTTGAATTAGACAGTCGTCCAAGTATGGATAAATCTGAATTTTCTTCTGCCTGCAAAAAGCAATGACTGGAGCCAGGCACTTTGTGAAAACTCTGGGAGCAGTAGATAAGCCAAAGGGCAGCACAGAGAATTTATAATGTTGCTTGCCCACCCTGAAATGAAGGTATTGCCTGCAACTCTCCCTGATAGGGATGTGCAGATAAGCTTCTTTGAGATCCAATATTACCAGCCAGGAATCCTTTTCAAACATTGGCAGCAACTGATGCAGAGTGAGCATTTTGAACTTTGGAATTATCAAGAAAGAGTTCAGGATGGATGGATCTAGGATAGGACACCAGGTACCTTCTTTTTTTTTTTGGAACTAGGAAAAGTCTGGAATAGAAACCCTGGCCTACCTGCTGAGCAGGAACTGATTCTATTGCTCCAGCTATAACAGAGACAAAATTTGCTTTTCTACTTCTGCCCTTTGGTTTGGAGGAGCATCTGGGAATCTTTTGGCCACTGGAAAGGTGTGGAAAGAAAACTTGTGTCCTAGGGATACAGTTCTGAGTACCCATTTGTTGTCTATTTTGGTGGCACAGACATTTGTAAAAAGGGCCAACCTTCCCCCTAAAGGACTCTCCGGGCAGGCAAGAACAGGCAGAAGTTGGACAGTCATTGAGAATGTTTAGATTGAGATGCAGGCTTAGAACATCCCACCTTGGAAGAAGCCTGCCAACGCTTAGACCTTTGAGGGGGTAGTCACCTATCCCCTAGAAGATTTGTAACCTCTAGTCCTAGAACGGCTCTGTCTGCTAGTATCAGGGAATGTCCAACTCTTAGAATGGTAATTCCTGCTAAAGAGAGGAGGCTGAACTTGCAGACAGTCTTTAACTGTCTGCATAGACTTGGCCTGGTCTTCCATCTTCTTCAGCACTTCCTCTGCTTTGCTGCCAAAAAGACTGCCCTTATGCAAAGGTACATCTAAAAGCTTAGCCTTGACAGGCTCTGCTAGGGGCTGCTCCCTGAGCCAAGCGTGCCTTCTAATAACAGAACCAGTAGCTGCAGCCCTACAGGAGGCTTCTAAAATATTAAAACCACAATGTAATGCATGTTTATTGACAAGACTGGCAGAATTTAGCAAATCCTGCATATCCGTACACTCCGCCAAATGAGGCACACACTTGCTATCCTAGACGTAAATAGCTTCCAAGGTGTGCTGCTGGTACTTCAGCATATGAAAAAGACAATTAGTAGACCTAATAGCAAGAGTGGCAGAGTTATAAACCTTTTTACCCCACCTATCTAGGTTCTTAGATTCCCTGTCAGAAGGAACAGGATTTTTAGTAACAGTGGCCTTAACTCCTTTAGGGTCTTGAGAAATAACCTCTGGATCAGCCAACGGATTCCTGAAAAGAAACAAATGAGAATCAGGAACTCTATAGTACCTGTCAGGTTTTCTGGGAGCAGGAGGAACCGAATTTGGAGTCAAGGAATTTTCCAGAAAAACATAATCAACCACTTCCAACACAGGTGGAATAGCCAAAGGCTTATGCTGAGGCAAATCCAAAAACTCCCTGATCCTTTTCTTAGAAAGGGGGTAATCCTGACTTTCCCATTTAAAATGTTCCCTGAGAGTATTTGAAGTACCACCAAAAGAGAAATATTCTGGAGGAGAAGCAGAAGGGATGGATTCCTCTGCGTCTGAATCCTCAAAAGGACAGAAATCTTGAGAAACTTCTTCATCAACAGAAATGCTAGAAGTATCAGAACCTGAAAAGTACAAAGCCTCAGGAGAGACATCCCTACCTCTTTTTGAAGGAGGAGGCTGTGAACCCCTAGAGTCAAAAGGTCATCAGTCATTTTAACCATTTGAGAATGAGGGGAACAAGAGGAAACTGGAGCCTGCTTTTTCACAGGCTTACGACTGGAAAATTTACCTGCAAGTCTAAAGGATTTCGGAGGCCTGGCAACCGCTGAAATTGCAGCCGAAGTTGCCGGTATGAGCTTGCTGTCTGAACGAAGAAATGTGGTCTCGGACACCGGAGTCAGCTTCGTGGCTCCGGATCCAACTGAAGAGGCAACAGGTGGAAGGTCAGAAGGCAAAATGGAAGCTGGAGGCCTGGGGCCTCCGAAACAGTCTCAACCAAGGCCTGCAATTGAAAATCTTTGGGCTGCAGGGGCTGCAAAAGCACCTCACTGGCTACCGCATGACTGACTACTAGCTTAACATCATCTGAGGACTTGACCTTCAGAAGCCTGTTGAGGTCCTTATCCTTACGTTTCTTGGGGATATCCGAAGCCTGAAGACCAGAAGATGCAATGCAGACAAACTTAGGCCAAACTCCAAAATGCTTAGCTAAAAAGCTTAGCCTGACGACGAATAGTAAGCGGATTAAAAGAAGCACAACGATCACAATTAGGAACGTCATGGTCAAGGCCTAAACAAATACAATAGGAATGGAAATCTCTATGGGGAATCTGCTTTCCACAGGTAAGACAGTTATTAACCTTTTCTGACATTTGTAAAGGCAAGAAAAGAGGATCGATCCCCAGTGGGGTACTTAAGCTGTAGTTGACTTCAGCTTTGTAGTCGGAAACAAAAAAGGTAAACTGCCGACCGGCACTCGTGCAAGAAATGCTTCTGCTTCGGGCTCCACGGCAAGGAAGACTGAGAAAGTGACATCGGCTGCCTTCTTTTGTATCGGATGCCCTGACGTCCTTTGCAACTGATGACAGCCAATGTCATTTTTACTTGCTTCTTACTCTGGCCGATCGAGGGCTACCGGGAGCCAGATAACCCACCCATTGGTTAGGACTGCAACAGTGAAACAGGATGAACATCTTCAGTTTGCCTGATATCTTTGATTCTGTTTAGTACCTTAGTTATGTGTATATGCCCACTGAAGGCAAAACAAATCATTGAGGTTTTTGGGCAAAACAAAATCCAGATGTTGTGGTTGGTCCAAAGCTGAAACTACCTATGAATGAGGGTACTGGTCCTTAATGATATTACATTCCTGCAGAAGACTGTGTAAAGGTCTTTACATACAAACATTATAGGAAATGATATTACTGCACCTAGAAACAATTTCTGGGACAGGAATTTTACAGTATTTGGACTGGTTAGTTTAAACGGAAGCAAAGCCAGCTTTTCAATTACAAAGCTAAAGACCAAAGGAAGGTCTATATCTCCTGGGGGGGTGATATCTTAAAACGAGTCAGTTGATCAGGTAGCCGCTGCAATTTCCACTACATTCCACGTCTTTCCTTATGGGACTGTGTGGCCAAACCTGGGGTGCATTTGCAGGTACTGCCCATTCATCTATATTGTGGTTGAAGTAGTTTAGGGAGCTACTTTAATGAGGAAGGGGTTGTCTGTTCCACAGGAAAGGATTTTTTTGTGAGAAGCAGCTATCCTGCCAGCAGGCTCTGTTTATGTTTTGGTTTAGGTTTGGCAAGCTGTAATGTAATATTGCACAGCACACTGAACTCATACCTCTGATTTTCGTAGTGAGAAAGCATTTGGGTTTTTCAGGTGGAATCTTCTGTTTGGACAGGTACATACTAAAGGGAGTATTATATTTTATTAACGGCCACATAAGGCTGTAGTATTAAACAGGGATGACATTACATCATTCCTGGTTCTAAATGGCTTACTTATAGTGATCAGCTGGGCCAGGTAGAAAGGCTTTCTAATAGCATTATATATATGATAGTTGAAGGGGAGTTCATTGCCTACAAAAGTAGCTAGGGCCCTGATAACTGTGCAGAGCTTGATAAAGAGACCCACAAGTATAGAGGATGATGCATATCTAAGCACCTTCAGCATGTCTGTTGCCATCATGTAGGCCTTTCCTCATGCCTTTGAAAAGAAAGAACTGAGTTGTGTATGTCTAATGGAAAACACCTTTCAGAAATTAACTGTGAGGATGGAGGTTACAGGGAAATACATGGAAAGGCAGACTGAAGTGGCCAAAAGATCAACTTCAACAGAAGCTCAGCTCAACCTAAACAGCGCAAAACAGGTTACACTGATACTGCCTCATGCTAAATACTATTAACAAGCACAGAAAATTTTCAGTCTGCTCAGGATGAATTTCGTAGTTAACTAGTTTCTGGTCCCTTGTAATACATGCAAAATAGCAAGTGGGAAGGAGTTCCAGCATGGAACCAAGGTCCTAGCATCAGGCTTTTGACACAGTACAGTTGTGTAAAATCGTACCATAACAATGGATGTCCTTCTATTCATTGTTGCAATTTCTTTACACAATGGATCTCCTGCCAAGGATACTCTAACATCTGGCCAGTATACCAAAGCCTTTAGATTTTACAGATGCTGTCTATCGCACATATGATCCCCACGGAAGGCATAGGGCATAAAAGTGATGTACGGATGGAAAGAGAACTGACTTGCCCCATGAGGAAAAGAATACCCAGAGGGACAAAGGAGAGCAGGTACTTCCAGAAGGAAAGAGGAAGCAAGGACCCTTCAGTCAGGAGGGCAATAAAAGCAAAGAGACAAGAGGGTTCATAGGTAGGTACACTAGGCTATTGGCACTAGGGCCTATATAAGCCTAGTCAAAAAGGTATCCTGTCTTTCGCAACCCAAGAAAATTATTTTCCTGTGCCCCTGTTGAGCAGAGCCACAGAGGTGATCCCCGGGGTGAATTTCCTATTTCCCATCCAATCATCAAGATTTTTCTTGAAGAGTGCTAATGAGGAGCTTTGATATAGATAGGTAGTTTATTCTAGAGTATGGGAAGTCTCTGGGACAGAACTCTAATTGTTGCAAATTGTTTCTGTAGGCTACACACTAAAGTGCGCTAGCCGATTTACAGCATTTATAGCATTTACTGTCTGTTTTTTTCCTTGTCTCTGTAATAAAACAAAAAAAAAATCTCTTGTTTTCCTGCCTTACTGAACTAGAGTAGTCCAGTTTCAGAGTTGCTGATCCCTGGGCTTTGTTTTTAGTTCTTGTTACTGATCCATTGCCTTATTAGGGAGGAGGGAAGTTTCTTTGCTTACCAGTGGGAGTGGGAAGCACTGAGCAGCCTTTCTGTCCGATTTGGTGAAGTTTCAGCCAGAAACTAGTAGTCCATTGGTTGTTTTGGGCCAATTCCTAGCTCCTTTCAGCCCCCTGCTATAAAACACGCTAAACACGCGTTTTCTAGCTTGTACCAACTCAGCACAGATCCTCGTGGTGGCCTGCAATGTGATCCAAGCAGCAGAGAGCTAAAAGAGTGACTTTCTACCAGATATAAGTATTTTTGTGGCTTTCCCACTGTTATTTAAGCTAGCGACTGCATTTCGCCTGTTTTATTGCTACTTTAAGTGATTTCTGCATTTTACACTGTTTATTGCACTTTAAGTTACTAATTGTTGCAAATTGTTTCTGTAGGCTACACACTAAAGTCGCTAGCGATTTACAGCATTACTGTCTGTTTTTTCCTTGTCTCTGTAATAAAACAAAAAAAAATCTCTTGTTTTCCGCCTTACTGAACTAGAGTAGTCCAGTTTCAGAGTTGCTGATCCCTGGGCTTTGTTTTAGTTCCTGTTACTGATCCATTGCCTTATTAGGAAGGAGGGAAGTTTCTTTGCTTACCAGTGGGAGTGGGAAGCACTGAGCGCCTTTTGTCTGATTTGGTGAAGTTTCAGCCAGAAACTAGTAGTCCATTGGTCGTTTTGGGCCAATTCCTAGCTCCCTTCAGCCCCTGCTATAAAACACGCTAAGCAGCGTGGCAGATTTAGCTGGAGTTACCACTGTTGCACACAAGAGCAGCGGCGGTTAAACAAGGTTAAACTATTTGGGCCATCTAAATTCCACTCTTCCAATTTTCCCTTAAAACTACCTTCCTCGAGCTGTACTGCTGATCTAACCAGCATATCCTATAACTGAAAAGTTCATCTCTACTTGATTCCCAAGTAGACTATTCTCTATCTGTAAAGCCTAGCACTTACTCCTACAGTACTTGCACCTTGATAAAGCACTCTTATTATAGATAGTACCCCACCAGCCTAAAACCCACTTCCCCCGGAGTTCTTTGAAAGTCTCTTTATCTACTACTTCTAGTATGTCGAGGGATCAGTTGCTAGTGTCCTCTCCAGCTCAACTGGTGAACCTGGGAATATTGAGGCAATGTTACAACTGCCTCATGTACACAGACAATCCTCTCATTCTCCCACAAAACACAAATACATGCGAGAGATGCAACTATACGGCCAAACTGGAGGCTGAGCTCTCTCAACATAGGACTGGCAAGACCAGACAGGAGGAGAAGGTAACCACACACAATACATACCCAGTCACACATGGTACCATCACAACTTCAAATCATACACATACTCACACAAAGACATACTCGGAGGCTCTGATCAAAAATTTACCAAAACAGCAAAGGCCACCAAAGCAGACACCCAAACAACTACCACCTCACGACCCAACACATGCAACACATAGACCACACAGAGTGTCAAACAGTCACAGCCCTTAAGGCCAAACAAAATGCCAGACACACTTGTCATTGGTGATTCCATAGTCAGACACACTGACGTCCCGCTCACCAGACTGAGTAAAGAGAAGGTCACAGTAAGCTGCCTGTCGGGCGCTAGAATCCACCACATAACGCAAGCACTCAGGTCTCTCAACAGCAGGTACAAGTACGACTCAGTCATTGTCCACGCTGGTGTCAACGACCTGAGACGTACCTCCTTGGACTACATGAAAAGGGAAATTGAGGAGCTCTCTGATTATGTAGCCCAGGCAGGTATGACCCTGACCTTGAGCAGTATCCTACCTTCACCTAGAATGATGCCACAATACAGTGATAAGATGATCAGCTTTAATAATTGGCTTAAATTCTGGTGTCATTCAAAGGGATCAATGTCTGTCTGCCTGGGATGACATGCTGGACAAGCCACGCTGCCGCAAGGGACGGCTTGCACCTGTCACCCTGGGCTTCGGATATTGGCAAAGGCTCTTGCCACCCCATAGTGCCTTTTTAGGCAAGGCTCAAATTCTAAACCTACCACCCTAGAACACCAAAAGGAAAAAACTAAGGGTAATGCTGCTCAATGCCAGAAGTCTCAATCTCAAGATGCACGCACTCGCGGCCCTTCTCAATATGGAGAACATTGATGTCTGTGCTGTGACAGAAACCTGGTTCAAGGCTCCTGAGAGCACCCCAGCACTAACAGGTTTCACCTCATATCATGCGTTCCGGCCCCAAAATCCGGACAACACCAAGAAAGGAGGGTGTCCATATTCATAAAGGACACCCACACCTCAAGGTTGGTGGCAACGCACGATGCATCGGAGACCATCCAGGTGCAATTAACCATAGGCAAGACTGCTCTGCAATTTGTAGCATGTTACAGGCCACCCTCTCAAACTCAGGAACCTCACATGGCCTTCCTGAAAACATTGGAGGATAAATGTATCTCCAAACACCATCATACTAGGTGACTTCAACTACCCTAATATAGACTGGGAACACTACTCAAGCCCGAACACTCTAACCCAAAGATTCCTGGAGTTCATAAATTCAAATGCCATGGAACAACTAGTCACCATCCCACAAGAGGAGAAAACATACTTGATCTCATCATCACGAACATGGGATCAAAATGTTCAACACCGAAGTATACCCCTCACTGGTGAGATCAGATCATAAACTAATCTCACTGGAGGTCCTCATCCCGCCCCACCTGAAACAAAAAGACCACAGTGAAAAACTTCTCAAAAGCCGATTTCACACTTCTAAAAACTAGTGTGGTCTCCTTTAAGGCCCCTGAGCCAGTGGTAAACATTACTCAAACCGCTGAATCACTTACAAATGCCTTCTACCAGCACCTACAGGACTGCATGGATCAGGCAATCCCAAACAAAACTAAGACTCTCTGTACCAAAGGCAAGCGTCCAGTCTGGTGGACCCCAGCCATAAACAAGCTCTACAACAAAAGGAGGAAGCTACTACAAGATAGAGCAAAATCCTTGAAAGGTAAGACACCTTTGATCATTATAAGTAAAAACTAAGAGCTCTCATAAAATCATCCAAGGCAAATTTTGAGAGAAAAATCGCCAAGGACTCTAAAGAGAATCATAAGGCCTTCTTTAGCTATGTTAGAAACCTAGGAAGAAACTCCCAGATATGCTCAGAATTAGTTCAAAATGATGTGAAAATTACTGAACCTACACACATTGCCAACATACTGGCTGACAGGTTCAGTGCAAACTTCCCTCCCCAAAGGAGAGATATCTATTCCAGAGGATTGTAGCCCCCCAAACATCTCCAACGCCTAGGTGAGAACTGCCCTCACTAAGGCAAAAAACACAGCATCCATGGGACCAGATGGTGTCCCCGGCTGTGTGCTTCATGAACTCAACAAGGAATTAAACCCACAGTTAGGACAGCTGTTTAATCTTAGCCTCACCTCAGGATACGTACCCAAGGAGTGGCGCACGGCGACTGTGGTCCCACTTCATAAGGGCGGTGCCTCCACAGACCCTGGAAATTACCGCCCCATTAGCTTGACAAGCCTTATCTGCAAAGCCATGGAGAGGATCATAATGGAACTCATAAATAAAGACATAGGAAACTTGCAGACTTTGGATCCAACTCAGTTTGGCTTTGTCAAACGCAGATCCTGCCTCTTAAACTTGGTTGACTTTTTCGAGACAGTCACCAAGGCCATTGATGAGGGAAAGGCAGTCCATACAGCCTACCTCGACCTGGCAAAGGCCTTCGACACAATACCCCACTCAGGTATCATCGAAAAACTCATCAGCTTGAATGTAAACCCATACATCACAAGATGGGTTGCAAACTAGCTAAGTGACAGAACCCACAGAGTCAGAGTTGCTGGAGCCATGTCAGACTCAAAGCCTGTCACAAGTGGTGTCCCACAGGGCTCAGTCCTGGGTCCACTCTTGTTCGGCATCTACTTTTCTGAAGTACAAGCAAACACAGGAGGGTTATGGCTGACAAAGTTTGCAGATGACTGCAAACTGGGCGCCATAGTCGAAAACACATCTGACATAGATATCCTCCAGAAGGGCCTCACAGAAACAGATAACTGGTGCCAGAGCCATGGCCTGAAGTTAAACGCCAAAAAATGCATAGTCATACCCTTCGGGAAAAACAAGGTTACCCCTAGCTACCATATAGGTGGCAATCCACTGAGCACAGAAAAAGTCATCAGAGATCTGGGGACCCAGGTTGACAGTAGCCTTTCGTTTGACACTCATGTTGCTAAAGTAGTTAGGAAAACCTTCTGTATCACCCACCTGATCATGAAGGGATTCACATCTAGATCAAGGGAGGTCATCGTCCCCCTGTACTCATCACTTATTAGACCTATGATTGAGTACAATGCCCCGTTCGGAATGTATCTGACCAAACACCTGCTGCAGCTTGAAAGGCCCCAAAAGTTCCTCACCAAAAGGATAAAGGGTCTCAAAAATATGTCTTATGCTGCTCGACTGAAAGAACTCCAGCTCTATTCAGTCTCATACCGCTTGCTCAGAGGTGACCTGTGCCTGACATATAAGGCCATGTCAAACCCAGATTTGATGAATATGCTTCACCTCAAGAAATCTAGCTCGCTCAGAACCACAAGGCGGAGACTTAAACCTTGACACGGTTATAAATAGAACGTGCTGGAGGGACAGATTCATCACCCAGAGACTCCCTATGCTGTGGAACAAAATCCCGGTACATGTGAGGCAGAGCACCTCTCTGGCCTTGTTCAAGAGGAATCTTGACCAAAGGATGGGAGATTGCAGATATACCCCAGGGATTACTTCAGTGTCACTGCTTGACAGAGGCACAGCAAAATGATAGGCATAGTTTTTATTCAAACTAAAGGGGTGGCGAAAGCCACATAACTATGGGCTAGGTTTATAAATGCCCTTGGGCAGATAGCCTAGTATGAACCTATGAACCTATGAACCTACGAACTCTATCCCCTCCAGCATGTTCTGTTTATTGTGGTGACAAGGTTTAGGTCCCTAGAGCGTGTAGCTTGGAGGGATTGGGATTTCTTTAAGTGGAGTATGTCAGCTCTGGGTTTGACATAGCTTTGTATATTAGGCAGAGATCGCCTCTGAGTAGGCAGATATGCGACGGAGTAAAGCTGGAGATTTTTTGAGACCATCTGTGTAGGGCATCTGTTTGAGGCTGGTAATACTCTTTGTGAGGTATTTCTGCAGCCTTTCCAGTTGTTGTAGATGTCTTGTGAGGTACATACCAAAAGGGGCATTGTACTCTATAATGGATCTAATGAGTGATGAGTATAGGGGAACAATGACCTCTTTTTTCCTGGATGAGAAACCTGTTGTGATGGTGTGCCACATAGAAGCATTTCCTGACTACTGTGGCGATGTGATTATCAAAGGAGAGACTACTGTCCACCTGTGTCCCAAGGTCTCTTATCACACTTTCAGTGTTAAGTAGACTACCACCTATGTGGTAGTTCATGGGTACAGAGTTTTTACCAACGGGGGTGACAATGCCCTTTTTGAATTGAGCTTGAGGCCATGGCTTTGACACCAGGCATCTGTCTCAGGGAGGCCCTTTTGTAGGACGTCCACATCGTTAGGAGTTTCGATTATGGATCCTAATTTGCAGTCATCTGCAAACTTTGTTAGACAAAGACCTTCTGTGTTAGCCTGTACTTCAGAGAAGTAGATAGCAAACAGAAGAGGACCCAGGACTGAACCCTGTGGTACTCCACTTGTCACTGGTCTGAAGTCGGATTTGGAGTCTGCTACTTTCACAGTGTGGGTTCTTTCATTGAGCCAGTTGGCAACCCATCTTGTGACATAGGGATTTATACCTAGTTTAGTGAGTTTATCTATAATTCCAGAGTGGGGGATGTTAAAAGCCTTGGCGAGATCTAGATAGGCTGTGTGAACCACCTTACCCTCGTCTACGGCTTTGGTGACTGCTTCAAAGAAGTCTATCAGGTTTAGAACACATGATCTGCCTTTTACACACGAACTGGGTGGGGTCCAGAGTTTGGAGATTACCAATGTCTTTGTTTATAAGTTCCATGAAGATACGTTCCATGGCCTTGCAGACCAGGCTTGTCAGGCTAACACGGCGGTAGTTCCTGGGATCTGTGGTGGCCCCCCCTTTGTGGTGTGGGATAACCTTCACTGTGCGCCATTCCATGGGCACAAAGCCTGAGGTGAGGCTATGATTGAACATGGTTCTTAGGTGGGGTGCCAGTTCATTCTGTAGTTCATGTTGAACGCAGCCTGGGATGTTGTGAGGTCCCATGGATGCTGTGTTCTTGGCTCTGGAGTGTGTGGTTTTTACCTGTGCAGCCATGATTACAGGAACTTTGCATTCTTCTGGTATAGATATGGGCCCATTAGGGGGGTGAGGGGGGGGGGGTAAAGTTATCACTGAACCTATCTGCCAGGATGTTGGCAATCTCAATTGGTTCTGTATATTTAGTGCCATTGTGCTGCAACTCGGAGCAGATCTGAGTGTTGCCGTTGAGATTCCTGACATGGCTATAGAATGCTTTGTGGCTGTCTTTAGAATCAATGGTGATTTTATTTTCGTAACTAACTTTGGAGGATTTTATGAGGGATCTCAGGTTCTTACTGAGGCTGACCAGGGAGTTCCTCCAATCATGGGATTTTACTCTTTTTTGCAACAGTTTCTTTCTTCTGTTGTAGAGTTTGTTTATGGCAGGGGACCACCAGATTGGCTTCCTTTTTTTGGAGGATAGCATCTTGGTTCTGTTAGGGATAGCACAATCCAGGCACTCGTTAAGTGCTTATAAAGTGCATTTGTGTAGGATTCAGCAGTAGTACCTCTACTGTCCGTCTGCATGGGTGTCGTGAAGTTTGGCACTTCTGTCTTAAGAACCGCAACGTTGGCTTTGGAGAAATTTTTTATGGTGGTTTCCAAATGGGGGGTGGGGCGGAATGTGGATGTCTAAGGTGATTAGCTTGTGGTTGGATCTGACCAACGAGGAACTGACTTCTGGTGTGGAACACTGGTCGCCCATGTTGGTAACGACCAGGTTTAGGATATTGCTGAGGGAAAGGATGGAGGGACCAAATACTGCAACAGTGAAGAGAAGGGTATCTACTGTTTGGTAATATTTTACACAACTGTACTTTGTCTTTCCATATCACTGTTGCAGTATTATTTTCATAAGGGAGAGTACAAGAGCTAAGAAGAAAGCTGGGAGGAGGAAGGCACAGAAGAGCCCTCATCAAACCCATGCAAAGCAGCCCTGGTCCTGAAAACAACATCCAATGTATAATGTATAGTGAAAGCATAAACAGAGGACCAAGTGGCAGCCTTAAGGATGGAATTGGTGTCTAAACCCTTAAAAAAGGCACCAGCGGAGGCAACTGCCCTAGTAGAATGTGCCTTTAGAGAGGAAAAAAGTAACTTGCTATGAAAGGAATAACAAAAAGAAATGGCCTTAGAAATCCAGGATGAGATAGCTTGCTTGGAAACCGCAAAACCCAAAGTCCTGGGATGAAGAGAAACAAAAAGCTGTTTAGACATACGAATTGGCTTTGTTTTGCCCACATAATACCGGAGCTGTCTGTGCAGATGCAAGGTGTGAAGAACCTTCTTACTTGGCATACTGTGGAGAAGGAAAGAAGGAAGAAAGGAAGATGAATAACCTGATTCAGGGACAAGTAATTAACCACTCTGGGTCTAAAAGAAAGATTAATCCGAAGGCCTCTGTGAAGAATTAAAAAAGGGAGAAACAGCCATGACAGCCTGAAGTTCAGGCACTCTCTTGGCTGAAGGGACAGCTAACAGAAGAACAGTCTACCAAGTACAATGTTGCAAGGAAGTTGAACTAGCCTTTAAGAAATTGCTTGACCTCAAAACAAGAGGCCAAATAAGGATTTAAGGGCAGACAAGCAGAAACTGCTGAAAGATGAGCTTTAGCTAAGAAATATGCCAACCCAGCATGGAGCAGATCACACAAATGAGATAATGTGAGGGAACCACCAGTAGGGGCGATGTGACGAGAGAGGCACCAGACAGAACATCTCTTCCATTTGGACATTTGATTTTCTGGTAGTGGGTTTCCTGATGATCTGCAAAACCCAAAGCATGTCCTCAGAAAAGAGGTGCTGAAAAGGAATCAAAACCCTATCACACAGTGTCATTTGAAGAGTGGACAGGTGAGGATGGCTAAGAGATCCCTTGTCTTGTGTGAGAAGATCCACCTGGTGAGGTAACTTGTGGTGATGCCCCCTGGTCAAGTTATAAAGAAGGGGGAACTAATGCTGCCTTGGCCAAAAGGGAGTTACTAGCACATTTTTGGGAGTCTCCTGCCCGATTTAGTGCAGAACTTGAGGCAAGAGAGGAAGATGGGGAGGCATACAGAAACATTCCCATCCAAGGAAGAAACAGGACATCCACTTTCCAACTCAGATGACTTGGTATTTTGGACCAGAAAAGAGGAAGTTATCTGTTTGGGGGGGGGGGTAAAAAAGATCCATCTGAGGAATACCTCATTGATAAATTATGTCCACAAAAACATCTCTGTGAAGCATCCATTCGTGTACCTGTGTGCTGGCCCTGCTCAATGAGTCTGTCACTAGATTATATTCTGAAGGAATGCAGACCACCTGAAGAGTCACTTGATACTGGATAGCTAGATCCCATGCCTGAACAGCTAATCTGAAAAGAAGATAGGACCTCGTGCCCCCTTGCTTGTTGATGTACCACATCATAGTGTTATTGTAAATGAAGACTTTGAGGGGACTGGGATGGAAAAAGGGATGAAAGCTTGCAGAGCCAGAAGTAGACCTCTCATCTCTTTTATGTCAATATGATCTAACCACTGATGAGAAGGCCTGAAACCCTTGACCTTTAGAGGGCCACAAGAGGACCCCCACCCCAAGTCTGAGGCATCCATGTACAGTTCTTAAGATGGAATTAAGAGTCTGGAAGGGTAGCCGTGGGATGCCATGAACACAAGTACAATATAATAAAGAAAAAAGGTAGAGATGAAACCCCAATGGGGCACCTATATGAAGACAGCTTTTTACCCACCATGGCAGAAAGGTGTTCTGAGACATTCAACAATGATGTTCAGACTTGTGGCAAAAGAGTTGAGTGGTTGCATCTGCACATTCCCTTTATGCCCTATGCTTTATGTGGGGAGCAGGTGTGTGACAAATGGTGTCTATAAAATCTAAAGGCTATGGTATACTTGCTGGGCATTGGGCTATTATTGGCAGGACATTCCTTATGTACAGAATAATGCAACAGTAATATGGAAGGACATTTGGATGTATTAGAGTTCCTCTCTGCTAAGTCAGCAATAATGTACAAGTCAGAAACATGCCTACTATAGCAGTAGATCCTTGAATGATCACTGCTGCAGTAGCCTTAGTTATATGGGGTGTATTCTGCATAGGCAAGATTAAATGACCGGCTTCCAAAGTTCAGGGGCACCTTCCACATGCCCAAGCTGTTATCACCTCAAGCAGAGCTGATAAACGGTTTGAGTGCCAAGCCCTTCAGAACTTTGCTACTGTCAGAGTGATAACTGTAGCAGTGATCAAATGATGAATATTTGAGGTTCCTCCATGTTTAGCCATAATAGCTGGGAAAAACACAGTTGCCTTGGCCAAGGCAGGACTACTGCAATGAGAATTGTTTTGTCTTTTTTTATCTTCAGCAGAACTCTGGGGATGAGAGGGAAGAGCTGAACATATGAACATCTTGCTCCAGTGCTGAAAAAGGCATTCACTGAATAAGCTTGTTTGCATAGGTACTAGGAGCAGAGCTATTTGAGATAATTCAGCAGGGAAACAAACATGGCTTTTTCTGGAGCCCGACAGCAAAGTCAGGCTGTGTAATACAGGTCCAACTTCTACACGTGCTATTTAGATCATCATCTGCTTAACTGGTTTTGCTAAGGCACTACGGGATGATGGAATACAGACCACCTGTAATTACAGGTTCTGTTGGGTGGCAACATTTCAGACCATGACGGTTAGTTTGCTGAGATGGAGAAGAATGCATTCCTTACCCAGTCTGAAAGTACACATGACAATGGCATTGTTTGTATCCTGAAAATGTGACTTGCATCTATCACAGCCAACTTCATTTCACAATACACTCATTCCAGTCTTGGTAAATCTGTTTTCTCATGGTCCTTCAGGAGTTGTATGTTTGATGCATTCATGATCAGTGTTTGACATTTTTTTTTTTTTGGGGGGGGGGGGGCACAATGGATAGCTGGTATACCAACCACCTTTAACTCTTTTTGGATACATGGAATGACTGGATGAAGCACTCTTGTGAATGAATGTGTTGCTGCTACAACTCCTCAGGCACCACTGGATTTTCCTCATGTGCTGATTAGCAAAGGAGATTATTAGGACAGGACAGAGGTTATGTATCTAAATAGCATTGTACCATCTCTTGACATCAGGCAAGCCCTTCTACTACCTTTGAAAATAAATAATTCAAAAGATGGGTCTTTTCCTTAATATACAAAGCTGCTCCAAAAAGTTGTTTTTGTGAGATCTGAGACTCATGTTGCTAAAACAGAGATGCCCAGACTGGATATGCAAAAGCATGTGTGCTCTATGCTAATTCCTCTTAGGTAGCGGCCTGGAGCAGACAATTGTCCAGTTAAGAATAAATATGATTACTCCAGAGTCTGAGGTGGGTAAAAATTGGTGGCACCCATTTTGTATTCACCCTGGGATAGTGCAAATGACAAGGAGGTAAACTAAAAGTAAGGAGTCTCAGAATTCCTGTGCAGAGGCTATGTGACGATGATTTGAAATAACGGACAAACTTGGAAACCATGAATTAAAAAAACAGTAAAAAGCAGAGTTAAGTTAGAAAAATGATGCAGAAACTGAATTAATGAACCCTAAACAGAAAATGAGCAGAAATCAGCCGGACAAGCCAAAAAACAGCAACAGCAGGGGCACAAAAACTTGCATTGGAAAACCACATGCACAGCCCACCAAAGAAGTGGAATTTAAGAGAGATTGCAAAGGCAAAAAGGATCACAACCCTGGAGGAGAAAATTCATAAGATGTACTGGTAAGTGGTCACAACAAATAGGGCATTAGATAACTATATTAAAACAAATAAAAGCAAAGTCTACGAGGTGGAAGATGTCCTAAACCAGTATTCAATTGATACTGATCAGCTACAGAAAAATTAAGTTGAAACAAGAGTGACAGAGCTAAAAGCTATGCAAGAAAATTTGAGAATAAAGCTAGAAGAGTTAGAAGACTGCACATAAATGGAAAATTTAAAATTCAGTTATTCCAGAGAAAGTTGAAGGTAATGATTGTAAAATTTACACGGTGAATTGTTTAAGTCACTCGACTACTATACCCGTACATATCAAAGAAAGTGTGCACAGGGTGTATGTCCCAAATTCCCTACTAAAGAAGATGCTGCACCTTGTTCTTAAGTTTCAAATATTTATAAAAAAAAAAAAAAAAAAATCAGATCCTGAATTTACTGTGGAAGAAGGGACAAACAATGTTGAGTCTTCGTGGATAGTGATTACTCTGCAATGACTAGGCAACAGAGACAACTTGCCCCCACCATCCAAAGATGTAAGTAACTAGGGTTTAGGTTTTAAATTACTGTACCCAGCTGTGCTTAGGATTTGTTATCCCAGAGGAATTAACACTTGTCTGGCAGTAGAACAGCCATTAAAGGATTTACAGAGGATGCAAGAGTGTGTGTGTGTGTGTGTGTGTGTGTGTGTGTGTGTGTGTGTGTGTGGAGGGGGGCACACTGAAAAAACAAATTACTGTGAGAGATTAAAAATACCTGCAACAGACTGGAAAACATAGAACACTTCAGGATATCTAAAGGTATGTGCACTTCCTTCTACTAGCCCACAGAATGGTTAACTGTGAGTAGAAGGAAAATACAAATATCAGGAGAAGAAACAAGTAGTCTCTTAACACATCATAGTATTCATCAGCAGAGTAGTCTACAGAATAACGGGTGGGTTATGTTAGTACGTTTTAAAAAATATATAAGGCGGGAATCACTTGTGCTGCAAATATACCATCTGACAATAGAATAAGGAATTTGAACATGAACATGTAATATTAAGGTATAATCACTGACATGGCTTCCTTGGGGAAGCAGGAAATGTGCAGCAGAAAAAATTAAGAACCTGGATTGGTAGGAAAGGTATCCATGCAGATGGGAAAATCTAGTTAGGAATGCAAAAAAAAAAGCCTTGTGCTTAAAATACAAAAATCAGAAACAAAGGTTTATATGTTGAAAGTCTGTATAAAACTGGAAAAAAAAAAAAAAAAGGAGTACAGAGTAAATACGAATTACATATGGAAAACAAAGAATGGGAAACGTGTACTGTGAAGAAAGAAATCACACAGGGTAAACGCCACCACTATTGGTAGTACACGTCTTAAAAAATGGAATTCTAAAAGAAGGAAGAGCTAGTAACAACCATGAGAATTTTAAGAAAACATGGATTTCTGGAAACTGCTCTAGTACATTCATACAATCAAAAAGAACAGCGCTGGTAGAGTAACCTAAAGGGGGCAATAAGTACCTAGCTGTTCACTGTTTAACAAGTAATGATATATAATGGGAAACAGAATTTAAAGAATGGAACCAGCAGAAAAGGAGAGAGCAAAGGTTTAGTGGGTGAATGGGGGGGGGGGTCCCCCGACAATCAGTGAAGATAAACCTAGAATGAGCATGGAAGGCGACAGAAGGCCTAGAAGTGCACACAGTATCAGCAAACACGGAGTGAAAGTAGTGAATATCAAAGAAGACTTTCTCCAAATCTGGAAGACGGCAGGCATAAGCTCAATTTCTATATAGTTTCTTTATACAGTAAATGATATTACATAACTGCAGTTAGAAATATTTGGTCAGAATTCAAAGAGGAGGGTGTGGTTTTAAGTTATAATTCAGCAGCAACAGCAGTTAGAAAGGGTGCAGATGCACAAAAGGCATAATCACCAAAAAAGAAAAGATTAGAAAGGAGAAAAAGAAGAAACGCAGGAAAACAAAAACATAATCTGATGATGTCCATTTTCATTCATTCAGATCTGACCCGTGGATCCGACTTGGCAGTTTCTTCCAGATCACAGGATTCCTAAACTCTCAAGCTCCTCCCGTTACCATAATTCCCCACCATTCTAACATACCTCAGATCTTGTCTGCCACCACTGCGAACAGATGAGTACAAGCTCTCGAGCGCTAGCAGTTGTTAGTTGATAGATATTACTAATGGAGCTGAATTCCTTTTAACTTTTTTCTCAACTATTATAGTTAAGTTTTTATACCTCCTTTGTACCTTTACCCTTATTATTATGTTTACTTCCCTTTTTTTCTACACTACAAGGCTACTGACTCTAGTTGCTTATTACTGTAAATTTTCATTATTATTCTAAACAAAAAAGTCAGACAAGACTTCTGGTTTCAAGAAATGTGTATCTTACGAGCACACAATTCCAGACTCTGATGCCCACACAGAATGTGTGTACTGTTTAGCCCCAAAACACCTATACATAAACTGACATATGTGCTGGATTTAATTCTTTCACATCCACCATGGATTCTGGATATGACCTGGACCTCCCACCTCATCCAACAAGCATGACTCATCCAGACTTAACAGGCCTCATGTTGACCGCATGATTTCTCCAGTTTCATTGAATGCTAGACAACCCTGGCTCTCCTCAGTCTGTCACACTTTATCTTCCCATAAGGTTTCTACTAGAAAGACTTACAATAGTAAATGGAAATGATTTGTTCTCTGGGCCCTAAACAAAAACTTGGATTCCTTTTCAGCAGCAATTTCAAGTCTCCTTGACTTTTTAGCTACAATTTTCAATGAAGGTGCTACTTCCTCAACTATTAAGAGTACAATTGGCAGCCATTTCCAACTTTCATCTGGAAGTAAATAATTCTTACTTCAGGCCTTTACTCAACTTCCCGCGAACATTCATTCAGATCCATTCTGAAATTTTTGACCTGGAAAACTGTTTTCTTAGTTGCCATAAGAGTGTCTGAACTTCAAGCATTGTCCTCCAAGCCTCCTTATTTATTTTTTCCCAAAGGATAGGGTTTCTCTACGGACCAATCCATCCTTTTTACCAAAAATGGTTTCTGAGTCTAATATTAATCAGGTCATTAATCTTCCAGTGTTCATTCTTCTTTCAGCTTTCCCCGGTTAGGGGTCGCCACAGCAGATCACCTGTCTGCTCATGACTGGCAGTGAAGTTTTACGGTGTCGAGTTGTCAGCCTGGCGCCCAACCTTCCACAGAAGGCACACACACGCACTCATGCCTAGGGCCAATTTAGAGTGTCCAATCCACCTACAGCATGTCTTTGGGATGTAGGAGGAAACCGAAGCACCCAAAGGAAACTCACGCGACCACAGGGAGGACATGCAGACTCCGCACAGAAGGCATCCCAGCCAAAGATCGAACAGGAGAACCTCTTGCTGTGAGGTGGCAACACTAACCGCTGCACCACCGCAGTTGGTCATTCTAAATTTTTCAAACAAAGGGTATTATTTGTTAGATATGCACAATTACATTTCTATCTTCACAGGACTAAAGACAAGCCTGGATAAGCCTGTTTTTCCCTCCGTTCATACTGCAATTCATGTCTGTATTAGACTAAGTTGCCTTTAATTTCTCTACAAACCAATTGGGTATAAGATAATAATATGCTGATAAATGCATCAAAAAGAAAGCATATGAGAATTGGGAGATAAACTGAAAGGTGAATATTTAATACCGCACACAGTGATTGAAACTGTAGATTCATTTAAGGACCTGTGTAAACAGACAGATCCAGCTTTTCTAATCACACCAACCACTTGGTTAATGACATGATAGGTTGCAAAAAAAAAGAATTATAAAGTCTAGGAAATCAGAAATGATGAAGTCATTATTTGTTACGTTACATTAGACCCAAACTTGAGTATGGAATCATAGCTGGCTTTATGCACCAGTGAACCCTGCGGTTGCTGGGGGCCCCCCAACCACTGCAAGTTATCTTATCTTGATATTTTGTAACATGTCTGTCAAAACAACAAAAGCTAGTGCAGGAATCTTGCATATTTAATAAACCAGGTGAGTAATAATTCTTATTTATAACTCCTTTAAAATTCAAAGATATAGCTGGGTATAGTAACAGTGTTTTATCAAGCAATAGCTTTCAGAATTCCATTAGACATTTTACCACTCACATAGTGCCCTTGGCTTAGTTGAACCCTGCTGGTGGACATTCTCTCCACTAAAACCAACATATCCAGCATTAGGTACCTGCAATACCAACGGCTGCCCTTTAACCTGAACAGGGCAGTGATATGACTCTGTTGTACTAAAGCTGGTAATTAACATAGGCAAGGTAATCACTAGAGAGATCATCAGCACAGCATGACTTATCTCAATGCATACCTTGGAGTTTAAGAACAGCTGATGCTTCTGATCTTCAGGGATGGTTTTTGGTTTTCTTTTACAGGGAGTTTTATAAATACTGGCAGAAGAGGAAATACTATGACTCCCAACTTCTTTGCTGAAAAGTTCAGTGCAATACCAGAATAAAGGCTCAAAATCAGGAACACGTTTTAAATATTACTCTAATTCAATTAAAAAGTTAATAGAATAACACATTTTGCATCAACATACAATTTTTTGCTCAATAAGTATAAAACTCTGATGTCTGGATTTACTGTCTGTAGTCCTGAATGATTCACAAGCAAATCAAACTTTTTATGAAGGACAGAAAAAAATTATGAGCAAAATCAGGGAAGGTCTGTGAAATCAAGGACAGTGACAGATTTGCATTACTCCTCACGGAGGTAAATAAAAGTGACTTATACCTGCCACTGTTTGTTAACTGCTAAACAGCAGTCCCTGACTTGGTGTGCCAGTACCAGTGGTACAAAAGTAGTATTGCTACGGCTTATATGTGCATGTGTGCGTGTAAAAAGCATCAGTGATTTTTATCTGTGTGCACACACCCAGTAATGCCAGGACATATACATTATTCTTCTGGGTATCAGTAAAAATAAAATCTAGCTAACAAGTAATTATATTTCAAAAGTGAGGCATAAAATATGTCACAGAACATTTAGACACTTTGATCCTCTAAGAATATGGGGGCCAGAGTTGCCAGATTTCCGAATGGCCAGGTAGGGACAAAAGGTCTTCCACGCTAGGTTTAATGCGGAACATCAGAGTTCCACATTAAACAAAAGTAGCTCTGTGTTTATTTTTTTTATGATTGGCACGGGCCAATCAAAAATAAATAAACATAGAGCTACTTCTGTTTAATGCGAAACATCGCAGTTCCGCATTAAACAAAAGTAGCTCTGTTTTGCGATTTTTCTGATTGGCTCATATACCAGTATACGGGCCAATCAAAAATTGCTAAACACGGAGCTACTTCTGTTTAACGCGGAACATCGCAGTTCCGCATTAAACAAAAGTAGCTCTGTTTTGCGATTTTTTGATTGGTTCATATACCAGTATACGGGCCAATCAAAAATCGCTAAACATGGATCTACTTCTGTTTAATGCAGAACTGCGATGTTCTGCATTAAACACAAGAAGCTCAGAGTTTAGCTATTTTTGATTGGCCCGTATGCCAATATACGGGCCAATCAAAAAAAAAAAAAACAAACAAAAAAAAAACAAAGTGGAGGCTGCTGATCCCAGGACAGTCCTGCCCAAATAGGAACGTCTGGCAACCCTGCTGGGGTTACTCAATCCCCAGATTATATAAATGGATACAGGGGGCTCAGTTAATCATCCTTGATTTTGTAGGGGCCCCCAAAATCTGTTGCTGGTTGGTGAAAAGTGAGGAGAGAAAATGTATTAATTTTCTGATTATACTCTTTAACCTGAGCAGGCTGAGATATGACCCTGTTAGGATAAAGCTCATAAAGGCCTCTGCCTTCAACTGCAAGATAAAGCTCATAAAGGCCTCTGCCTTCAACTGCAAGATAAAGCTCATAAAGGCCTCTGCCTTCAACTGCAACCATGCTAATACCAGCACTGCTTGGATGTGTGCACAGGAAGCTGCTGTAGGTTGTGTGTGTGGGGGGAGGGGGTTGTGTGGTTATTACATCATCTCAACCCAAACTGTCAAAGGCAGCTACTTGTATGCATACCTGAAGTATGGTCATTATTTTCTTTTACTTTTCTCACAGACCTCAACCTCAGAGGTGTACAAAGAAGGTTACTATGGCTTGTGTAGTGGCAGGGTACTGTCTAGGAACAACAAAGCAGAATACATTACTGCAGTTATTATTTGTTTCACTTTCCTCACAATCACACTACAGGAATGCATACAAGTAGCTGCCTTTGTCAGTTTGGGTTGAGGAGTGAGGAGGTGAGTGAGGAGGTGTGCGTGTGTGTGTGTGTGTGTGTGTGTGTGTGTGTGTGTGTGTGTGTGTGTGTGTATATATATATATATATATATATATATATATGCAGTGCCTTGAAATACATGACTGTGGCAGTTTGAACCTCTGCTTTCACTTAGGTAGCCTTTTTTGTGGGGGGTTAGGGAGGCAGGCAGTTCCCAGATAGGACTTGTGTGCCCAGACAACTAGTTTGTTAGTTTATTACTGGTATAATTTTGTCATCTTTGAACTTTAAGTCTTGGGTACAACTTATGTCTTTCCTGAAAGAAAAAAAAAAAAAGACAAATTATTTTCTTACTAGTGTTTTTTTTTAAATGTCTTTTATTTAGGTCACCACTGGATTAAACGGCTGGGAAAATGCTCTAAAATACATCCCAGAACATCTATAACCCTACGGTTTCTTGGGCTCTGACTTATTTGAATTATTTCCTAAATAGTTATTACTGTGCTGACTGTCAGAAAAATTGTGTTGAAAGGATGCAAGGAAATCTAAAGCTATACAGCAACACAATTTCTTTCCTCAATCATAATTTCTGTTCAAGTCATCATTGGTTGAAAAGTGTGTGTAAAAAGAAAAAAAATCTTTAAAATGCACTTCACAGCATATAGGGAGTTATGGCTTCTTGAAAAAGCTGAAGAGCAAGGCAAAAAGAGAGAATGAAGAAAAAAATGTGCATGCATAGTATGGGGTGCCCAAGATTAGGGGGAAACAGGGGAAGACTGGAGGATATGTGTGTATATGGGTGGGGGTGGGGCTGAAACAGTAGGTCTAGCGTGCCATTTCACCTAAAAGCAGACCTAAGTATAAAGTTGCTGCAATGTACCATTGTTGCAACTAAATGCCAGTAACTGTAAATGTGCCTTTGTGAGATGGTCCGACATAGTGTAGTAAACAGGCCTGTTGTAATATAAGTGTAGTGTAGCTATACATCAGTCTGTATGCAGTACTCCTACAAGTTTGCAGTATGAACTAAAATGTTGCTTAGGAAGGGTGGCAGTGACAAGGTGATACGCAGACTTGAAGTGCCCAGGGGTCCCCCAACTTGACATCTGCTGGGAGCCCCCAATATGCTAACACCGGCCCTGTATGGAATAACAATATGAAAATTTTATAGGAAATCAAGCACAAGTAAACTGGAAAGAGCACAGCAGAAATACACAAAGAGCATCCATGGATGTGAAAATTTTAGTTATTATGAAAGACTAAAATATCTGAATTTGTACAGTGTCTCTTATAAATATCTAAGAGGATATTTTATTCGGGTATATACGGCATTTAGAGACATCTATCTCTGGGAATGTTTGGGGTTATCAAGAAGTACTAGAGATCATCAGACAACCTATGTAGAAGATTCTATAGGAATAATGAGTCTACTAATTGGTCCGCAGAGAGCAGCTGATGCCTGTGCTTGAAATATTTGTATGCATGTACAAACTGTCTAACGTTTTTACAAATATTAAATGATTGTCATACAACTTGTATCAATTCTTAACCAATGTTTTTATATTACCACTAATTTGTTATAATTATTTAAATGGCAAATGTTTTTGTATTGTTTTTGAAGACTCAAATTATTGTTCTTAATGTTTTGTAATAATGTGGAGCTTTTTTCCCTGGGCCTCTGTTGAAAATGGGCTTCTACCTAGCTGGACTTTCCCGTTAATCAAATGTCAGTAAATAAATTGCACATCTAAACTAGGAAGGAGACTACAATGGTCTCTCTTATGAAAGAGAAATTAGAACAGGTCAATTAAGGTTAATTACCTGCAAAATGAGGGTGTAACTAGGAACTAAATCTTCTATTTAAGGGCTTAAATAAAACATTTCAAGGCTTTACTGGAAAAGCCCAGCCAGACTCTGCCTCAACTTGATGTGACAGAAAGATTAGTTTT
This sequence comes from Protopterus annectens, assembly GCF_019279795.1. NCBI lineage: Eukaryota > Metazoa > Chordata > Ceratodontiformes > Protopteridae > Protopterus > Protopterus annectens. The sequence goes on from NC_056739.1 coordinate 164,024,258, forward strand.
TTTTTTTTCTTGCAGTTTGTATTGCTTTACTGGCTTCCTCTGTTTTGTATATTATGATTCATGACACTGACATTTACATGTCTCAACCATCCAGATTTTCACAGAATGTCCAGATTTTTGTCTCAAATTTTGTCTGATCCTCAAAAAATTTGTGGATTTCTGGAAAATCACTGAGGATCGAAGTCAGTAAATAACACACATTTGAGTTTCAGCCTTGATATTCTACAGAAAACGCATGCTAACACAAATCCTGTTATTCTAGTAACTATGTCTGTTAAGAGCAATATTTAAAATCTGTCCTGATTTTTGGCCCTTTGCCCCCCCCCCTCATTTTAGACTTTGTCCAAATTTCTTCCACAATGAAGTTGAGTGGTACGCTGTATTCTGTTTTTAATCGCACATTTAAACTAGGAAAGTAACCACAGCTGTATCTCTTGTGAGTTTACGGACTTTTCCATGGGGTCGCTTGGACAAGTGTTTAAATGGACAATGATGTATTTTTTTAACTTTGAATCTTCATCTACTACTGTTCACCCTTGTGAAAAATGCCAGCAAGACAACGTTGTTAATGGGGCATTCACTGATTCATTAGATGGCAGGCTGGTGACTTTGGAGCCTGCCATAGAGAGTGAACTTAGGAGTTTTGATGTACCTGAGAGTGGCTATGAACAGGCGAATACTGTTACTTTAATTGAGAATGGGCAAACTGGTCTTGATATGTTGACTTATACAACCACACTCCTGTTCTCTCCTTCTCTCTCCACATGTTTCAACAACTGTTATCCAAACGTATCAGCAATTCTGCTCACAATGTATAACTTCAGAAAACCAGGAAACCACGTAGTAACACACAAGTATTTATTCTAGCGCCTCGGTGCCATCACTTTGAAATGCAAAGATATTATTTTCTCTTCCTTTTGATTCTTCAAATCTCTCAAAGGAAGGGATGTAAATAGAAAAAGAAAAATAATGATAGTGCACTATCAAAGTAATATAATGAGGGACCAAAAATTAAAGGATTCTATATATTGTATCTCAGTTTACAACATTATGAGTGGGGCATTAGTGAACATGATCAATTATTATTGGGAATATCTGCTACAGGACAAATTTTTGTCCACCATTTTATCAAAGAAACTCTTTTTTTCCATTTAAGAACGGCAAAAATATAAGGGACATGATGGTTCATGGTACTTTTGTTGGACCAATACAAAACATCGGAAGGCCTTTAGTGCAATATGGTACTTTTCGATGCAATAAGTGTAGTGTATATGTTCACATATCATCAGTATAATTGACAATATTAATGATGTTAAATTTATGTCAAGAGGGACATACACATGTGAAAATAAAGGGGTAATATATGTGTTGAAATGCCCCTGTGAATTGTATTACATAGGGGTGACTAAGCGAAAGCTCAGGACTAGATTTATGGAACACTTGAGCGATGTGAAGAATCAAAAAGAAGAGAAAATAATATCTTCACATTTCAAAATGTATCATAATAGTGATGAAAGTTTGTTGCATGGCACTACGTTAGAGAAAGTTGAATGTAATTGAGAAAAATGAGAATGTATTAAAACAAAAATTAATGTACAAGGAAAGTATATACATTTTAAAATATAAAACCTTGGTACCTAAGGGTTTAAATAACGAGTTAAACTGGAAATGTTTGCTTTAAGTGAATGATTTTAAATAAATTAATTGTTTAATTGAATGTAATTTAAGAATGCATAAGAAGAGTGTGTTTTTTGTACTTGTGTTATTCCTTAAAGGTGGTTTACACCGTGGCACTAGAATAAATATTTGTGCTTTACTACGTGGTTTCCTGGTTTTCTGAAGTTATACACTGTGAGCATAATTGCTGGTACATTTGGATAACAGTTGGTGAAACTTGTGGTCTTGACATGTTTAATGCCACTTCTGAATGTAGTGATACAGGTGGTGTGAGCGGTTCATGCATTTTCTCATCAGACATTCTTATGCCAAATGATTTCAACAATTGTGGGCGGGCTGTTTTTGATCTGTCGATGGATAATGGGTCCGCAATTTCTAATGTTCTAGATTGTGGCAACTCTTGGACAAATACTAATATTTCTACAGACAATGGACAAATTGACTGACATTTTATACAATGCCATGCTTGATCTTAACGATACATGTGTTGTCAGTGGTCTGAACATTACTGCTAATTCAGCTGGTGATTACAAAATGTATAATTACTCTAAAAATCTTATTAGTGTAGCACATGCTGATTTGTTATCTAAGGGGTTCACGTTTGTGCCATGCAGGCATGGTGATTTATCTAACATTTTAATAGATTTAAAACTTTTCACTCGCAAAGTGAATTTAAAAGTGTGGTTTAAAGGGAGTAGTTGTGATGAACAAGGGAATGAGTTAAAAAGACCCAGTTACTTCAATCCCCCCTTTAACAGTTGTGTAGGGACATATGAGAAAATGTGTGAAATTGACATCAGGGATGGTTATAGGACTAAATCCCATAGGATGTCTAGTAATTTGTCCTTAAGTGAGAAAACCGGGAATTGGCGACAGATACCAATATTCGGATAATGAAGCCAGATAAAGGTAGTGGGGCAGTTATCCTTGATAGGTGTGTTATTCGGATAAGATGACAGCTCTGTTGACTGAAGATACTTATTGTGAGAGCAATCTTAATGAAATTCATACAGCGTACAGATCTTTTAATGGAGGACATGTTATACCAAGGGCAAATTAATGAGAAGGATTACCGATTTTTAAGGAATGATTATCCAGTAATACCAAATATTTTTGGTATTCCCAAAATCCACAAAGGCCTAGACTCTCTAAAGTTTAGGCCTATTGTGGATGGCAAAATGGCAAAAAACTGCTTTTTAAGTAAGTATTTGGACCATCAAATGCAAAAGGGGCTAGGAACATTTTCTTATATTACCAAGGTTTAGTGGCAATTTTTGGATCGACTAAATAGGGTTACTATCACTGAAAATACCTTTTTAGTTACTATAGATGTACGTACTTTTTTTCAGTGACACTCCATGGTGTTGGGCTAGACTGGCTGGGAGTGCAGCTTGGTAAGACTCACCTTTCTGATCAAGATGAAATTAATGTTTTTACCACCTTGATGGAGGCAGTTTTAACAAACAACGTTTTGCATTTTGAAGGACAATATTACAAGCAGGTGACTGGTGTGGCTATTGGGGCAGCATGTGCCCCTATATATGCCAATTATGTTATGTCCCACTGGGAGCAGGAATTTATTTTTCCTAGCAAATTCTGCACATGTATTAAACACTACACTAGATTTTTGGATGACATTTTTGTTGTTTGGGATGGACAAGAAGAAATGTTAAAAAACTTCCTTCAATATATTAATTATACAGTTGAATTTTTTAAGTTCATACACAAGTATAGTAGAGGTAGGGTGTCGTATCTGGATGTCCTTTTGACCACTGACAGTAACACCCTGAGATCTAATATTTACAGAAAACCCACATTTTCTAACTCCTATCTGGAATTTTGTAGTTGGCACCCTTACCATTAGAAAAAGTCTACTGTCAAGGGACAATTTGTAAGGACTGCCAGAATGGCCACGAGAGATCATGAGTTTTTGTTGGAGCTTGATTTTATTACACAGTTTATCAAAAGGGGATAACCTGAAGCTCTGTGTAGGATTTTGGCAAAGGAGGTTAGAGCCAAAAGAGTGGGGGGCGTGTATAAGCCTGTACTTAGAGGGACCTTGGATTCTAACATGGCAGAAGGTTCTAACATGCCAAGACATGGCAATTCAGATTTAAGAAAGATGGGTGGTGGGTTACTGTTTATTACTACATTTAATCAGGATGCTGAATGGGTCCAGTCACATCATTCAAAAGAACTGGAGATTGTTACAGGCCGACAGTTCCCTTATGGATAAGGTGAGAGACCCCCTCCCCCAGAGTGGTTTTTAGAAGAGAGAGATCATTTAAGGAGATTTTGGAATTGGGGGCTTATACCGATTCTTACCAGTGCAGTAGAGCACTTGGTAACTTCAAGTGTGGTAGACGTAATGTACGTACACACATTTTTGAGACTGGTGAAAAAACATGTTTTAATGCAAGAACATTCCATTTTCATGGACATTTTAATTATAACAGTAAGAACCTAGCATATATGGCCAAATGTAAGCACTGTTCAGCCTTCTATGTCGGTAAGACTAGTAGGCATTTTAAAGACAGAATCAGGGGACATATTCTAGACATCAAAAATGCGAAGACTACTAATGCATTGGCAAGGCATATATTTAAAAATCCATGTCACAGATTTAAATTTGTGGTGCTACAGCAATTGGCCAAGAACAGGCAGGGTAGGATTCTGGACCTAGACATAGATATCTGTGAGTTCAGGTGGCAATTGAGGCTAGATGCCACCAATTTTCCAGGTATCAATGATGATGTTAGTATAACAGCTAGACTGAAATTAAAGTATATTTTAGGTTAACACCAAAATGTTTTTATAGATTATTTAGTAGATTTATACTATTTGTATTTATTTATTTATTATGGTTTTAACATGTATTAGAAGGTGTTTTATGACTGGGGTAAGTGAATGGGTTTTATACATGGGTTAATTTTTTTATTACAAACCAATTATTCAGTTGTTTAATTTAACAGGTTTTAAGGTGTGCATAAAAAGGGTTGAGTTTCTTTCATGTGTTCTTCTGAAGAAGTTCAACAGGGGCTGGATGAAAGTGCTTAACTTGTGTGAATAAAAAGGTTTGGAACTTAGCCCGGTGTCCAGTGGTGCTTTTCTACTTAAGTAGAGTGTGTTTCCTGGTTACCAAGTTCTTTTGCGAGTCTCACAGGTGCTGCCGTGTTTTTAAACTCAACTGTCTTTCTAGTTGCCTGCCCCTTATATTATTTTGATCACATATCTCCTTCCTCTCCTCTTTCATTTGCTATTGTAAGCACAAAATGATCATTTTTGTGAAATCACTCCCCTTCAGCTATTTAAATTTAATGGCCACCCCACTGTATTCCATAGAAAGTACAGCTGTGTACCTACCATAAATGTAGATGTTCGAGTGTATTCACTGTTGCAGTCATTACTCTTGGGTTATCCCGCTGGCAGGCAAACCGCAGTCGGCCAGAATTCCAAAGTCTAGGTCTGGCGTCGGTTGATGTCGCCTCTTCCCTGATGTCAGTGTGCCAGGGGTAAAAAAGATGCAGCCAACGCCATTTTCTTCAGTTTTTCTTGCCCCAGATGTCAGGTGCCCCCAAAATGGTAGGCTAAAAATATTATGCCAATAATTATGCATGCAGTAAAATAAACATTTCCTTCATCTACAAGCAAATACACCACATAGGTTGTATAAGATAGACAAGTATAGGTAAGTCCCAGCAAAGAAAAGGGGGATGGAGGGTGGGTAACCTGGACTGCAACAGTGAATACACTCTAACATCTACATTTATGGTAGGTACACAACTGTACTATGTTCATCGTGTTTCACTGTTGCAGTCATTACTCTTGGGTTGAATCCCAAAGCTAAGGTTGGGTGGCTGGGCCTAAATAGGATTAGGAGAGGCTATAAGGCCTTGCAGAACTGCAGTGGCGAAGCCTGCTCTGGATTTAGAGTAGAGAGGTAAATGGTAGTGCTTTGTAAAAGTGTGCACTGAACTCTAAGTTGCAGCCTCTAAAATGTCTTTGGTTGGTACTCCTCTGAGAAAGGCTGCTGAAGTGGCTGCTGCCCTGGTAGAATGAGGCCTAATGCCCTTGGGCACTGATTTGCCATGTTGTGAGTAGCAGAAACTAATGCAGTGGCCTATCCATTTTGAAATAGTCTGTTTTGAGATAGTCTTTCATAGAGAACCTGCAGCATATGTCACTAAAAGTTGCTCAGTTTTTCTGAAAGCTTTAGGTCTGTCTAAATAGAAGCATAGTTGTCTGTGTATGTCCAAGGAATGCAGAAGTCTCTCACCCTTATTCTGTGGGTTTGGATAAAAGGTAGGCAAATGAATGGTTTGGTTAAGGGCCACACTGGACACTACCTTAGGCATAAATGTTGGGTTTGTCCTTAGAGAAACCCTGTCTGGATGGAAAATGATGAAAGTTTCCACAGCCATGAGTGCCTGTAACTCTGAAACTCGTCTTGCAGAGGTTATTGCTAGGATTAGAGCTGTTTTCCAAGATAAAAACATTATATCAGCTGTACTGGCTGGCTCAAAAGGCAGAAGTGTGAGTTGTTCCAAGACATAATTGAGGTCCCATGCAAGTATTGGGGCTCTCCTTGTTGGTCTTATGTTTTTGGCCCCTCTGAGGTACTGCCTTAGCAATGGATGGGAAAAAATAGGAGGTTCCGTATTGTAATGAGCTGAAATGGCAGAGGCATGAATTTTAATTGATGAAAGGGATAGGCCTTTGTCCAGCATCTCAGTTAGGTATTGTAAAATCTGAGAAATGTTTGGTACAGATGTGTCAATTCCTTGTGATTGGGTTCCAAGCACATAATCTTTTCCATTTTTCTGCATAACATTTTCTGGTACTGGGCCTCTTGGCCTCCAAAATAACATCCAACACTGCTTTAGAGAGAGGTGTGCTTTGAATGGTTACATTATCCGCCATGCTGCCAGATTTAGGGTCCTGAGTTGGCTGTGCAGAATCTGATTGTTTCGCTGGGTCAGTAAGTGAGGAATTAAGAGGCAATGTCCAGGCTGGGCCTTGAGACAAGCTTTTTAGGATTGGGTACCAGTGCTGGCGTGGCCAGTCTGGGGCAATCAGAATCATTCTTGGCTTCTCTTGTCTGACCTTTAGGAGTACCTGGGGGAGGAGAGGCAGAGGAGGAAAGGCATATACTGTTAGACTTTTCCAGCTGAATGACACAGCATCCACTTTCCATGCTTGCTTGTGAGAAGTCCTTGTGCAGAATTTCTGTAGTTGGCAGTTGTGAAGGGAGGCAAATAGATCTAGGTCTGGGCATCCCCATTCCTTTGTTATCATGCTGAAGACTTGTGGATCCAGTTTCCACTCGTGGGGATGCGTAAGGTTTCTGCTTAGTTCGTCTGCCAGAGTATTGTTCTTTCCTGGCACGAATTGGGCTTGCAGATGTACTTGATAAGTCAATGCTGTGTTCCACAAAGTCATGGCTCGTCTGCAGAGGGGGTAGGAATGTGTGATTCAATGCTTGTTTATGTACCACATGACTGTAGTATTGTCCATCCTTATCAGTAGTTGTCCTGGATGGAGTAGATCCTTGAAAGCTGTCAGGGCATTCTGAACAGCTAGCACCTCTTTTTGATTGATATGTAGATGCATTTGGCTTGTGGACCATGTGCCCTGAATACATTTTCCTGCCATGTGTGCTCCCCAGGGATAATCTGATGCATCTGTTGTTATTGACTGCCTGGCTGTGGGTAGAGTGAATGGCTGTCCCTTGTTGAGGTGAAAGGCATGAGCCCACCATCGAAACTCCTGTTGCAGGCAGGCAATAAGGGTAATTAATGCTTCCAGGCTTTGACAATGTTGAATCCAGACACTTTTTAGATACCATTGAAGTTTCCTCATATGCAGTCTGGCATATGGAATTAGCAGAATGCAGGATGCCACGAAGACCAAAGCCTGCAGAATTTTTCTTGCAGATAACTGGGTCTTTGTTGCCAACATTTTGAAGTAGGAAGTTAGTTGCCTTTGTTTGTCAGGCGTGAGATAAGCCATCTGGGCAGTTGTATTTAAGCTTGTACCCAGAAATATCATCTCTTGAGAGGGTACTAGTTTTGATTTCTTTTCGTTTATTGTGTACCCTACGCAAATTAATAATTTTTACGAACGCCAGATGATTTAGTAGAGTGTCCTTGTTCTCTGCTTGTATAAGGCAGTCATCCAAGTAAGGATAAATTTGAATTCCTCTGTCTGCAAAATGCAATTATTGGTGCCAGGCATTTTGTGAATACCCTGGGCGCAGTAGATAAGCCAAAGGGCAGTGCAGAGAATTGGTAGTGCATTGAGCCAGCTATGAATCTGAGGTATCTTCAAGATTGTCTGATTGGTATATGCAGGTATGTCTCTTTTAGGCCCAAAGTTACAAGCCAAGCCTTCTTGCCCAGCATGGGCAGAAGCTGCTGTAGAGTTAACATTTTGAATTTTGGAAAGTCCAGAAATGTGTTTAGAAAAGACAGGTCCAGTATTGGTCCCCAGGCTTTGTTCTTTCTGGGAACCAAGAAAAGTCTGGAGTAAAATCCTTGTCCCTGCTCTTGCTGTGGTACTTGCTGAATGGCCCTCATGTGCATAAGGGACGAAACTTGTTTTTGTGCCTCTGTCCATTGACTGTGTGGCAGGTTTGGCATACCTTTTGCCTGTGGCAGGGTGTGAAAGTGGAACCTGTAGCCCTGGGACACTATATTCAATACTCATTTGTCCTGGGTGATCATGTGCCAATTTTGAGCGAAAAGTGCTAGTTTTCTCCCTAAGGGGGCTGCAAGAAGATAAGTGATTGGTTCTGGCAGAGGCAAGTCATTGGGACTGTTTCTTGTATGGCTGTGCTTTGTCTTCTCCACTTTTGGAGGTAGAAGCGCCCCACTCTTTAGGCCTGAAAGAGCCCTGGGGCTGGGATCTGCCTCTGGGACGTCTGTATCTGCCTCTTTGTGGCCTGTCCGACACTGGAAAGGACCAATTCTTTGTAGGCCAGTCCCTGCTAAATTTTGGTGGCTGAACCTGTAGGAAATCCTTTACTGTTTGCATAGATTTCGCTTTGTCCTCCATTTTCTTCAAAACCTCCTCTGCTTTAACACCAAATAAAGTATCATGCTGTAATGGAGCATCTAATAATTTTGCTTTAACATAATCAGGCAGATTTTGTTCCTTTAACCAAGCATGCCTCCTAATGACAGAACCCGTCACGGCGGCCCTGCAGGAGGCCTCCAGAGAATCAAAACCACATTGCAATGTACGCTTTGCCACTTGTTCAGTTGCATGCAATAAATCCTGTATTTCCTTATTTTCTGTACAATCAGAATTAGTCAACATTTTCTGTTTTAATAGTGACATTAAGTATTGCTGATATTTAATCATATGAAATTGACAATTTAAAGCCCTCACAGCCAAAGTAGCAGAAGTGTAAACCTTTTTCCTCCCATCTGTCTAGTGCCTTTGAATCCCTGTCAGAAGGGACAGGGTTTTTTGCAGTAGCAGCCTTAACCCCCTTGGGACCCTGAGAAATAGTTTCTGGGTCAGCAGCAGGGTTTTTATAAAGAAATTTATGTGAATCTGGAACCCTGTAGTATCTGTCTGGTTTAACAGGAGCTGGAGGTAAGGAGTCTGGAGAAAGGCCGGACTCTGAAAATACATCATCTACAATGTCTAGCACAGGGGGAATAGCAAGAGCCCTGTGCTGAGGAAGTAAAAGAAAATCTCTAAGCCTTTTCTTTGATTCTGAGTAATCTTGGCTCTCCCAGTGGAAGTGCTCCCTCATGGTATGCAGGGTTTCCCCAAAAGAATAATCCTCAGGAGGAGAGGCTAAAGGAATGGATTCTTCAGCATCAGAATCCTCATAGGGAGGAAGAGAGTATTCCTGTACAGAAGAGGAGTCAGAGGAAATGGAAACCTGATCTGAAGAGTCATAGTCTGTCTCTTGCCTAGGCCTCTTGTCAGGAGGAGGATGGGAACCCCTGATCAAGGTAATAAGGTCTTCGGCCATTTTGAGCATCTGTTTCTTAGGCATGGAAGTCTGTCCTGGAGAATGCTGTACATGTTTCTTTGTCTTTAAAGCTGCTGTAGTCTTTGCTTTTGAAGCTGAAGTAGGCTTTACATATAGCTGTGTAGGTCTGAAAACACCCTCAAAAGCCGATGCCTGCTCAGCGGCTCCGGACCCATCTGAGGGAATGATTTCAGAGTGTCCAATACCTTGAGTATCCAAAGGCCTAGCTGGCTCCACGTGGGAGTCGTCAGCGGCCTGTGACTCTGAGGTAGCAGGTGTCAGGGGCTGCAAAAGCACCTCACTGAGAACCGGCGACTGGCTTAGCGGAAGCCTCGTCGGTTTTGGATCTCTGATTCCTGTCCTTCTCTTTTTCCTTGCGTTTTTTAGAAACTCCAGTTGTCAGCTGTTCTGACGGCATTATGTAATTGAATTTTCGGCCAAAGTAATAAGCAAAATCAGACGCTTAATAGTGCGTTTGTTGAATCTAGCACAAAACCGACAGCTAGCAACGTTATGATCAGGGCATAGGCAAGGAATACAGTAAGAATGATAATCCTTATGAGGTATTTGCTTCCCACAAGAAATACAATTGTTAACTTTTTCTGACATCGGTTTGGAGCAAGAAAAAAAGTTTCCCCAACGGGGTACTTAGCTTTAATGAAGACTTCGGATCTGAAATTCGTCTGTGAAAATCTCAGGAGTCGGCCGACCGGCACTTGCAAACTGCTTTTGCTTTGGGCACCACGGGGCAAGAAAGATTGAAGAAAATGGCGTCGGCTGCATCTTTTATACCCCTGGCGCACCTGACGTCAGGGAAGAGGTGACAGCAACCGACGCCGGACCTAGACTTTGGAATTCTGGCAGACTGCGGGTAGCCTGCCAGCAGGATAACCCAAGAGTAATGACTGCAACAGTGAAACACGACAAACATCCAGAATACAAAGTGCCAACCCCCATCCAGTCCATCTTGCTCTCTTAAAATTAGTGGCTCTCTACTTAGATAGCTAAAACTTAAGTTATCCCCTCTTTCATACCTAACTACTTAGTGCACAATGCAGCTCTTAGTATATTTTCATCTTGCCTTTAAAATCTATATCTACTCCAAAACTACCAATTACTGGAAAGCCCACATTATGCCTCTCAGTAGTCATTTTGAGATTAGTGCTTCTTGTTTTGCTACTGGTAAGAGAAAGGAGCACAGGGACATTTCCTGGGGACTTCTGATCAACAGAAAGCCTAATAACTGCTTTATAGGTGCCAGCTTGGCTTGGAATTTGCGCTTATATTTTGCTCCTGGTGAGAGAAGGAGCAGAGTGCATATATTCCTGTCCATTTCTGGTTGAGAAGTGTGTCCATGCTTGACTTTTCTGATTGGTCTGGTTGCTATTCAAGACAGGAAAATGCTACAACAAGCATACAGATCCTTACATCACATTTGGGACAAGGTGGCCTGCTTCTCATCTTACGATTGAATCTACTGTTTTGCTTCTGCTGAGAGAAGAAGCAAAAGAGCACTGTATTCCAGCAAAGTAAACTGTGGTGATACCAACACTAGTAATAGGCAGTAGCTATTCAGATGACTCCCTTCTTTTTATCATTCTTGACAAGCTAATTATTTCTTTTCAGTGAGTACTGCTTGTTTGCTTCTAACTTCAGAATATCTGCCTAAATACTTTATACATAAATCATCAGGCTCTATTTATTAGTTTTCCCTCAAGTGTTTGGCAGTGTACTGTACAGATCCAGACTATTTGAGTTGACATTTTCCTATAGAAGCACCATTGAAATTTTGCCAATAGCTAGCAGCACGCAGGACAAGTACTTTGCCATGATGAGCACTGTTGTCATTACTTTATAGTCTCAATCCAACTGTTTAATTAATAAAAAAAGGTCTGTTGCCATGGATATGAACTTTCCCACTATCAATGTTTCCTGCTTGGTGGATATGGGCATTCTGAGGCAAAGTAGACATTGCACCATGTTTACTGACAGCCAGTTAATTCTCAAACAAAATGGTATGGTATGTGAGAAACGTATGTATGATGTCACTGGAGGCAAAACTCTCACATAAAAGCACTCCTAATGTCAGTAAGGTTGTCAGGAGTACACACGCTGCACCCATCACACACAATTCAAAGCAGATCCACAGGCCCACAGATGCTGAGGCACTTAAATGTAACCTTTCTAAACCCCAAAGACCTCCTAGACAAAGTACACAAAATAAAATACCCTTAGCAGCCCTGAATGCACTCTTTCAAAACACCCAGAACAACAGATACAGCCACATCTCACGGAGCCTCTACTTCTAAACCCAAAAGGTAAGCTACCACTGACTCCAACATTCTAGTCATTGGAGACTCCATTGTGAGACACATTGATGTCCCTCTCACCAGGCTGAGTAAGGAGAATGTCCCAGTCAGTGGCTTATCAGGGTCCACGGTTTGCCACATTGCACACGCACTACGGTCACTGGACCACAAGTACCAGTATGACTTAGTCATAGTCCACATAGGTGTAAATGACCCAAGATATACCTCCCTAGGCTATAAGAAGAGAGACATCCTGAAGCTTTTAGAATGCATGTCCCAGGCTGGAATGAGCCTAGCAGTGAACAGTAATTTACCTTCTCCAAGGAGGACATCACAATACAAACAACAGATGATGAAATGTATTAATTGGCTTAGTTTCTGCAGTCATTGTAAGGGGTGCAATAGTTTTTAACATGGAAGGAGATGGTCAACAGATCATGCTCTTTTGCCAGGGATGGTCTGTACTTCTCCCCAGTCGGCTTTTGAATATTAACTAAAACACTGTCCTCCCTCATACTGCCTTTTTTAGGCAATGCCAAAATGGAGGTACTTCCAAAACAGCAAATCAAAACCAAGAAAATCTAAGGGTGTTACTACTCAATGCTAGGAGTCTAAACAAAAAAACTCCACTAATTAGAAGCTTTCTTTACCATAGAGAATGCCGACATCTGTGGTCACTGAGACATGGTTTAAAACAGCGGACAGCATATAGACACAGTGCAAGGTTATAATGCCTTCCACACATTTAGACCAGCTACTACACAGACAGGGAGTAGAGGTGAAGATGTTTCCAAGTCAAAAATAAATATAACTCAAGACTGGTCAAACAGGACAAGGCACTTGAGCTTCTCCACATTCAAAACACCATAGGCAGAATCCAATACTAATTTGCTAGCTATAGGTCCCTCTCTATGACCCAGGAAACCCATACCATGTAATTAAACTTAATGGAAACTCTCACCATCCTATCCAATACCATATTCATGGGTGACTAATTACTCCACTACTAAAGTACAGTTGTGTACACTTACCATAAATGTAGATGTTCGAGTGTATTCACTGTTGCAGTCATTACATTTGGGTAATCTGCTGGCAGGTTGCCATCAGTTGGACTGAACAACAAAAAGTCTTGGGTCCTGCATCGGTTGCTGTCTCCTCTTCCATGACGTCAGAGGTATAAAACATGCAGCCAACGCCATTTTAATCAGTTTTTCTTGCCCCAGATGTCAGGTGCCCTCCAAATGGGGAGCAAAAATATATAAAATACACTGTAAATATATAAATGCACTTTAGAAACATAAAATTTATCTTCAACTAAAAGCAAATACACCACAAAGGCTTTTGAGTATAGTGAAGGAAAGAAAAGGTACAGAATGGAGGATGGCAGGTGGGTAACCTGGACTGCAACAGTGAATACACTCAAACATCTACATTTATGGTAAGTGTACACAACTGTACTATGTTCTTCATCTTTCACTGTTGCAGTCATTACATTTGGGTACAATCCCAAAGCTATGGATGGGAGGATGGAACTAAACAGCATTAGGAGCAGCTATAAGGCCCTGCAGTGGCAAAGCCTGCCCTAGATTTAGAGAAGAGAGGTAAATGATAATGTTTTGTGAACGTATGAACAGAGCTCCAAGTTGCAGCTTCTAGAATGTCTTTGGTTGGGACCCCTCTGAGAAAAGCTGCAGAAGTGGAGGCAGCCCTAGTGGAATGCGATCCGATTCCCTTGGGCACAGGTTTACCATGGTGCAAATAGCAGAAACGAATGAGTGGCTTATCCATTTAGATATAGTCTGCTTTGATGTAGCCTTCCCCTCTGAGACTGCAGCAAATGCTACCAGTAGTTGCTCAGATTGTCTTAGAGATTTTGTCCTGTCTAAGTAGAATCTTAGTTGTCTGTGTAATCCAATGAATGCATAATCTGCTCCCTCTTGTTCTGCGGATTTGGGAAAAAAGTTGGCAGGTGAATGGTCTGGTTAAGAGCTACACTGGATACCACCTTAGTCATAAAGGAAGGGTTGGTCCTGAGGGCCACCCTGTCCGGGTAGAATAGAATGAAAGGCTCCACTGCCATGAGATCCTGTAGTTTCGAAACCCTTCTAGCTGAAGTAACTGCCAAAAGAAAAGCGGTCTTCCAAGATATACATTTTATATCAGCAGTAGCTGCTGGTTCAAAAGGAGGCAGGGTGAGTTTTTCCAGCACAAAACTGAGGTCCCATGCAGGAGTTGGTGCTCTCCTGGGAGGCCTTAAATTTTTGGCCCCTCTGAAATACTGTTTTAGCAGTGGATGAGAAAAGGGGAGAGGCTCTGTGTTGTAATGAGCTCAGATGGCAGAGGCATGGATTTGTATAGAAGAAAAAGATAGGCCCTTGTCGAGCATCTCAGTTAAGTATTGTAAAATCTGAGGAATATTAGGCCTTGCTGTGTCTATTCCTAGTGCTTGGTTCCAAGCACAGAATCTCTTCCATTTATCAGCATAAGATTTTCTAGTACTAGGCCTTCTGGGTTCCAAAATGACATCCATCACAGGTTTACTGAGAGGTGTGGTTTGAATAATTAGTTGATTCACCATGCTGCAAGATTCTGAGTGTGCAGAATTTGTCAGTTCTGCTGAGATAGTAGATGAGGTGTTTGAGGCAAGTACCACGGAGGAAGGTGTGACATATTCCTTAGAAGCAGGTGCCATTGTTGGCAAGGCCAGTCCAGAGCAATTAGAATCATTTTTGTTTTTTCCTGTCTGAATTTTAGTAAGACCTTGGAGAGTAGAGGCAGAGGGGGAAAGGCATAGACTGATAGGTTTTTCCAGCTGAAGGATAGAGCATCCACTTTCCATGCTTTTTTGTGATGAGTTCTTGTGCAGAATTTGTCCAACTGAGTTTTGGAGAGAGGTAAATAGATCTATGTCTGGGCTTCCCCATTTCTGTGTTAACATGCTGAAGATTTGTGGATCCAGTTTCCATTCGTGTGAGTCCATACGATTTCTGCTTAGGTCGTCTGCCAGAGTATTTTGCTTTCCTGGCAGGAATTGAGCTTGAAGATGTATTTGGTAAGTCAAGGCTGTGTTCCACAAGGCCATGGCTAGTCTGCAAAGGGGGTATGAATGGGTACCCCCCTGCTTATGTACCACATAACTGTGGTGTTGTCCGTCTTTATCAGTAGTTGTCCTGGATGAAGCAAGTCATTGAAGGCTGTCAGAGCATTCTGACCAGCTAGCATTTCTTTCTGGTTGATATGCAGATGCATTTGGTTTGGGCTCCATTTGTCTGAATGCATCTCCCTGCCAGGTGGACCCCCCAAGCAGTCTGATGTGTCTGTAGTTAGGGTTTGGGTGGCAGGAGGTAGTGTGAATGACAGTCCCTTGTTTTGGTGACATGTCTTTGCCCACCAAAGAAACTCCTGTTGTAGACAGGGAATGAGAGGAATCATAGTTTCCAGGCTGTAACAATGTTGACTCCATAAACCTATTGGGTACCACTGAAGTTTCCTCATATGCAGTCTCACATATGGAATTAGTAGAATGCAGGATGCCAAGAACCCCAAAGCCTGCAGAATTTGTCTTGCAGATAACTGGGTTTTTGTTGCCATTTGACTGAAGTATGCTGTCAATTGTATTTGTTTGTCTGGCGTGAGGTAAGCCATCTGGGCAGTTGTATTCAAGCTTGCACACAGGAATGTCATTATTTGAGAGGGTACCAGTTGTGATTTCTTTTTGTTTATAGTCTCCCCTAGGCATGCCAGAAGCCTTTTTACAAACGCCAGATGTTGAAGAAGAGTGTCCTTGTCCACTGCTTGAATGAGACAATCGTCCAGATAAGGATAAATTTGAATGTTTCTTTGTCTGCAGAATGCAATTACTGGTGCCAGGCCCTTTGTAAAGACTCTGTACGCAGTAGATAAGCCAAAGGGCAGTGCAGAGAATTGGTAATGCAAAAAACCTGCTTTGAAGCGGAGGTATCTTCTGCAAGATTCCCTTATTGGGATATGCAGGTATGCCTCAAGTCTAGAGTTACTAACCAAGCATTTTTACCTAGCATAGGCAGTAGCTGTTGTAAAGTCAACATTTTGAATTTTGGAATGTCCAGGAACATGTTCAGAATCGATAAGTCCAGTATTGGACACCATGAATTGTCTTTTCTGGGTACCAGGAACATTCTTGAATAAAATCCTTGTCCTTTTTCCTTTTCTGGTACCGGCTGAATAACCCCCATATCCATGAGGGATATGACTTGTTTCTGGGCCTCTGCCCACTGGTTTTGTGGCAGATCTGGCTATCCGTTTGGAATTGGCAAAGTATGGAAATGAAATCTGTACCCCTGGGATACTATGTTTAATACCTACTCGTCCTGGGTTATTAACTGCCAATTTTGAGCATGAAGTGCTAGTTTTCCCCCAAAGGGGCTGCCAAAAGATAAGTGCTTGGAGATGGTAGAGGGGAAGTCATTGAGACTGCTTACTGTAGGGTTGTGCTTTACCATCTCCAGATTTGGAGGTGGAGGCACCCCATTGCTTTGACCTGTAAGATCCCTGTGATTGATATCTGGAGCCTTTTGAGCATCTGGATTTGCCCTGATTGGCTCTGTTGGACACAGGAAAGGACCAATTCTTAGTAGGCCAGTGCCTACTGAAACTGGGTGGCTGCACTTGTACGAAGTCTTTTACAGTTTGCATAGATTTAGCTTTGTCTTCCATTTTCTTTAATACCTCTTCTGCCTTATTACCAAACAGAATATCATGCTGCAAAGGGGCATCAAACAATTTAGCTTTAACATGATCAGGCAGATTTTGCTCCTTGAGCCAGGCATGCCTTCTAATCACAGATCCAGTAACGGCGGCCCTACAAGAGGCCTCCAATCAAAACCACATTGCAACGTATGCTTTCCAACCTGTTCTGCTGAATGCAATAAATCCTGTAACTCTATTTTCCACACAATCAGAAATCAACATCATTTTCTGTTTCAGTAAGCCCATAACATGCTGTTGATATTTAAGCATATGAAACTGGCAGTTTAAAGCCCTGATTGCCAGGGTTGCAGACGTATAAACCTTCTTACCCCATCTATTCAGCGCCCTGGAATCTCTATCAGAAGGGGTAGGATTTTTGGCCGTAGAAGCCTTTACACCCTTGGGACCCTTAGAAATAGTCTCAGGATCAGCAGCAGGATGTTTGAAAATAAATTTGTGGGAGTCAGGAACCCTGTAATATCTGTCTAGCTTACTAGGAGCCGGAGGCAGGGAATCAGGAGCCATGCTCGATTCCGAGAACACATTTCAACAATGTCTAAAACAGGAGGTATTGCCAAAGGCCTATGTTGAGGAAGAAGGAGGAAATCCCTAAGCCTCTTTTTTGATTCAGAGAAGTCTTGACTCTCCCAGTGAAAATGTTCCCTTAAAGTATGCAAAGTCTCTCCAAAAGAGTAATCCTCAGGAGGAGATGCAGATGGGATGGATTCGTATGCATCAGAATCCTCATAAGGTGGGATAGAAAATTCCTGATCAGAAGAGGAATCAGAAGAAATGGAAACATGATCTGAAGATTCATAATCAGTGCCTTGCCTAGGCCTCTTAGCAAGGAATGGGGGGGGGGGTTGGGAACCCCTGATCGAGGTAATCAAATCCTCAGCCATTTTGATCACTTGTTTTTTAGGCATAGGGGGCTGAGCACATGGCTCATGCGTTGGTTTTTTAGACATAGAAGTTGTTTTTGACCTTGTTTTTGTTGATGGCATCGGTTTAATATAAAAATGTTGAGGCCTGAAAACACCCTCAGAAGCCGGTGCCTGCTCAGCGGCTCTGGACCCGTCCAAGGAAGAGACATTTGCGGGTTCAATACTTTGCGAATCTCGCTGCATACCGGACTCCGAATGGGTCTCAGTAGAGGCCTGCGACTCAAAAGTAGCGGGTATCAGGGGCTACAAAAGTGCCGCACTGTGTACCGGCAAACCGGCGACTGGCTTAGAAGAAGCTTCGTCGTCGGTTTTGGACCTCGACAGTCTGTCTTTTTCCTTGCGTTTTTTTGCGTACCCCGGTAGTTGGATTGCTAACTGACGACATTTCAGGGTAGTTAAATCTAGAGCCAAAATATTTGGAAGCAAAAATATACCGACACTTAATAGTGCATTGGTTAAATTTAGCACAAAACCGAAAGCAAGGCACGTTGTGATCAGGGCCTAAGCAAGGAATACAGTACAAATGAAAATCCTTATGAGGTATTTGCTTCCCACAAGTAATGCAATTATTAACTTTTTACTGACATCAGTAAGGAGCAAGAAAAAGTTTCCCTAATGGGGTAATTAGCTTTAGTTTGAAGACTTTGGTTCTGAAACTCGAAAATGAAAATTTCAGGAGTCGGCCGACCGGCACTTGCGAACTGCTTCTGCTTCGGGCAACCACACAGCAAGAAAGACTGATTAAAATGGCGTTGGCTGCATCTTTTATACCCCTGACGACCTGACGTCATGGAAGAGAAGACAGCAACCAACGCAGGACCCAAGACTTTGTTATTCAGGCTGACTGAGGGCAACCTGCCAGCAGTTTACCCAAATGTAATGACTGCAACAGCGAAACACGAAGAAAGTACAGTTTTGTACCTACCATAAATGTAGATGTCCGAACTGGATAGCATCTGCAGTCATAACAACTGGGTTGTCCTGTCGTCAGGCAGCCCTTCAGTCGGCCGGATTCCAAAGTCCGGGTCCGGCTTCGGCTGATGTCGCACTTCACCCGACGTCATCTCTGTTGGTCTTCGGGTATAAAGGCATCAGCCGACGCCATTTTCCTCAGTGTTTCTTGCCCCAGATGCCAGTAGCCCTCTTGAAGGCTAAAATTTAGATAAATGCCAATGTTTCCAAAAAGATAGAAGCAAACACAAAAATAAGCATGTATGCACATATATACAAACAAATACACCATAAAGACTCCCCCACCAGCTAGCTATTAGGAGGGTAAACACCCTTGGAGTACCATAGAGGGAAGGAGGGAGGGTAATCCTGACTGCAGATGCTATCCAGTTCGGACATCTACATTTATGGTAGGTACAAAACTGTACTATGTCCTTCATGGATGCATCTGCAGTCATAACAACTGGGTAGAATACCATAGCCAACAAGGGGAGGAGGATAAAACTAGATTATGGTGTGTTTAGGATCCCTTGCAGGACAGCAGTGGCAAACCCTGCTCGGGATCTGGAATATAGAGGTAAATTATAATGCTTGGCAAAAGTATGCACGGAGGTCCAAGTAGCCGCCTCAATAATGTCTTTGGTTGCCACTCCTCGTAAGAAGGCTGTGGTAGTGGCTGTTGCCCTTGTAGAATGAGGTCTTATGTTCTGTGGAATTGGTTTTCCATGGAAGGAGTAACAGAATCGTATGCAATTTCCTATCCATTTGGAGATTGTCTGTTTGGAAATAGCTTTTCCTTCCCTTCCTGTTGCATAGGCTACAAAAAGTTGGTCAGTCTTTCTGCTACTTTTTGTTCTGTCCAAGTAGTAGCGTAGCTGTCTATGTACATCCAAGGTATGCAATATTCTTTCCCCTCTGTTTTGTGGGTTGGGAAAGAAGGTAGGAAGGTGGATTGCCTGGTTTAAGGACACTCTGGATACCACCTTAGGCATAAATGTAGGACTAGTCCTCATGGACACTCTCTCTTGGTGGAAGATTAGGAAGGGTTGCACTGCCATTAAGGCCTGTAGTTCTGAAACCCTCCTTGCTGAAGTAATTGCCAGTAGGAAAGCAGTTTTCCATGACAGGTGTTGTAGGTCTGCTGTTGCTGCTGGTTCAAAGGGTGATAGTGTCAATTTTTCTAGCACAAAGTTTAAGTCCCAAGCTGGTAATGGTGGTTTCCTTGGAGGTTTTACATTCTTAATTCCTCTGAGGAACTGCCTGAGCAAAGGATGAGAAAAAACAGGTGGATCAAAGCTGTATTCTGCTGAAATAGCTGATGCATGTATCTTGATGGAGGAGTAGGACAGGCCTGAATGAAGAAGTTCGCTAGGTACTCCAGAATGTTAGGCATATCTATGTTTGACACATCTTTTCCTCTTTCAGTACTCCAAATGACAAACCTTTTCCATTTTCCAGCATAGTTTCTTCTTGTTGAAGGTCTGCGTGCTTCAAGAATAATGTCTCTAACTCTTTGGGAAAGTTCTGGATTAGCTGCTGCTATGTGATGTTCCATGCAGTCAGTTGCAACGTTTTTAGGTTTGGATGTATGATGCTGTAGTTGTTCTGAGTTAACATCAAAGGCATCAGGGGTATTGGCCACATATTGTTACGAGACATGCTACTCAGCAGTGGGTACCAGTGTTGTCTTGGCCAGTTTGGAGCTATCAGGATTATCCTTGGACGTTCTTCCTTGATTTTTAGTAATACCTTGTGTATCAAGGGAAGAGGTGGGAATGCATATGCTGTTAGGCCTTTCCAGCTGAAGGAGAGCGAATCCACTTTCCATGCTAGTGGGTGGAATGTCCTTGTGCAGAATTTTTTGAGCTGGTGATTGGTAGGTGATGCAAATAGATCTATCTGAGGCATTCCCCATTTCTTTGAGATGGTCTTGAAGATGTCCGGGTGCAGCTTCCATTCGTGGGCATCCGATGTGGTTCTGCTTAATATGTCTGCTAGAGTATTCTCTTTTCCTGGTACAAATATTGCCTGTAACTGGATGTTGTAGCTGAGTGCTAGGGTCCACAGCTCCAAAGTCATTCTGCATAGGGGTATGAATGAGTGCCTCCCTGTTTGTTGATGTACCACATGACTGTGGTGTTGTCTGTCCTTATCATCAACTGGCCCTCTTTGAGAAATGGTCTGAACTTTTGGATTGCCAGTTTTACTGCCAGCATTTCTTTTAGGTTGATGTGCAGGTGAAGTTGATCCTGTGTCCACAATCCTTGCATGCATTTGTCCAGCATGTGGGCCCCCCATCCTAGGTCTGAAGCGTCTGTTGTGATGGTCTGGCTTGCTTGACATCTGCGAAAGGGTAGCCCTGGGTTTGACTGGCATGCCTGAGCCCACCATAGGAACTCCTGTTTTAAGCATGGAATTAGTGGGATTTCTGTTTCTAGGCTGTGTCTGTGTTGGGACCATAAATTCTTTAGGTACCACTGTAGTTTTCTCATATGTAGTCTGGCAAGTGGAACCAAGATTATGCATGAAGCCCAAAGCCTGCAGTACTTTTCTTGCTGTTAACTTGTTCAGTTTTGTTAGTGCCAAGAAGTAAAGTGGGAGTTCTTTTTGTTTTTCCTTTGTTAGGAATGCCATCTGTTTTACTGTGTCCAATTCCGCGCCCAAGAATGTCCTTGTTTGGGATGGTATCAGCCTTGACTTTTGTAGATTGACTGTGTATCCCAGTGCTTGTAGCAAGTAAATGACCCTTTGTAAATCTGTTGTCAGCTTGCTTTTGTTGTCCCCTTGTAGCAGGCAGTCGTCTAGGTATGGGTAAATTTGAATTCCCTGTAGTCTGCAATGGGCGATTACTGATGCCAGGCATTTTGTGAATACTCTGGGTGCAGTAGATAAGCCAAAGGGCAATGCTGAGAATTGATAGTGCTCTGATCCTGCAAGAAATCTGAGGTATCTTCTGCAGATTGGTCGAATGGGGACGTGCAGGTATGCCTCCTTGAGATCTAGAGTTACCAGCCAACACTCCTTGCCCAGCATGGGAAGAAGTTGCTGTAGGGTCAGCATTTTGAATTTTGGGACAATGATGTATGTATTTAAGGCGGACAGGTCGAGAATTGGTCTCCAACTTTTTCCTTTCTTGGAACTAGGAATAGTCTGGAGTAGAACCCCTTTCCTTGCTCTGCTGTTGGCACTCTTTCCACAGCTCTCATGTTTGCTAACTGCATTATCTGTTGTAGAGCCTCTGTTTTTTGATTTGGAGGTAGATTTGGCATTCCTCTTTAGACTGGTAAAGTGTGGAAGTGGAACCGGTAACCTTGATCTATGGTTTGTAAAATCCACTTGTCTTTTGTTATATAGTGCCAGTTCTTTGAAAATAAGGTTAATTTTCCGCCTAGAGGAGCTGCTATTTGTTCCCTGGTAGGCGGATTTAGGGTCAAGTCACTGTGGTTGAGTTGATGTAGTGGCAGAGGTTGTGTCTGTGCCTCTGTTGTTACCTTGCCACTGTCGTCCTCTGTAGGCACCTCCCCTGGATTGGTTTCTGCCTCTGGAACGTCTATTCCTGCCCCTTTGAGGTTTTGTGGAGTCAGGAAAGGACCAATTTTTGGCAGGCCAGTTCCTGCTAAACCTTGGGGGTTGAACCTGCAAGAAATCTTTAACCGTTTGAACAGATTTTGCCTTTTCTTCCATTTTCTTCATAACCTGCTGGGCAGGTGTACCAAACAAACTTGTCTTATCCATAGGAGCATCTAGCAACTTAGCTTTAACATGATCCGGTAGAGCTTGCTCCTTTAGCCATGCATGCCTTCTTATCACTGTGCCAGTCATGGCTGATCTAAATGAAGCCTCCAGTGCATCATAGCCACATTTTAAGGAATGGTTACTAACCTGTTGTATGTTATTTACCATTTCTAATACATATTTCTTATCAAGAGATTCATCAGTGGTTAGCTTTTTAGTTAACTGATCAAGCATAAACTCTTGGTATTGTATCATGTGGAACTGACAATTTAAAGCTCTAGCTGAGAGAGTAGCTGAAGTGTAGACCTTTTTGCCCCATCTGTCTAATGACCTTGCTTCCCTTTCTGAAGGAATAGGGTTTTTGCTATGGTCGCGGCTACTGCCTTGGGACCCTGGGATATAGTTTCGGGGTCTGCAAGTGGGGCCTTGTAAAGGTGGTGATGAGTGTCTGGCACCCTGTAAAATCTGTCTGGTTTGGCAGGGGCTGGAGGCAAAGAATCTGGTGCGGAGCAGACATCATTGAAAGCATCATCCACCACAGAGAGAACAGGAGGTATAGCTAAGGGCCTGTGCTGTGGAAGGTGCAGAAAGGTCCTAAGTCTTTTTCTGGAGTCTGAAAAATCCTGTTGCTGCCATTGGAACTGCTCTCGCATGGCATGTAAGGTTTCCCAAAGGAGAATTCTTCTGGTGGGGAAGCAGCTGGAATGGATTCTTCAGCATCAGAGTCTTCAAAATTGGAGAAAGGAGCCTCTGGCTGATCAGTTATGTCTGATTCATCGGCAGACTCATCAGAGGACACTGGCTCAGGGGGCTCTGCCCTAGGTCTCTTCTCTGGGGGCTGAGAGGCCCTGTCTGGGTGAGATTGAGATCCTCTAATTAATGAAATTAAATCTTCTGCCAGAGTAAGCATTTGAGAACTAGAAGAGGGCCTGGTTGTAGGGGGTTTAACAGGCACTGTTTTAGTAGTCTTTGCTGCTTTAGCCCTGGCGAAGGCCTTAATGGACATGGCTGCTGGAGGCCTAGCAGCACCACGTGCTGGGGTAGAGACATCCAAGGGAATGGTGTCTGATAAGTCAGTGGCAACCACCGTAGTGGATAAAATTTCTGAGGCCGTTTCAAGAGTGGCAGCAGGGGCCTCAGTTGTAGAGATAGATTCAGCTGTACTTTGATCAGTTTTCTCGGTTTCGGCCGAAACCGAGACACTCGCGGTTTGCTTAACCATGGTTTCAGCCGAAACCGCGGACCGCGAGTGTCTGTCTTTATCTTTGCGTTTTTTTGGCAGATTGGGTAGTCGGAGGATCCGACGGCATAATGTACGCAAAATCAGAACCGAAAAACTGTTCAGCAAACTCCGACCGGCGCCTAAGCGTTCGTCGGTTGAGCAACACAGGCGAACAGGCTGCTACGTCGTGGGCTGGGCCTAAACAAGGCAGACAATAAGAGTGGAAATCTTTATGAGGTATTTGTTTCCCACAGGTTAAACAATTATTAACTTTTTCTGACATCGGCTGAGGCAAGAAAGAGTCCCCAATGGGGTACTTAGCTTTAGAAGTCTTCGAAGTAGTATTCGGTAGAAGTAATCTCTGGATCCGACCGACCGGCACTTGCGAACAGCTTCTGCTTCGGGCGCCACGCGGCAAGAAAGACTGGGGAAAATGGCGTCGGCTGATGCCTTTATACCTGAAGACCAACAGAGATGACGTCGGGTGAAGTGCGACATCAGCCGAAGCCGGACCCGGACTTTGGAATCCGGCCGACTGAAGGGCTGCCTGACGACAGGACAACCCAGTTGTTATGACTGCAGATGCATCCATGAAGGACATCATCAGGGAATCGTATATGACACCAAACATACAGGCACAGAGGCTGCAAATACACCAAATGGGGTGCAACCATACTGGATCTGGTTCTCAATATGGGATAGCTTTGCACACCCCCCTTCTGTAATGTCTTCTTTGGTAAGGTCCAACCACAAAATCATCCCCTTTGAAGTAAAAATAAAACTTGGAACCCCAGCTAACCCTGGAATGTTCAGGAAAGTACAGCTGTGTACACTTACCATAAATGTAGATGTTTGAGTGTACTCACTGGTGCAGGCATCACCTGTGGGTTATCCCTGCTGTGGTAACCCTCGGCCGGCCCAAATACAAGAGTCCATGTTTTTCTACGTTGGCTGCTGTCGCATGTAGTCTGACATCAGGTAGTCAGTGCTATAAAGCAAGGCAGCTGATGCCATTAGATCAGTATTTCTTGCCCTAACCCATGAGAAGCACAAGGAAATATGGTAAGGTGGTCCTGGTGGCTAAAAGCCACCGTGGGAAGCTTATGTCCCCCTAGGGAAAGAGGATTTAAAAGGAAAGGAGAGAGGGAAACCCGGACTGCAACAGTGAATACACTCGAACATCTACATTTATGGTAAGTGTACACAACTGTACTATGTTCTTCGTGTTTCACTGCTGCAGTCATTACACTTGGGTTGATTCCCAAAGCTGAAGAAAAGGTGGAGGCAGTCAAGAAGAGTTGGGGCTGGCTAGTATGCCCTGCAGAACTGCTGTTGCAAAACCCGCCCTGAATTTGGAAAAGATAGGCAGGTGGTAATGCTTGACGAAGGTGTGCACAGAACTCCAGGTAGCAGCTTTCAGAATGTCCCTGGTAGGGACTCCCCTGAGGAATGCTGTAGAGGTAGAAGTTGCCCTAGTGGAATGTGTTCTGACCCCCTGAGGGGTTGGTTTCCCATGGTGTTTGTAGCAGAAATGGATACAGTGTGCTATCCATTTCGAAATGGTTTGTTTTGAAATGGCCCTGCCCTCTCTGTCCCTGGTGGAAAATTGACTAGTAATTGGTCAGATTTCAAGGTAGAATCTAAGCTGTCTGTGCATGTCCAAGGAGTGCAGGATCCTTTCCCCTTTATTTTGAGGATTAGGGAAGAAAGTTGGCATATGGATAGATTGGTTGACAGCCACACTGGACACCACTTTAGGCATAAAG
The DNA here is from genome assembly GCF_019279795.1 of Protopterus annectens. Taxonomy (NCBI): domain Eukaryota; kingdom Metazoa; phylum Chordata; order Ceratodontiformes; family Protopteridae; genus Protopterus; species Protopterus annectens. Next base: position 164,049,577 of record NC_056739.1, read on the forward strand.
GAAGGGTTAGTCCTGAGGGAAACCCTGTTAGCATGAAAAATAAAGAAGGGTTCCACAGCCATAAGTGCTTACAGCTCAGACACTCTTCTACCTGAAGTGATGGCCTGAAGCAAAGCTGTTTTCCAAGAGAGGAATTTTAACTTTGCTGATACTGCAGGCTCAAAGGGGGGTATAGCGTGAGCTTTTCCAGTACAAAGTTAAGGTTCCAAGCAGGGATGAGTCCTCTCCTTGGTGGCTTTGAGTTGTTTGCCCCTCTCAGGAACTGTTTGATGAGAGGGTGAGAGAAGAGTGGTGGCTCAGTGTTGTAATGAGCCGAGATGGCAGAGGCATGGATCTTAACGGAGAAGGATAGGGCTCTGTGGAGTAAGATCTGCTAGGTAATCTAGGATTAGAGGTAAGGAGGGCAGTGCTGTGTCCTCTCCTTTAGATTGAACCCAGGAGCAATACCTTTTCCACTTATCAGCATAGGATTTCCTTGTACTGGGTCTTCTGGCTTCAAGAATGATTTCCAGTACCTGCTTGCTTAGGCTGGTCACTGGGGGAGAATTCAAGGAATAAGCCAGACTGCAAGATTCAGGGTTTGCAGCTGCGGATGCAAGATCTGTCCCTCCTGCTGAGTGAGGAGAGCTGGGATCTGGGTAGGTGCCAGGGTGACAGGCTGCGCAGTAGTGGGCACCAGTGCTGACATGGCCAGTCCAGGGCCCTTGGTCTGTCCTGTCTTATCCTGAGTAATATTTTTGGGAGAAGAGGCAGAGGGGCGAATGCACAGATTGAGGTTTTCCCACTGGAAGGATAGGGCATCCACTTTCCAGGCCTTGCTGTGAGGTGCCTGGTGCAGAATTTGTTGAGCTGGTGATTGCAGGGGGAGGCCCACCTCTGGGGGTCCCCCATTTCTGGATTAGAAGGTTGAAAGTGCTGGGTTCTAATTGCCACTTGTGTGGGTCTAGAAGATTTCTGCTTAAGTCGTCTGCCAGAGAGTTTTGTTTGCTTGGCAGGGATTGAGCTTGCAGATGAATACGCATGTCCAAGGCAGTGTTCCACAGGGCAATGGCTAGCCTGCAGAGTGGGTAACAGTGGGTTCCCCCTGCTTGCTGATGTACCACATAACTGTGGTGTTGTCTGTTTTTATTAGCAGGGGTCCTGCTAAGAGTAGGGATCTGAAAGCTGTCAGAGCGTACTGAACAGCTAGCATCTCTTTTTGGTTGATGTGCAGATGAATTTGATTTGGGCTCCAGTGGCCCTGAATGCACTTGTCGTCCAGGTGTGCTCCCCAGGCACAGTCTGATGCATCTGTGGTTAGGGTCCGGGCAGCGTGGGGTTGAGTAAAGGGAAGTCCCTTGTTGTGGCTGCATGCTGCTGCCCACCAAAGAAAAACTGTCCTTAGAGAAGGTATGATAGGTATATGTTGGTTTCCAGGTCCTGAGAATGTCAGCACCAAAGAATTTTTAAGGATCACTGAAGTTTCCTCATGTGCAGTCTTGCACATGGAATAAGTAGAATGCAAGAGGCCATGAACCCTAGGGCCTGCAGGATTTTCCTTGCAGATAGCTGGGTTCTGGTGGCCATTTGAGTGAAGTAGCCTGTCGGATAGGCTTTGTTTTTCTGGAGTAAGGAATGCCATCTGGGATGCTGTATCCAAGCTTGCTCCCAGGAATACAATCTTTTGACTGGGGACTAGTTTTGATTTATTTTTGTTGATAGTGTACCCCAGGGAGGTTAGAAGGTTCTTTACAAATGTCAGGTGCTGTAACAGCTTTTCCTGTCTGCCTGAATCAGGCAATCGTCCAATTATGGGTAAATTTTAATTTTTCTCTGTCTGCAACAGGCAATGGCTGGAGCTAGGCATTTTGTGGGAGCAGTGGATAAGCCAAAGGGAAGTGCAGAGAACTGATAATGCATAGATCCTGCCCTGAAACATAGGTATTTAATGCATGAGTCCCTGTTAGGGATGTGCAGATAGGCTACTATTAGGTCTAGTGTGGCTAAACCAGGCATCTTTGGACAGTATAGGAAGAAGCTGCTGAAGGGCGAGCATTTTGAATTTTGGGACCACGAGGAAGGTGTTTAGAATAGAAAGATCTAGGATTGGGCAACAAATGCCCTCTTTTCTGGGTACCAGGAAAAGTCTGAAATAGAACCCTTGACCTGTCTGTTCTGCAGGAACAGGCTGAATTGCCCTTACGGAGAAGCAAGGGTTGAGCTCGGTTTTGTGCCTCTGCCCACTGGTTTGGAAGAAGGTCTGGGAACCCTTTTGGAGTTGGCAGTGAGTGGAAGTAAAATTTGTACCCCTGGGATACAATGATGAGGACCCATCGGTCTTTGGTGATGGAGGTCCAGTTTTTTGCATGATGAGCAAGTTTTCCTCCTAGGGGCATGAGAAGTTGGGCAGAGGTGAGGAGTGGAGTTGAGAAGCCATTGTGAATTCTTTCCAAGAGGGGGTGGCTTAACGCTCCCTGTTTTTGAAGTGGAGGCACTCCATTGCTTAGAGCTCTGCATACCCTGAGACTGTAATCTGGAGAGTTTGTTCACCCTGGATCTAGTTTAAGATGGCCTTGACAGGGCTGGAAAGGACCAATGTTTTGAGGAGCAATGCCTACTGAATCTAAGAGGCTGCACGTGTAAAAAATCTTTGACTGTCTGCATAGATTTAGCTTTTTCTTCCATCTTTTTTAGAACCTCTTCTACTTTGGTGCCAAACAGATTGTCCTTATTCAAAGGAGAGTCTAGTAATTTTGATTTGACATGGTCTGGCAAAATCTGTTCCTTAAGCCAAGTATGCCTTCTCAGTACAGAACCAGTGACTGCTGCCCTGCAAGATGCTTCTAGGGTGTCAAACCACATTGCAAAGTATGCTTGCTGACCTGGCTTGCAGAATGCATAAGCTCTTGTAACTCTATTTTCTGCACAGTCTGTAAAGGTAGATATATTTTGCTTAATAAGTTCCATAATATGTTGCTGGTATTTCAGCATGTGAAAATGGCAACTCAATGCCCTAATAGCGAGAGTTGCAGAGGTGTATACTTTTTTTTACCCCACCTAAAGCTCAGGAATTCCTGTGCAAAGGGGTGGGATTCTTAGCTGTAGTTACTTTTATACCTTTAGGCCCCTGTGAAAAAACCTCTGGGTCAGCAGTAGGATTTTTGAAAAGAAATTTGAGAGAGTCAGGGACTCTGTAGTACCTGTCTGGTTTCCTTGGAGCAGGGGGTAAAGTATCAGGAGTAAGACTGGATTCCATAAAGACATCATCCACAACATCCAGAACTGGAGGTATTGCTAAAGGTCTATGTTGTGGCAAATCTAAAAATTCTGTGAGTCTCTTTTTGGACTGAGGATGGTCTTGGCATTCCCAGTGAAATGCTCTCAAAGTATGCAGAGTTTCACCAAAAGAAAAATCCTCTGGAGGGGAAGCAGAGGGAATGGATTCCTCTGTATCTGAATCCTCATAAGCAGATAAAGGCATGTCTTCATATTCAGAAACCTCAGAGTCGGACTCTTGGTCTGTTAGAGCTGCTGGGGACAGGTCTCTCTATCTTAGCAGGGGAAGGCTAGCTTCCCCTAATCAGCATAATCAGGTCTTTTGCCATTTTAAGCATTTGATGTTGTGGCAAGGAAGCCGGTACTTGAGTTTGGGTCGTCTGTGTTTTAGACGTAGCTTGTACTCTTGGCCTTAGAAACTCAGTAGTTTTAATCAGAACTGAAGACGCGAAAGTTGTTGTCGAGTTGTGTCGAACATTGGTATTGCGAAGAAATTCCTTGGAAGCCGGTGCCTGCACAAGCAGCTCCGGACCCATCCAAGGTAGAGACATCCGCAGGTTCCGTAGTCAAAGAAGAGTCTTGCGGCATACCGGACTCTGAACTGGTCTCGGTAGAGGCCTGCAAATCCATTGAAGCAGGTATCAGGGGCTGCGAAAGCTCCAGAGTACTGGCAAACTGGTGACTAGCTTAACGGAAGCATCGTCGGCAGCTTTGGACCTATGTGGTCTGTCTCTGTCTTTATCCTTACGTTTTTTCGGAAGATCGGTAGTCGGATGGCTTACCAAAGCCATTTTGGAATACGGAGATCAAGAGCGAAAGTATTTAGCGACAATAACACCTCGACAAATAGTTCAGGCGTTGAACAAAGCACAAAACTGACAGCAAGGTACGTCATGGTCTGGGCCTAAACAGGTGATGCAGTAAGAATGGAAATCTTGGTGTGGTATTTGCTTTCCACAGGCGAGACAATTGTTAACTTTTTCTGACATCGGTTAGAGCAAGAAAAAAGGATCCCCAACGGGGTACTTAGCTTTAGAAGACTTCAGGATGATTCAGTTTGGAAACGAAAACTCAGGTAGTGGCCGACCGGCAGTTGTGCGAACTGATTCTGCTTCGGGCTCCTCAGCAAGAAAGACTGATTCAATGGCGTCGGCTGCCTGTTTTTATACCCCTGACAACCTGACGTCAGTCCTGGAATGACAGCAACCGACGCAGAAATATTAAGTCTCTGGTATTCGGGTCGACTGAGGGCTACCTCCATGCAGATAACTCAAGTGTGATGACTGCAACAGTGAAACACGAAGATCAAGCCAAACCGCTGGAATCACATCAACAATAGGCTGTAAAACAGAAGGAAGAAAATCATGGCAAAAATTAGGAGATGCAGCACCAAGCTGGATAAAATAATATGCATCAAACTAAACAACCCAGAAGACAAAGTCTACCAAAGCCAAATCTGATGCAAATTTGGCCTCCCAGGCCAAAGACAGCCAAACAAGGCATTCTTTGGCTATGTCTGCAACCTCAAAAGCAATACACAATTGTGTGCAGAGCTCATTGCATATGGAACTACCTATACTGAGCCAGAAGATATAGCAAACCTATTGGCTGACAGATTCAGCTCCAACTTTACCCCTCTCCCCCCCTCAACCTTTACTCAGGAAATACCATCAAATATAACTCCCCCTGCTATCACTAGGGAACAGGTCCTTAATGCTCTAAGGCAGAGAACACTGTACACTGGGTTCAGACAATATCCCAAGATGCCTTCTAAATAGCATGAAACATAACCTATCAGGCCCTCTAAAATACTTAACTGTAGCCTCCAAACAGGCTTTGTGCCTCATGAATGCAGAACAGTTATCCCTCTACACAAAAGTGGGCCATCTACAGACCCACAAGTCTCACCACTCGTATGCAAAGCCAAGGAAAGAATCATGGAAATTATCGTTAATAACACAGGAAAAATCCAGACACTGGACTCTAGTCAATTTGGTTTCGAGGACAAGTCATGCCTACTCAACCTGGTGAACTTCGAGAAGGTCACCAAAGCAACAGATGAGGACAAAATGACTCACACTGCATACCTTGACCTAGCCAAGGCATCTGACACAATACCCCACACTTAGGCATTGTTGACAAACTTAAGAGGTTAGGTACAAACCCTTATGTCACCCAGTGAATAACCAGCTGGCTCACAGACAAGACCCAGAAAGTTAGAACTGGAAGTCCACCTCTACAAAGAGGCCAGAAGTGCAGTCCCTCAGGGACTGGTCCTGAGTCTGCTCCTTTTTGACATTTACTTCTTTGAAGTCAAGGCCAATGTCAATGGTGGCCTCTGGCTGACTAATGTTGCAGATGATTGCAAATTAGGAGCCATCACTGAATTGCCGGTAGACACAAATGTTTTAAAGGAAGGGCTGCCACAGACAGACAAATGGTGTCAGAGCCATGGACTACAACTAAATGCTCAGAAATGCATAATGGTATGCTTCGGGAAGTCATTCACTCCTGGTAACTATCATAGCAACACACCCATAAGAGTAGACACAGTACGTGGGGACTTGGGGACACATCTAGACAGTAATCTAGCCTTCGACCATCATGTATCTACAGTACTGAGGAAATCGCTCTATATTGTGCAACTTGTACACAAAGGTATGGTATCTAGGTCCAAGGAAGTCACTATTCCACTGTATTCGGCATTCATCAGGCCTATCAGAGTATAACGCCCCCTTTGGTATGTACCTAACCAGGCATACCAAACAACTGGAACTTCCACAGAGGTTCCTCCCTAAAGTATTACAGGGCGCAAGTAACATGTCCTACGCAGACTGCCTCAAGGCCCTATCCCTGAATTCTGTCTCCTACAGGTTGTTGAGAGGAGATCTATGCCTGACATTAAAAGGCACTGTCAGACCCCATTCTCATGGACCTTCTGCATATCCGCAAAACAAACAGCACCAAAATTACCCATTCCAAAGACTTAAAACCTTGCTTGTGATATACGCAGGACCTGCTAGAGAGAGAGGTATGTATCCCAGAGAGGGTCTATATCATATGTTCGAAGTTTGAAAACTTAGAATGTTAAATAATTAAATTTAAATGTTCCAAGTTTCAAACATAGAACATATGATTAAAACACTTGTTGTAGGCAGGGGTGCAGGCCCCCCTCTACCCCCCACACCGCCCACTCTTTAAATATACCAACTTCGAGGCCGCATTACAGTAAGGGAAATCTTCCCTTTACTGAGTTATAGTGCGGTCTCAGAGTTGGTATATTTAAAGAGCGGGGGGTTTAGGGGCACAGGGTGCAGGGGGGCTTGCCCCCCCTGCTTACAACAGTCAGGTAAGTTCCCTTTCTTTTATTTTTTTAATCATATGTTCGATGTTTGAAACTTTGAACATTTAAATTCGATTATTTAATGTTCAAAGTTTTCAAACTTTGAACATATAATATAGACCCTCCCAGAGATGACCCCTTCTCTGGAACAGGCTCCCTGTCCATGTGAAGCAGAGTTTTTGCCTAACCCAACTGAAGTGTAACTTTGGACAACTGGATGGGACAGAAAATTCATCACTGGTTTGGCAACTATATCGTAATAGACATAGACAGCCTGTAAATGGGTTCATCTCCCAAGCTCCTGCTTGTAAATGTTTCACCTCCAAAGCTCCTGCTTATACTTATCAAGGGTACCAGAACTCGTCAAGAGATTTGGGATGCATGGGTATGCTTCAAAAAGCCCTTGTGGTCATCTGCCTAGCAAATAACTATGAACCTATAAACCTGTAATCTTTGTTCACTTCTGCTAACTGCATATTAGTGATGATGTACTACAAGGATGATTCCTGGGCTTACCTATTTTCTCCCTACTTTTAAATAATCTTTGTTAATTTCTACTAAGCGCATATTACTTTTTTTTTTTTTATGTCATACTTAACTAATCTTCTGTAACTAGGTTATGACTGTAAAGGGAAAGGGGTCACAGTGGTTCAGGTCACCAACCTCCTAAATAAATAAATAAGAGTTAAGTACAGTTTAAGTAATTGTAAATCACTGCCTTCAAACTATTTTTTTGGTTCAACAGGAGATCAGTGTTCTACAGGCTCTAGAATTCTTGTCAGGTCCACGTGTAAGGCATCCTTGATAAAGCCTTTTTTCTTGTTACACAGAAACATATAGCCAACGGAACAACTGAACTGTGCCTAAAGTTGTGAGGTACTTGAATATATTTATAAAATGTTGTACATTCTCTCAAGTATTTTGTTATATACAATCTTTTAGGGTAACTTAGCTGAAGTACATAGGGCTGGCAGTAGATCTGAAACTTGGGAAATGGATGAGTTGATTATGTTGAAGGGCGATGGCAGTGATTCCAGAATTACCATTAGTTTGAAATTATGTGCCAAAAATTAGCAATTACAAGCCTCACCATCTTTAGAAAAGCAGGGAAGAGCATCTCAGGCACATAGATGTCTAGAGATTTTTAAATAGTTTTCTCACTGCGCATATTTCACTAAACTGAAAAGGGTAATTAGGTTACGTTCTTTCAAAAAACAGTTCAGTGGAAGGATGGGAGAGATCCTATCCGATTTCTAAATAAAGAATATAACTTTGATTTTTATTAAGGTGTGATCCAGTCTCGGTGCAGAAATTTCTGATATGGGTTATATCACAAACTTTATGTGCTTACCATAATGGTAAATCTAGAAGCTCCAAGTCTCCATCCTCTTAAGTCTCTAACATAGCTGCAGGCTCAGGTGCGCTTGGCATCAAAAACTTCCCCAGGCTCAATCTCCTCCACTCCTCCCATAATGTAGAGCAGTTCTTTCTTCTCTTCAAAATTTTAAGTATGTTGCTCAAGAACTAAGCCCTACCCAACAAAATCCCCTCCTCTAGGATCTTGGAAAATTTTGGGAAAACATGGGTTGGTCTGTTGAAGAGGATGGACTCAGGCCATCTAGATGTACTGTTATAGCAAGTACATACCTTTCATGTCCAAGATAATCCAAACTCCATCCTCTTAAATTTCTAGGAGAGAGGCTCCTTTTTAACTTCTTGGGTGGTCTCATAAATGAATTTCACCATAAAATGGAGGAGCTTTCCTCAAAGATCACATCCAGCTTTTGGCGTTGTTTGAATGCATGCACAGAAGCCCAAGATGCACCCACTCAAGCCTCATTCAAAAAGACAACGCCACAGAATACCATGAAAGTAGTGGTGGCCCTAGTGGAATGTGCTTGCTTCTAGTGAGAGAACTTAAAATACATATGTCCATACAAATATTTCAGGCACGACTTGTTCCCATAATATGTGTCCAGGCAGTTCTTAAAAACATCTAAACTAGTACTGCTTTAATGTAATTTGGTAGTCTGTTCCATGCATCAGCTATTCTGTGAGAACCAATTAGTACACTTCTCATTCCTATAGAATCTTCTACACAGGTTGCTTGTTGATTCTCTGGTACTTTTTTTTCTCCAAACATCTTTATTAAATTTTCACATGACAAAGGCAATCTTACAGTTACATAAATGAAAAACATACAAAATGATATCACTTAGTTGCAAACAGTTTACATCACAGATGTCACTGAAACAACTGTAGTTGCAATTATTATACATCACTTATAAACCATACACTGTCATTTAAGCATTATATGGCTCAGTCAAATCCTGCCTCTTAAACCCATTTCCCAATTTCAGTTGTTTTATCTGTTACTATATTCACTACTTCTAGTAAAGTTATCTAGACTTTGACTTCCATTTTCTAGTAATTGCTTTTTTGGCAGCCATCATAATTAGACTCAGCAAGGCTTTACTATGTTCAGGCAATTCTGATTCTGTAGCATAACTCAAAAAAAATAATCTCCTCAATCAGTCCAACCTGCTCGTCCAGCATCTTTGACAGAGCGGTCTGCAGGGAATCCCTAAAGTTTGCCAGCTCATTACACTCCCAAAAAATATGTTCTCAGCTACCTCTTCCTTGCTCATCACACCTCCAACATTTGCTATCCACCTGAGGAAAAATTCTTTGGAGTCTACTTGGGGTATAAAAATACTTATGTAAACACTTCCAGGCAAAGATCCTAAATCTAGACTTTGTTGCAATTCTTTAGTACTTTTCGATAACCCCAAATATTCTTAGAAGTAGCTGTCTCTAAATGCCCTGTATACCTGAATAAGATCTCCTCTTAGATATCTGTAAGAGACACTGTACAAGTTCAGATATTTTAGTCTTTCATAATAACTTACATTTTCACATATACGGATGCTCTTGGTATATTTCCCCTGTACTCTTTCCAGTTTACTCATGCTTGTTTTCTTAAAAGGTTTCCATATTGTTATTTCATACTCAAGTTTGGGTCTAATGTAACTCACAAACAATGACTTCATCATTTTTGATTTCCTAGACTTTAAACTATCATTAACCAGCTGGTTGATATGATTAGAAAAACTCACAGCTGAATCTACCCATATACCCAGGTCCTTAAATGAGTCTACAGTTTCAATCACTGTATGCTGTATTAAATATTCACCTTTCATTTTTAGGTCTTCCAAATCTCATATACTTAGTTTTTGATGCATTTATCAGCATATTATTCTCCTGCACCTAAAGTCAATTTAGTCAAATTATTTTGCAGACAAGCCTCATCGGTAACACGTGTAATCAGTTTACCCAATTTCAGGTCATCTGCATATAGACTGTAGAACACCTCAGATGAAACCGTTATTTCTGAAAGATGCAAACTAAACAAGTAAGGGCCTAGGACAGAGCCCTGTGGGACACCCTGACTGTAACCAAGGATTTCATCTGTCCAGTTGCTGTATGACACTTGCCATGTCCTATTTGTAAGCCATGCAGCTATCCATCTTGTCGAGTACATAAGTACCTACTTGTTCTAATTTATTGGTCAGTGTTTTGTATATGACCCTGTCAAATACTGAAGGTAAATCTATATAAATTACATCACAGCACAATGTTTCATTCACACCTATTATATTCTTACAGAACATCATGTTACAGGTGGTAATAGATCTGTTTTCAACATACCCATATGGTTTCAAGTCCCTACTTTACAATTCTGACAGTAACTTATCCAATATTACCTTCTCCATTATTTTTCTAGAACATAAAAGTAAACTTAAGGGTCGGTATGATTCTGGGTTTGCCTTGCTCCCCATTCCCTTAATGCATTAAGTTAAACCTGTCTTTGTCAGTCATCTTACCAAGGTAACTTCTGATACTTTTGTTCATAGGTGTGTACTAGGGCTAATGGCCCTTGAGCCTTTACAAGTCTAGCCCACAGAAGTGCCCTGGCATCATGCCGGCTGACGTTAGTTCACAGTGCCTCTATCAAGTAGAGCCACTGGAGTGATCTCCGGGGTGAACTTTCTATTTCCCATACACTCATCGACTTCTCTTGAAGGCCAGTGAGGTTGCTCTGCTTAACATGTATGGGAAATCAACTCTGGAACATGGGCAGTCTTCCGGGTTATGAACCTGTCCCTCCAGCATGTTCTGTTGATTGTGGTAATGAGGTTGAGGTCTCTGGTGCGTGTGGTGCGGAGGGATTGGGATTTCTTTAGATGATGCATTTCTAACAGCTGGGTCAGACATGGCTTTGTAAGTCAAGCACAGATCGCTTCTTAGTAGATATGAGAGAGAGAATAGCTGGAGTTTTTTTTTTTGAGTCTGCCCGTGTAGGACATGTGTTTAAGACCTAGGATCCTCTTCATGAGATACTTTTGTGGCCTTTCCAGCTGTTGCATGTGTCTAGTGAGGTACATGCCAAATGCAGCATTATACTCTATGATTGGCCTAATGAAGGAAGAGTAGAGAAAGAGAGAGATGATGACCTTTTTCTTCCTGGATGCAAAACCCTTGGTAATGAGATGTGCCACATAGGACTTTCTGACCACTGTGGTCAGAAAGTCCCTCTATGTGGCACATAGAAGGAATTTCTGACCACAGTGCCAATGTGCTGGTCGAAGGAGAGGTTGTTGTCAACCTGTGTCCCCAGATCTCTTATAACGCCTTCAGTGTTCAGTGGGCTCCCACTGATGTGGTAGTTAGTGGGAAGTGAGTTTTTCCCAAAGGGGATGATGCATTTTTTGGCACTAAGCTTAAGACGATGATTTCGACACCAGTCATTGGTCTCAGTGAGGCTTTTCTGTAGAATGTCTGCATCATTTGGAGAGTTGTTAACGGCTCCCAGCTTGCAGTCATCTGCGAACTTGGTCAGCCAGAGTCCCTCTGTGTTGGCCTGGACTTCTGAGAAGTAGATGCCAAACAGGAAAGGACCCAGGACCAATCCCTGTAGGACTCCACTCGTGACGGGTCGGCAGTCTGACTTGGAGACTGCTACATTCACACTGTGGGTTCTATCTGTGAGCCAGTTTGCAACCCACCTAGTGATATAGGGGTTGATGCCTAGTTTGGCAAGTTTATCAGTCATTCCTGAGTGGGGAATGGTATCAAAGCCCTTGGCCAGATCGATGTAGGCTGTATGAACTGCGTTGCCCTCATCCACAGCTCTGGTGACTGACTCGAAGTCAACCAGGTTGAGCAGGCATGACCTACCTTTCACAAAACCAAATTGCATGGGATCTAGAGTCTGGAGATTCCCTATGTCCTTGTTAATTCGGTCCATGATGATGCACTCCATAGCCTTACATATCAGACTTGTCAGGCTAATGGGGCAATAATTCCCAGGGTCTGTAGTCGGTCCCCCTTTATGGAGAGAGATGGCTGTAGCAGTGCGCCATTTGGTAGGGACAAAGCCTGAGGTGAGGCTGTGACTGAACAGGGCATACAGATGTGGTGCCAGTTCACTTTGTAGTTCATGTAGAACATATCCAGGGATATTGCTGGGTCCCATGGAAGCTGTATTCTTGACATTGGACAATGCAGCTTTAACCTGAGCTACAGTAATGCTGGGTGCCTAGCATTCCTCCTGTATTGTGAATGGTCCTATTTTGGGGGGGGGGGGGGGTAAAGTTGGTACTGAATCTGTCAGCCAGTATGTTGGCAATATCTGTTGGCTCAGTATAGAAAGTACCATTGTGCAGTAACTCAGAGTAAGCCTCGGTATTGTAGTGGAGATTCTTGCTATAACTATAGAAAGCTTTGTGGTTGTTTTTAGTGTCTGCTGCAATTCTGCCTTCATAGCTGGCTTTAGAGGTTTTGATGAGGGATCTCAACTTTTTGTTGAGGCTAATAAAGGAGTTTTTCCAGTCTTGGGACTTCATCTTTTTCTGCAACAGTTTCTTACTTCTGTTGTAGAATTTATTAATGGCAGGGGACCACCAGATTGGCTTTCCGTTTTTGGAGGAGAGCATCTTGGTTCTGTTGGTATGGCTAGTGCTATGCATTTACGTACGTGTTCGTACAGTGCATTGGTGTATGATTCGGCAGTCATGCATCTATTTTCCATTGACATGGGTGCCATGAAGATAGCCACCTCTGATTTTAGGAGACCAAAGTCACCTTTGGAGAAGTTTTTCAAGGTGGTTACCTTTGTGGGGGTGTGAGTTAGATGTGGATTTCCATGGTGATTAGTTTGTGGTTGGATCTAACCAGGGAGGAATTGACTATTGGTGTAGAACAACAGTTACCCATGTTAGTAATAATCAAGTCAAGGATGTTTCTTCCTCTAGTGGGGGTAAGAATGAGCTGGTCCAGGGCATTGGAACTGATGAATTCCAGGAAGTGTTGAGCCAGTGTATTGTTGCAGGAGTAGTTTTCCCAGTTGATGGAGGGGTAGTTGAAGTCACCTAGTATGAGAGTGTTGGGTTGGACCCATAGTTTCCAGGGTTGCTTAGGAATGTGGAGTGAGAGTCTTGGGACATGATTGGGGGACCTACAGAAGGTTACGACCTGAATGGCCATCTTACCCAATGTTAGTTGTACCCGAAGTATCTCAGATGCGTTATGCTGGGCTAGTAGTCTGAAGGTGTGCATATGGAGACAACACCGCCTTTGGAGCTTGAGTCCATGTTCTGGGGCTGAAAGGTGTGGAATGAGTTTTAGCCTGGTAGTGCAGGGGTGCTTTCTGCTGCTTTAAACCAGATCTCCGTTACAGCACAAATGTCGATGTTCTCCATTTTGAGGATTCTTTCGAGCAAGTGCATCTTGAGATTTAGACTTGTAGCGTTGAGCCACATGACCCACAGATTACATTTCTTTATAGCTGTTACAGTGGTACTTTGGTCTTTGGAACATCGCCTAAAAAAGGCACTATATGGGTGGCAAGAGCCTTAGCCAGTATCTGGAAACCCAGGGGTGACATATGCAGGCCATCTCTGGCAAAGCATTGAGGTCTGTCAATCATGTCATCCCAAGCAGACAGATACTGGATACCCTAAGAATGGCACCAGAAACTTCGCCAGTTGTTGAAGTCAATAATTTTCTGCTTGTACTGCGATATCATTCTGGGTGATGGTAGGATGCTGCTCAGGGCTAGGGTCATAAAGTACAGTTGTGTACACTTACCATAAATGTAGATGTTAGAGTGTATTCACTGTTGCAGTCATTACATTTGGGTTATCTGCCTGCAGGTAGCCCTCAGTCAGCCTGAATATCAAAGTCTTGGGCCCTGCGTTGGATGCTGTCTCATCTTCCATGACGTCAGGTAATCAGGGGTATAAAGCATGCAGCCAACGCCATTACATCAGTTTTTTCTTGCCCCAGATGTCAGGTGCCCACATAATGGGAAACAATTATATATAAAGGTTACATCTCCAACAAAAAGCAAATACACCAGAAAGCTGAAATACACTAATCCAGAAGCAAGGTATAGCCAAGAGAAGTCAGGGGGCTGGAGGGAGGGTAACCAGGACTGCAACAGTGAATACACTCGAACATCTACATTTATGGTAAGTGTACACAACTGTACTATGTTCATGTTTCACTTTTGCAGTCATTACATTTAAGTAGATTCCCAAAGCTAAGGCAGGGAGGAGGAAGTTAGAGAGCATTAGGACCAGCTATTAAGCCCTGCAAGACTGTAGTGCAAAACCAGCTCTGGATTTAAAAAACATAGGCAAGTGGTAATGCTTGGTGAAGGTATGTACAGAACTCCAGGTAGCAGCTTCTAGGATGTCCCTGGTAGGGACATCTCTGAGAAATGCTGTAGAGGTAGATGCAGCCCTGGTGGAATGTGATCTTATCTCCTGAGGGGTAAGGTTTTCCATGTTGCTTATAGCAGAAAAGAATGCAATGGCCTATCCATTTAGAAATGGTTTGCTTTGAACTGGCCTTCCCATCTGCCCCTGCAGCAAAGGCAACTAGCAGCTGTTCAGTTTTTCTGAGAGGCATAGTCCTGTCCAAATAAAATCTTAATTGTCTGTGCACGTCCAAAGAGTGCAGTATTCGTTCTCCTTTGTTCTGTGGATTACAAAAAAAGGTAGGCAAAGGAATGAACTGATTAAGGGCCACACTGGATACCACCTTGGGCATAAAGGAAGGATTGGTCCTGAGGGACAACCTGTCAGCATGGAAGATGATGAAGGGCTCCACTGCCATGAGGGCCTGAAGTTCAGACACTCTTCTTGCTTGAAGTGATGACTAGAAGGAAAGCAGTTTTCCAAGAAAGGAATTTCAACTCCGCAGTTGCAGCTTGCTCAAAAGGAGGTAGAGTGAGCTTTTCCAATACAAAGTTAAGGTCCCAGCCTGGGGTAGGGGCTCTCCTGGGTGGTCTTAAATTTTTGGCCCCTCTGAGGAATTGTTTCAACAGGGGGTGAGAGAAGAGGGGTGGCTCAGTATTATAATGTGCTGAAATGGCTGAGGCATGAATTTTAATTGATGAGAAGGAAAGGCCCTTGTGGAGCATCTCTGTTAAGTATTGAAGGATATACGGCAAGCTGGGCACTGTTGTGCCCATCCCTTGAGTCTGGCTCCAGGAAAAATATCTTTTCCACTTTTCAGCATAGGATATTCTAGTACTAGGTCTCCTGGCCTCCAGAATGACATCTAGCACCTGCTTACTGAGGGATACTATTGAAGAGCTCAGTGAATTAGCCAGGCTGAAAGGTTCAGGGTTTGAAGCTGGGGGTGCAGAACCTGGTCCTCCTGCTGGGACAGCAGGAAAGGGGTCTGAGGCAGATGCCATGGCTCCAGCAGTGACATACTGCGCAAGAGGGGATACACCAGTGCTGGCGTGGCCAGTCTGGTGCAATCAGTATTGTCCTTGGTTTGTCTTGTTTGATCTTTAGCAGTACTTTCGAGAGGAGAGACAGAGGGGGAAAACCATAAAAACTTAGAGGCTTTCCCAGGTGAAGGACAGGGCATCCACTTTCCAAGCTTGGCTGTGGGGAGTCCTTGTGCAGAATTTGTCCAACTGGTAGTTCTGAGGGGAGGCAAACAGGTCTATCTCGGGGTTTCCTCATTTGTTTCTCAAAATGTTGAATATCTTTGGTTCCAGTTTCCACTCGTGTGGGTCCATGAGATTTCTGCTTAGGTTGTCTGCCAGTGAATTTAGCTTGCCTGGCAGGAATTGAGCTTGTAGGTGCACTTGGTAGCTCAAGGCTGTGTTCCACAGGGCCATGGCTAGTCTATAGAGGGATTACGAGTTGGTTCCCCTTGTTTATGTACCACATAACAGTGGTGTTTGTCTGTCTTTACCAATAATTGTCCTGGAAGAATGTGGTCCTTGAAGGCTGTCAGTGAATTCTGTACAGCTAACATTTCTTTTTGATTAATATGCAGGTGCATCTAACTCGGGTTCCATTTGCCCTCAATGCACTGCCTTGCCAAGTGAGCCCCCCATGCATAGTCTGATGTGTCTGTTAGGGTTTGGGAGGCAGGGTGTAGAATGAATGGCAGTCCCTTGTTGTGGTGGCAGTCCTCTGCCCACCAAAGGAACTCTTTTCTTTAAGCAAGGAATGATAGGAATCATTGATTCCAGGTTCTGTGAATGTCGACACCATAGGCTTTTTAGATACCACTGTAGTTTCCTCATATGCAGTCTTGCATATGGAATTAGTAGAATGCAAGAGGCCATGAACCCCAGGGCTTGTAGGATTTTCCTTGCAGATAGCTGGGTCTTTGTGGCCAGTAGTTTGAAGTAGGCTGTCAAATAAACTTGTTTCTCTGGTGTGAGTTAAGCCATCTGGGAAGCTGTGTTCAAGCTTGCTCCCAGAAATACAATTTGTTGGCAGAGTACTAGATGAGATTTCTTTTCGTTTATGGTGTACCCCAGTGAGGTTAGAAGTTTCTTTACAAATGCCAGATGGTTTAGTAGCATTGTCCTGGCTTTCTGCCTGAATTAGACAATCGTCCAGGTATGGATATATTTGAATATTTCTTTGCCTGCAAAATGCAATGACTGGAGCTAAGCACTTTGTGAATACCCTGGGCGCAGTAGATAAGCCAAAGGGAAGTGCAGAGAACTGATGCTTGGAACCTGCTCAGAAGGGTAGGTATTTCCTGCAAGATTCCCTTATTGGAATTTGCAGGTAAGCTTCCTTTAAGTCTAAGGTTGCCAACCAGGCATCTCTGCATAGCATAGGAAGCAGCTGCTGAAGTGTTAGCATTTTGAATTTTGGGATTACCAAAAAGGTGTTTAGAATAGAGAGGTCCAGGACAGGACGCCAGGAACTGTCTTTTCTCGGTACCAGGAATAGTCTTAAGTAAAAACCTTGACCCCTTTCTTCTGCTGGGACAGGTTAAATAGCCCTGATACTTAGAAGAGAGAGAACCTGCTGTTGAGCCTCTGCCCACTGATTTGGAGGTAGGTCTGGCCAACTGTTTGCGGTTGGTAAGGTGTGGAAGTGGAATCTGTATCCTTGGGAAACTATTTAAAACCCATTTGTCCTGGGTAATGAGTTCCTAGTGTTTTGCATGCAGTGCAATCTTTCCCCCTAAAGGAGCATGCAGTTGAGCAGGTTTAAAGTCAAGTCATTGTGACTGTTTTCCATAGGGGGAGTCTTACTACTTCCAGCTTTGGAAGTGGAAGCCCCCCCACTGCTTAGGCCTGTGAGAACCTTGAGTGTGTAGCCTAGGTGGTCTGCTGTTCCTGGGTTTGGACTGAAAGCCTGGAAGAGACAGGAAAGGACCAATTCTTAGAAGACCAATGCCTACTGAATCTTAGGCTGTGCTTGCTACTTGCAGGAAATAAGGCAGTTTGCACAGATTTAGCTTTTTCCTCCATCTTTTAAGGACGACTTCTGCTTTGTTGCCAAACAGGCGATCTTGGTTTAAGGGAGCATCCAGTAATTTAGCTTAAACATGATCTGGCAAATTTTGCTCCTTAAGCCAAGCATCCCTTCTAAGAACAGACCTAGTGACAGCAGCTCTGAAAAATGCTTCTAAAGAGTCAAAACCACATTGCAAAGTATGCTTACCAACTTGTTCAGCAGAATGCATTAAATCCTGTAATTCTTTACTTTCAACACAGTCAGGAATCAACATAATTTTCTGTTTTAGTAGTCCCATAATATGTTGCTGATACCTTAACATATGAAACTTTTAGTTATGTACTTACCATAACTTCGGATGTATGGGATCCATCTCGGCTACATTCATAACTGATGGGTTCGGAGCCGATCCATCGGCTCCGACTCGGCCACTATATAGTAGAACGAAGTCTCTAATTGGCTGGGCTACCCCTTATCCCAGAATGCACCACGCCTGCTTCCCCAGATCTTGTTTGTTCCCTTTCATACCTACATCCAGACACAGAGACATACCAGCAACTGTAACAAACTAAAGTCCTTCAAGAGAAAAACTCAGTAAGTAGCAACATTCCCTCTAAATCCAATGGGAAGGGGAAGGAGGAGATGCGTATGAATGTAGGCGAGATGGATCCCATACATCCGAAGTTATGGTAAGTACATAACTTAAAGATGTAATGGGATCCTATCTCGCCTACATTCATAACTGATGGGACAGCGTCCCTAGCACCTAAATCCCGGGTGGCTCATTGGAAAACACTCCTGAGAACTGTGGAACCAAAGGAAGCTCTACCCAGAGAAGCCACATCTATCTTGTAATGAGAAATGAAGGTGTGCGGAGAAGTCCAGGTAGCGGCCGCACAGATATCATCTATCGATAATTTGGAGTGGAATGCTATAGAAGTAGCCATTGCCCTGGTAGAATGTGCCCTGACTGGGAAAGGTAGCTCTTTGCCAGACCGTGAATAAATGAAGGAGATGCAATCTTTAATCCATTTGGCTATGGTGGTTTTAGCCACCGGTTGACCCAACCTATTTTCCGCAAAGGACACAAACAGCTGATCTGACTTTCGTGTCTGATTGGTCCTACTTAAATAAAAACGCAGTTGTCTGTGAACATCCAACTAATGGAAAATATATTCTGCGCTACTGGAGAATTTGGGAAAAAACACAGGGAGCTCCAAGGATTGTTGAATGCATACGGGGGATGCTACCTTGGGCAAGAAAGAGGGATTTAACTTGAGGGACACTCTGTCTTTGTGAAAGGTCAAATAAGGAGGATTAGAACAGAGAGCCTGAAGCTCTGAGACCCGCTTGGCAGAGGTTATTGCCACCAAAAAGGCGGTTTTCCAAGATAGAAATTTTATATCACAAGTAGCTGCTGGTTCAAATGGGCGGGCAGTTAAAGAAGCTAGAACCATATTCAGGTCCCAAGGGGGCACAGGATGGGCTATTGGGGGCCGAAGGAGCCACGCTCCTTTAAGGAAAGATTTCCAAAGCCTGTTTGCCATTAAGGAAGGCTCAAAGGAGACATGAAAATTAGAGATAGCCGCCAGTTGGACTTTAATTGTGGAAACTGAAGAGCCCAAATAAAACAAAGAAGCCAGGAATTCTAAAACCTGAGGTACTGGAGCGGTAAGGGGATCTATACCTTGTTGCTGGACCCAAAGAGCAAACCTCTTCCACTTGCTGGAATGCAGTTTAATAGTGGAAGGTTTGTGAGAAGAGGACAAAATGTGGATGACGTCTGGAGAAAGAGTCATCTCTGACTAAGGTTGGAAGTGGAGTAACCAAGTGGCCAACCTCAAGGACCTGAGGGATGGGTGAGACTGTCCCAACTGATGAGTTAACAGGTCGGGCACCAGGTCCAGAAACCATGGGCCCTCCCACTGCATACCTCAGAAGGAAGGGGAACCAAACCTAACGAGGCCAGTGTGGAGCGATCAAAATCATGTCGCTTCCTAGATAAATCGCCTTCTGTATCACCTTTGGGAGAAGGGGAACCGGAGGGAAGGTGTAAAGTAGACCGGGGGGCCAACTGTGAACTAGAGCATCCCTGGGAATCTGCCCCTGAGAGGGAGTCAGAGTGAAGAACTCCCTGCATTTCGCATTGTGAGGGCTGGCAAACAAGTCGCAACAAGGGAGACCCCACTTGGCGAAGATGTTTGCAGCCACCCTGTCGTTGAGGGACCAGTCGTGGGGCAACAGGAGAGTCCTGCTCAGCCTGTCTGCAATCATGTTGGATTTCCCCGGAATGTGCGTTGCCACGAGGAAACGCTGGGTAGAAATCGCCCAATGCCACACTCTTATGGCCTCTCGGCAAAGAGGGTAGTACCTGGTTCCACCTTGCTTGTTTATGTACCAGACTACCGACATGTTGTCGGATAGGATCGCAATAGTACCCCGGGGAAGAGCATGATGAAGTGCTTGCAACACCAATAGCACCGCTCTCATTTCCAGGATATTGATATGTAAGTGTGTTTCGTGAGCCTGCCACGTGCCTTGGACAGACCTGTCCAGATAATGACCCCCCCACCCTATCTGGGAGGCGTCCGTGGTCACCGTGGCGACGGGAGGCTGAAGGGCAAAGGGTCGCCCCTGGTCCAGGTTGGACCGAAGCAGCCACCAACGTAGGTCCCGACGGCAAATTTCCGTAATCTGGACCAAATGGTTCAAGGGAAGTTCCTGAAAGGACCATTGAACCGACAGTAGCCATTGCAGCACCCGCATGTGCAGCCTGGCTAAGGGGACTAGAAGAATAGTCGAGGCCATCGTGCCCAATAACTGCAGAATCAGTCTGGCCTGAACTCGTGATCTGGGTAACGAGGTTTGAACCTGAGACTGCAGGACCTGAATCCTTTCTACCAGCAAGAATGCCCGCATTCTTCTTGTGTCTAACTCTGCGCCTATAAAAGTAATACGCTGAGACGGCTGCAGCACAGATTTTCCCCAATTGAACGTGATTCCTAGTGAATGACCCAAACTGACGGTGGT
This sequence comes from Protopterus annectens, assembly GCF_019279795.1. Taxonomy (NCBI): domain Eukaryota; kingdom Metazoa; phylum Chordata; order Ceratodontiformes; family Protopteridae; genus Protopterus; species Protopterus annectens. The sequence continues at coordinate 164,069,998 of NC_056739.1, forward strand.
CATAAGCGCCCGAACTAATAGATGCTTGGAGGTGGCAGTAAGGAGCCAGTCGTCTAGATAGGGAAACACTTGGAATCCTAGACTTCTCAAGTGAGCTGTCACTACTGCCAGACACTTGGTGAACACCCTGGGGGCTGTGGTGAGACCAAAGGGCAGTGCTCGGAACTGGAAATGACTGGTTCCCAGGTGGAAGCGTTAATGACTCCTGGACTCTTGACTTATCAGAATGTGATAGTAAGCGTCCTTGAGATCTATGGAGCACATCCAGACATCCTTCTCCAATAACGGGAGAATGGACTGAAGGGTGACCATTCAGAATTCGGATTTTTTTACAAACCGATTCAATGATCTGAGGTCCAAAATTGGCCTCAAGTCCCCTGTCTTTTTTGGCACCAAAAATAGTCTCGAGTAAGTTCCTGATCCGATCTGGTCGGCGGGGACAAGCTGGATGACTCCTTTTCTTAGCAGCTTTGAAACCTCGACCGCTGCTTGATCCCGCTGACTGGGTGGCACATCCGGGATTTTCCTGATAGGAAGAGGGGGGATCTTGATGAAAGGGATGACACAGCCTCCGGTTATGGTTTGAAGCACCCACTGATCCTTGGTCATAGATTCCCAAGCCTGTGGGTGTTCCGCAAAACGACCCCCGACTGGCTCCGGAGATGCGCAGTTGGGCCACGTCTCAGGGACGGGGAGCGTAGGATGGACCACGAAAGGAATCGCGGTCTCCAGAGTTACGGGGGCCTCTGCCACCTCTGGGGCGGCGTCTTCCTGAATCCCCCCCCCGCCTCTAGAGGGGGAATCACTCGGAGTAGGGAAAGACCTTTGAGATTTCCTGAACCACATTTTCCCTCCTCTCTGGGCCTTGGGGTAAGGTCTAGAGGGAGCGGAAAAACGGGCCACCACGGCAGTCAAGGCCTTGCCCTCCTGCTCGCACTGAGTCAGTGTGTCCTTCACCTTGGGTCCAAACAGGGAGGACCCATCAAAGGGGGCGTCGGTGAAGGAAGACTTAAAAGCCTCCGCAAAGGGACACAAGCGTAACCAGGCGTGTCTTCTAAGAGCCACACCTGTTCCCGCTGCTCTACTCACCCCTTCGGCTGCATATGAGATGAGCCTCATGGACGAGTTGACTATCGAAGATAAGGTAGTCACTGGGCGCCAACAGTTTGGGCTAACGCCTCAGGAAGATTACCAGTAAGAGACTCACCTAACTCTTTGAGGAAGTCCCTTTGGAGCCTGGTAAAATGACAAAGGTAATTCAGCGACCGCAGGGTAAAGGCCGCTGAAGAAAGGGTACGCTTCCCGTACCTATCCATGCTCCTGGAATCCTTATTAGGAGGGTGAATAGACGTTGAAGCCTCTGCCACGTCTTGCTGAGTGGCAGATGCCACCACCATCGCATCTACTGCAACTCCTTTAGTCAAAAATTCCTTTTGAGGAGGGGCTGAGAGGAACTTGTTAGGCCTGGCGGGCACCGGTTCCACAGAGTCAGGGTGTTCCCACACCCTTCGAGAAACTAAATCTAGTAATTCATCGAAGGGTGGAGACACCCAGGAGGCGGAGGGCTGGGCCTCAAAAGCCTTGAGGAAGACTGACTCCTCCGCGGAAGGGGTTTTGGACTGCCAATCGCCTGTCTGTCTCAGGACCTCGAGGATATCTGAGAATGAGACATCATCAGAGGACAATTTTGGGGACCCCTCCGCATCATCGAGGTCAGTATCTGATGTGATAGACTCATCCTGGGAGTCAATGTGCTTCCTCTTGCACAATTTTTTCTTGGAGGTTCATCTGAAGCGGATTCAGAAGGACCTCCCGGGAGAAGGGAACCCCCCAAGGGGGTATCCTCAGGCCCTGGGGCCCCACTGTCGTGGGAATGAAGCACACCAGAAGCACCAGTTCCCAAGTCTAAGGACGGTGAGGTAGAGACTTGCTGAGCCGGCAAGGACATGGCCAGCGCACTCCTCATGGCCTCAAAAGCAGGACCTCCAGACTCTATGGAGGACACTGGCTGAGAGACCACGACGGTACCGGGAATCCCTGCGGTCGACGCTCCGAGGGGAAGACTAGGCACCGAAGCTACCAGTTCCAAAGTGTTCCCCTCGGCCCCGACCGAGGAAGTCCCGGTACCGAACCCTGACGCCGAGGACAGGGTAGGAATGATGGGTGGAACAGAGAAGCTCAGAGGGAGTCTCGGTTCCGACTGGACAACTCTGCTCCGCTCTACCATCACTGACTCCAATGGCTCCGAGGAGGATGGAGGAGGAATCTGATGCGAAGTGGGAACCGGCTCCAGAGCAGAGAGGGCTGGAGCAGAGACCATTTTTGCAAAAACCGGGGACAACCTGGAGGATTTAGAGGAAATAGATGGGGGCCGAGACGACTTCTCTCTCGGCTCCGACAGACCAGGGGACCGGCTCCAAAACGGCTCCAACACCATCAGCACCGGATCCGGAACCGTATGAATAAGCATCGGCGCCGAAGGGGACTTCGGGGCCGGGGGGGAGAGTCTGAGCTGCACACCTCCAACGGCTCCGAGACCAAAGGAGCCGAAGCAGGTGATTTGCCTCTCGATCCCCCAACCTGCGGCTCCGACACAAATGGAGCCGAGGAAAGAGGTATCGAGGCAGACCCTTCCACCCGAGGCTCCGAAGCCATTGGAGCCGAGAAAGAAGAGGTCGACCTATGCTTCTTGGAAGTCTGCTCCGACGGACTGGTCGGAGCCGACGACCTTTTCTTTTTAGAAGCTGGAGAGGAAGGAGAAGCCAAAGTTTCCTCAAAGGAGGGCTTAATAAGGCCCTTAAGGATCAATTTATTTTTACGTTCTTGAAGGACTCTAGAGGAAAAAGCATGACAAACACTACATGTTTCCTGCAAATGTTTCGGTCCTAAACAATATACGCAAACAGCATGGCTATCAGTAATAGACATTTTGTAGTTGCACTTGGTGCACTTTTTAAAACCAGACTTCTGCTCTTTTGACATCCTGTCACACAACTATTTTTCACCACAAAAAGTAACCTTAAAGTAGGGCACGAGCCCTTGACTCAAAAACGGGACTGGCCCGAGATACAGAACACAAAACGGGCAGAAGCCCTCTAACTAAAACGGGCTTAGCCCGATAAAGCAGGACGTACAGTAGGGCAAAAAACAAACCTACAAGTAAGCAAAAATCAACACATTGACTCACAAATAAGGGCAAGGGCCCTCTAACTTCAACGGGCCTTGCCCGGTAAATAGAGAAAATACCAATCACACTGAAAAAGGTTCACACACACATGTAAAGCTGTTAAAACAGCTGTTTGTTAAATTAGTGAAGAAAACCCTAGGTCAAAAGACCAAAAAGTAACAAAAAAAAACACTTGGCTCCAGCCAAGTTGAGACCACGTCTAGCTTGAAAAGCGGCAAACGAGATCTGGGGAAGCAGGCGTGGTACATTCTGGGATAAGGGGTAGCCCAGCCAATTAGAGACTTCGTTCTACTATACAGAGGCCGAGTCGGAGCTGATGGATCGGCTCCGAACCCATCAGTTATGAATGTAGGCGAGATAGGATCCCATTACATCTGGCAGTTTAAGGCCCTAATGGCCAAAGTAGCAGAAAGTGTATACCTTCTTACCCCACCTGTCCAAGGCCCTAGAATCTCTATCAGAGGGGGTAGGGTTTTTGGTAGTAGCCTTAATGCCTTTAGGTCCCTGGGAAATGGTCTCTGGGTCTGCAGTAGGATTCTTGAAAAGGAACTTCTGAGAGTCAGGTACTCTAATACCTGTCAGGTTTCCTGGGAGCCAGAGGTAAAATGTCTGGGGCCAGGCTAGATTCCAAGAAGGCATCATCTACAATGTCCAGGACAGGAGGGACAGCTAAAGGCCTGTGTTGATGTAGGAGTAAGAATTCCCTAAGCCTCTTTTTGGAGTCTGAGTAATCCTGGCTTTCCCAGGGGGAAATGCTCCCTAAGAGTGTGCAAGGTTTCACCAAAAGAAAAATCTTCTGGAGGGGAAGCAGAGGGAATAGAGTCCTCTGCATCAGAATCCTCATAAGTAGATAAGGGCAAATCCTGGTAATCAGAAGAAACAGAAATTTAAGAATCCTGATCAGAAGAATCAGAAGGAAAATCAATTCTAGGTTTCTTAGAGGGAGAAGGCTGGCTTCCCCTAATTAAAGTAATAAGGCCTTCAGCCATTCTTATCATTTGTTTTTTTAGACATATGGGCCTGACGGTGCAGTTTGGACATCGGTTTTCTAGGCATAAGTCGAGTTTTAGGCCTTGAAGAAGATGGTGTCGGTTTGAAATGCAAGTCCGTAGGCCTGAATACACCCTCAGAAGCCGGTGCCTGCACAGCGGCTATGGACCCATCCAAGGTACAGACATCCACAGGTTCCGCAGGTTCCACAGTCGAAGAAGCATCTCGTGGCACACCAGACTCCGAATGCATCTCAGTAGAGGCCTGCGAATCTGAAGTAGTGGGTATCAGGGGCTGAGAAAGCGCCTCACTGGGTACTGGCGAACTGGCGACTAGCTTAACGGAAGTGTCGTCAGCAGCTTTGGACCTATGCGGTCTGTCTCTGTCTTTATCTTTACGTTTTTTCGGAATGTCGGTAGTCGGACGGCTTACCAAAGCCATGTCTGGATAATTAAACAGAGTACTGAAATAGTTTGCTGCAAAAATGGACAGACAACGAATAGTTTGAGGATTGAATAAGGCACAAAACAGACAGTGAGGGACGTCATGGTCTGGGCCTAAGCAAACAATGCAGTACAATTGAAAATCTTTGAGGTATTTGCTATCCACAGGTAATACAATTGTTAACTTTTACTGACATCGGTTTAGAGCAAGAAAAAAGATCTCCAACGGGGTACTTCGCTTTTTTGAAGTCTACGGTTCTGAAACTCGAAAAAGTACAGTTTTGTACCTACCATAAATGTAGATGTCCGATAGATATGCAACTGCAGTCCTTACATATGGGTTGTCCTGCGTCAGGCAGCCCTTCGGTCGGCCGGATTCCAAAGTCTGGGTCCGGCGTCGGCTGATGTCGCCTCTTCCCCGACGTCAGAGCGACTGGGGTATAAAAGCATCAGTCGATGCCATCTTCTTCAGTGTTTCTTGCCCCAGATGCCAGGTGCCCTCCAAAGAAGGCTAAAAATTAGAGACTGGATAAAAAATTCCAGACATGCACAACAGTAATAAACAGATACACCATAATAGGTTTCCCCAGCTAATTTGGAAAAGGGGAGTGGACCCAAAAAGGATAATTTACAGAGGGGTAGGAGGGAGGGAAAACCTGACTGCAGTTGCATATCTATCGGACATCTACATTTATGGTAGGTACAAAACTGTACTATGTCCTTCAAGAATGCAACTGCAATCCTTACATATGGGTTGAATACCATAGCCAAGCTGGGGGTGGTAGGATCTAAGATAAAGATGGTGTAGCTAAAACGCCCTGCAGGACTGCTGAAGCAAAGCCTGCTCGGGATCTGGAATATAAAGGCAGGTTGTAGTGTTTGGAAAATGTATGCACGGAGCTCCATGTAGCAACTTCTAGAATGTCCTTTGTAGCCACCCCTCTTAAAAAGGCTGTGGAGGTGGCTATAGCTCTGGTGGAGTGTGGCCTGATATTGGCTGGCACACCTTTTCCATGGAAAGAGTAACAGAATCTGATGCAGTGTCCAATCCATTTTGAAACTGTTTGTTTGGAAATTGCCTTTCCTTGTACTCCAGCAGCGTAAGCTACAAATAGTTGGTCAGACTTTCTGTTGGCTTTTGTTCTGTCCAAGTAGTAGCGCAATTGTCTGTGTATGTCCAAAGTGTGCAGCAGCTTTTCTCCTTTATTTTGAGGACTGGGAAAGAAGGTAGGCAAGTGAATTGCTTGATTTAGAGACACCCTGGATATCACTTTTGGCATGAATGAAGGATTGGTTCTTAAAGAAACTCTGTCCTGATGAAAAATGAGAAATGGAGGTACTGCCATGAGGGCCTGTATCTCCGAGACTCTTCTTGCTGAGGTAATTGCCAACAGGAAAACTGTTTTCCAGGAGAGAAATTGCAATTCTGAAGATGCTGCTGGCTCAAAAGGAGGGAGAGTTAATTTTTCCAACACGAAGTTGAGGTCCCATGCAGGCACTGGTGGTTTTCTGGGAGGTTTGATATTCTTAATCCCTCTTAGAAACTGTCTTAGCAAAGGATGTGAAAACACAGGTGGATCACTGTTGTATTTTGCTGAAATTGCTGAAGCGTGTATTTTTATGGAAGAATATGAAAGGCCATTATGTAGCATTTCTGCCAAGTATTCTAGTATCTGTGGGATGCTCATTACTGATGCATCCTGACCCTTGCTGGCATTCCAGATGCTGAATCTCTTCCATTTGGCTGAGTAAGTTTTTCTGGTGGAAGGTCTGCATGCTTCCAGTAAGATCTCTTGAACTTTCTTGGAAAGAGAGATATGGGGAGAAGTCATTGAACCCTCCAAGCCGTCAGCTGTAATGTTTGCAGGTTGGGATGAGACGCCCTGTAATTGTGCTGAGTCAGAAGCAGAGGCCATTGAGGCAGGGGCCAAGGCTTGGTGCGAGTTATGCTCCTTAGTAATGGATACCAGTGCTGTCTTGGCCAGTCTGGAGCTATCAAAATGCCTTTCGGTTGTTCTGCTTTGATCTTCAGTAACACCTTGGTCATTAATGGTAGAGGTGGGAATGCATAGATTGTTAGAGAGTTCCAGCTGAAGGAGAGAGCATCCATTCTCCAGGCTTGAGGATGGTGTGTCCTCGAACAGAACTTCTTCAGATGATGATTGAGGTGTGAGGCAAAGAGGTCTATGTCCGGCCTCCCCATGCATGAGTTATTTGTGAAAAAATGTCTGGATGCAACATCCATTCGTGCGGATCCAAGATGTTTCTGCTTAGATTGTCCGCCAGAACATTGTCCTTGCCTGGAACAAACTGGGATTGCAACTGTATGTTCAGTTTCAGGGCCTTTTCCCAAAGAGTCATTGTTAGCCTGCAGAGGAGGTAAGAATGAGTGCCTCCCTGTTTGTTTATGTACCACATAACAGTGGTGTTGTCTGTCTTTATTAGCAGTTGACCTTGCTGAAGAAATTTTCCGAAGGCCTCGATTGCATGAATCACAGCCAACATCTCTTTTTGATTGATGTGTAGATGCACTTCCCGGGGTGCCCATTGCCCTTGAATGCATCAGTCCTCCATGCGCGCCCACCCATCCATGATCTGAGGCGTCTGTTGTAATGGTTTGGCTTGTTTGAGCTTTGTTGAAAGACATGCCTTTGTTTAGCTGGCTTGCTTGTGCCCACCACAAAAATTCCTTTTGTAGACATGGAATGAGTGGAATAATTGCTTCTAAGTTGTGGCTGTGTTGAGACCATAAACTTTTTAGGTACCATTGTATTTTTCTCATGTGTAGTCTTGCCAGTGGAATCAGAAGAATGCAAGATGCCATGAAACCCAGAGCCTGCAGGGTTTTCCTTGCAGTCATCTGGGTGAGCTTTGCTAGGCTTTTGAAGTAATCTGGTAATTGTTCTTGTTTTTCTTCTGTGAGAAAAGCCATTTGTGAGTTTGTGTCCAGTTTGGCTCCTAGAAAAATTATTTGTTGGGATGGCAGTAGTCTTGATTTTTGAATGCTGACTGTGTATCCCAAAGCCTGTAGTAAGTGAATGACATAGTTCAAGTTTCTTATCAAGGTTTGCTTGCTGTCCGCTTGTATAAGGCAGTCGTCCAGGTAAGAGTATATTTGTATCCCCTGGAGTCTGCAGTGTGCAATTACTGATGCCAGGCATTTCGTGAATACTCTGGGCACAGTAGATAAGCCAAAAGGCAATGCTGAGAATTGATAATGCTCTGACCCTGCAAGAAATCTGAGGTATCTTCTGCAACTGTGTATGATTGGGACATGCAGGTATGCCTCCTTGAGGTCCAGAGTAACCAGCCAAGACCCCTTGCCCAACATGGGAAGAAGTTGTTGTAACGTCAGTATTTTGAATTTTGGCACAATGAGAAAAGTGTTTAGAGCGGACAAGTCCACTATAGGTCTCCATTGCTTTTCTTTTCTTGGAACAAGGAACAGTCTTGAGTAGAATCCCTGGCCTTGTTCCTGAGGAGGAACCTTTTCTATTGCTTTGATTTGTAGCAGCTTTGAAACCTGTATGAGTGCCTCTGCCCTTTGATTTTGTGGCAGGTTTGGCATGCCTTGTCTTGTTGGTAAGGCATGGAAGTGGAACCTGTAACCTTTGTCTATGTCCAGAATCCATTTGTCCTTTGTTAAAACGTGCCAATTTCTTGAAAATAAGGATAATTTTCCGCCTAAAGGTGCTTCTCTTTGAGCCTTGGTCGGCGGTGTCAAAGTCAAGTCATTGTGATTGTCCCTGTGGAGCAACAGAAGTCCCTGCGCCACTTCTCTGATTAGTCGGTTGCCATTGGCGCCCCCTGTAGGAGCCTCGGTATTGCCCTCTACCTCGAGCACACCTGTTTTTTCCCCTTTGGAACTTGTCAGTGTCTGGAAAGGACCAATTCTTCGAAGGCCAATTCCTGCTGAACCTTGGTGGCTGAACCTGGAGGAAATCTTTGACTGTTTGTACTGATTTAGCCTTTTCCTCAATTGATTTCAACACATCCCGAGCATTAGCACCAAATAGCTTGTGTTTTTCCAGAGGTGCATCTAGAAGCTTTACTTTAACATGATCTGGCAATGCCTGTTCTTTCAACCAAGCATGTCTACGAATGACAGCCCCTGTCATAGCTGCCCTACATGAAGCTTCCAATGCATCATAACCACACTGTAGAAAATGCTTGCTAACCTGCTGAGTATTATGAACCAAATCCTGCAAGGCCTTTCTATCTAAAGGCTCAGGAGAGGCTAACTTTTTCTGCAAATCATCCATCAAGAAATCCTGATACTGAAACATATGAAAAAGACAGTTAAGTGCCCTCATGGCAAGGGTGGTTGAGGTATAAACTTTTTTGCCCCACCTCTCCAGGGACCTAGATTCCCTGTCAGCGGGCAAAGGATTTTTGGCCGTGGAAGTGGCCACTCCCTTGGGCCCCTGGGAAATAGTTTCTATGTCAACAGAGTGGGCCTTAAAGAGATGTTTATGAGTTTCAGGAACCCTGTAATATCTGTCTGGCTTGACAGGAGCAGGAGGGAGAGAATCAGGGGAAGCACTCGAGTCTGAGTACACATCATCCAATACATCTAACACAGGTGGAATAGCTAAAGGCCTGTGCTGGGGTAACTTAAGGAAAGTACGAAGCCTTTTCCTGGAGTCGGAGAAATCCTGGCCCTGCCACTGAAAATGCTCTCTCATGGAGTGGAAAATTTCCCCGAAAGAAATATCCTCAGGAGGTGAGGCAGAGGGAATAGATTCATCAGCATCAGAATCCTCGTAGGCCTGGAAGGATTCTTCCTGGGAATCTGAATGACCTGAATTGCCAGAGGCTTCATCTGAGGAAAAGGTATCTGTCTGCTCAACCCTAGGCCTTTTGTCTGCAGGCGGCTGAGAACCTCTGTCTGGATGAGCCTGAGAGCCTCTGAGTAATGAAATAAGATCTGCAGCTAAAGTCAAGATCTGTTTATCAGAAGTGGGACCCTGAGAAAAAGATTTAGGAGGGAGAGACTTAGCCTGGTTGGCAGCCTTAGCACGTGTGTAGGCCTTGATGGACATAAACACTGGAGGCCTAGCTGCCCCACGTGCAGGAGTAACTTTGTCCACCGGTATGGTGTCAGCCAAAACTTGGGTTTCGGTTTCAGGAGGAAAATCAACAACCGGCACAGAGGAAGCCTCCGGGACCGAAGTGTGCGGTAAAGCGGTGTCGTTGGTCTGGAGCGGTTGAATTACCGCCTCCGAGGAGACTGATGCACTCGCGGTAGGTTTTGGCGTGGTGTCGGTGGAAGTCGCGGGCAGAGAATGTCGGTCCCGGTCCTTCCGTTTTTTGGAAATAAGTGATGTCGGTTGTTCCGACGGCATGATATAGGAGTAATTTTCCCCAAAAAAGTCTACAGCAAATTCTGCCCGGCGCCTGAGAGTGCGCTTATTGAAGCAAGCACAGGCCGCGACGCCGTGGTCTGGGCCAAGGCAGGGAAGGCAGTAAGAATGGAAGTCCTTATGAGGTATTTGTTTACCACAAGACAAACAGTTATTAACTTTTGCAGTTTTATCTGACATCAGCTGAGGCAAGAAAAGGTTACCCAACGGGGTACTTAGCTTTTTGATGACTTCGGTAACTGAAAACACAGGAGCTGACCGACTGGCACTTGCGAACTGCTTCTGCTTCGGGCACCGCACGGCAAGAAAGACTGAAGAAGATGGCGTCGACTGATGCTTTTATACCCCAGTCGCTCTGACGTCTGGGAAGAGGCGACATCAGCCGACGCCGGACCCAGACTTTGGAATCCGGCCGACCGAAGGGCTGCCTGAGGCAGGACAACCCATATGTAAGGACTGCAGTTGCATTCTTGAAGGACATCGAAAATTTCTAGCTGGTCAAGAGGAGAAGGTCAACACCTGCATCACACTGCATGCTTTATACCCCTGACTACCTGATGTCATGGAAGATGAGACAGCATCCGTCGCAGGACTCAAGACTTTGATATTCAGGCTGGCGGAGGACTACCTGCAGGCAGATAACACAAACGTAATGACTGCAATAGTGACACAGGAAGAACATCTACCTGGGCCACATAATCCAAGAGCACCTCCATGTCTCTTCATGTAGTCCAGGGAGGTGCGTCTCAGGTCATTCACACCCACATAGACAGTGACAGAGTCATACTTGTACTTGTGCAGTGACCTGAGTGAGTGCGTTGTGTCAGATTCTGGGACCCGATAGACAGCTGACTGTTACCTTCTCCTTATTCAACCTAGTGAGTGGGACATCAGTGTGCTTCACTATCGAGTCACCTATGATTAGTGTATTGGGCAAGCTGTTTTGCCTTCGGGGCTTAGGTTGAGGGGCACACTGTGTAGGTGAGCTATGTGTCTTGTGGTTTGTGCTGTGCTGTGTTGGTTGACTGCGTTTCTGCCTTGGAGGTCCCTTCTGTTTGGGTAGAATTCTATTGAGAGCCTCTGCTAAGATGGGTGTGTGGTTTGTGTTTTTATGCGAGAGCTGCGATGGTGGGTGTTCTGAAGGGCTGTGTGTTGCATGCAGTGTGATGCAGGTGTTGACCTTCTCCTCTTGACCAGCTATTCCGGTCTTGGCTTGAGAGTGCATGGCTTCCAATGTGGACATATAAGTGCATCTCTCACAAGTCTGAGTGTTGGGAGGTAAGAGGAGAGGGTTGTCTGTGTACATGAGGCAGTTGTTACACTGCCTCAGAATGCCCAAGTTCACCAGGTTAATAGGAGAAAGCACAAGAAACTGACCTTTAGACGTGCCAGAAGGGATAGTCATTATTACCAAGTACTGGAGCTGTTTTCTTACATATTCTTTTTACAGGAAAAATGTCACTTGAGGTGTTTGAGTCTGTACAGAGCACTGCCAAACACTTGAGGGGAAATAATACGTAGACGCTGAAAATTTAAGGATTAAGTATTTAGGCAGATATTCTGAAGTTAGAAAGAAATCAAGCAGTACTTACTGAAAAATAAAGAATTAGCTTGTCAAGAATGAAGAAAAGAGGCGGCTACTGCCTGGCAACTACTAATGCGTGTCTCAGCACAGCTTCACTCTGTTGGGATACAATACTCCTTTGCTTCTTCTCTCACCAGAAGCAAAATTTTAGCACTAATCCCAAGAAGAGAAGCAGGCCATGGCCTCTGGTGATCCACAGTCTTGTCCCAGATGATGCAAGGGTCTGCAGGCTTGTAGCCTTTTTCTGGCAGATGCCTCAAATAGCAACCAGACCAATCAGGTACATTAAGCACAGACAGTCACTCTCCAACAAGAGAGAGTCAGGAATCAATGCACTCTGCTGCTTCTCTCACCAAGACCAGAATATAAGCACAGATTCCAAGCTGTCACCTATAAAGCAGTTATTAAGCTTTCTGATCAGCAGTCTCCAGGAAATAATGTAACTGCACTCCTTCTCTCACCATGAGAAAACAGAAGCATAATCCCAAGATGACTACTAAAAGGCAGAATGTGGGCTCTTCAATAACTGGTCTTGCAATAGATGCTTAAAGGTAAGATGAAAAAAAATGGTTTATCCTAAACACTGCAGTGTGCACTACGGGAGTTAGATGTGAAATTTGGTAACTTAAGTTTTACCTGTCTAAAAAGTTAAACTTTAGCGGAGAGTTACTATTTTTAAAACAGCAAGAGAGATTGAAAGGGGGTGGTCACTTTTGTATTCTGGTACTATGGAATACAGTAGGATGGCCAGTAAATTTAAATAGCAGAAGGGGAGTGATTTCACAAAATGATAATTTTGTGCTTACTCACACCAGCCAGTAAAAGCAGAGAAAAAATGAGATATGTGGTCAAATTAACATAAGGGGCAGGCAACTAGAAAGACAGTGGTGTTTAAGAACACAACAGTAACCGGGTGGGAGGGTCGGAAAAAAATTCTGCCTGACTCAAGAGACAGAGCCGTGGTCTCTTTTCAAGTTTTAATATGTAGTTAAAAGCAGAATACAAGTAAAACACAGTGTAAAGAAAACAAATCACAGTACACAAAATAGAAAAAAATACAAAATACAACCAATAAAAAGCAAACTAACATTTCCCTCACAGCAAACTGTAGCAGAGTCTGGGTGAGCCTAGTTCATTGTTTGTGTGTGTCTTTTCTAATGTGTAATTGCCAATGTACATCTAGGCAGTGTAACACAAATTTTGTGCAAAATGGGAAGACTCTGCAAGGTTAAATTCAGGTTCATCTCTGAAGTTACCTTGAGGAGAAATGGTGCATAAAATCATCATCTTTAAAGGTCAAATAAGGAATGGCAGTAGAAACTGCCTGAATTTCTGATATATGGCAGGATGAAGTGACTTCTGCTAGAAAGTCTTCTATGAAGGATACTTCAGTTGTGCCTTAGGTGTCAGCTTAAAAGGGGGGCAATGCAAGTTTCTTTAGCGTAAAATTCAAGTTCCAGAGAAGAACAGGGTTCTTTAAAGGAGGTCTGATAAGCAAAGGGCCCTTTAAGGAAGGCTATTCATTTAAGGATGGCAATGAATCTTTATGATGCCCCAGACAACAATTTAAAATTAATGAGAGATGAATGACTTTGGGCACCGCCCCCCCCCCCCCCCAAAAAAAAAATCCAGAACAGTTAGAAACAGATCTGAAAAGGGTCCCTCACACCATGGACTGCAAGCCAAGTAAGCCCAGTTCACCTGCTCTTGTATAATCTTCTTATTTTGCTTTGCCTCCAAGGCAAATGTCCAGATCAGGGACCACTCTCAAAGCATGAATAAGCAACAACTAAGCCTGTCTGCCAGAAACTGACTTATTCCAGGATGTAGGCTGCAATAAGAAAATGCATCAATAACCCACCCATTTCCATTCTGTCAAGGCCTTGCAACACAGAGCATGAATTATTTCTGACCTGCTTGCTTAATTGCCATACTATAACCACATTTTACCTGTGACTAGCCAATACACAAGACAAGACAGAGTCCTGAAGGGCTTACAAAGTAAGAACTTCTGCTGTCATCTTCCACACTTGGATGTGCAAGGTGGCTTCTAGTTACGACCATATACCCTAGACCATTCTGTTTTGACAGTGCCCTTACAATGCTGAGGTGTCCATGGAGGCTGTCACAGTGCCGGATCAGTAGATGAAAGGGAGTGCCTACAAAGAGGTCTGGAATTTGGGGTGTGTATAAACAATGCAGATGAGATTTGCAAGTATTGGATAGCTTAAGTTGTGACAGTGTGAAATTTGGATACCACCGAGTCTTCAATATCCAGTGACTGTCGAGGAGAGCCAAGAATACACTGACAGCTATCAGCCTAAAGCTTTAAAACACAGATGAGCTGGGGCAAAGGTCCACTAAAGTAACAGAATTGAACAGCAATAACCCATTTATGTGGTAAAGAAAATGATTAGACTAGTGTCCAACAGACAACTTATGAACACCATGGTCTGTGAGGGTTTTAAATTTTGTATTGGGTTATACTACAAAATGTTGAACAACAAAACCCAGACGATCAGAAATGCAGAAATAAGCCCACTGCACCGCTGACTCCCAAACTTATATATCCTACCTCCACAGTCACACTAACTCAAAGAAGCAAAACAATCTCCTAAAAAAGCCATTACTGCCAGCAATCACTTAGAAATCTCACCAACAATGATTTCCAATACAGAACAGTAGTCAGTGTTCTGCTCCTTAGCATAATGCATTTTGGGCAACTGATGCTTGAGGGATCGCTTTGTTCAACTGCAGAACACCCTTTGCTGTATTCAATGTTATGCCTTAGTAATGGAACTTGTGCTGTAAAGTGTCCGAAAAATTCAGTATACAGCTTAATGTTAGCAGAGCACACAGTCATTCATCCAAGAAGGGAACCCACTTATGGCTCTTGCAACCTCTAGTGTGCTGTTGCCTTGCATTTGATAAACACCCTCAGGACTGTGGCGAGTTTGAATGGAAGAACCCAAAACTGAAAGCTGTTGGCTTCTAGTTTGAGGTCCTTTAGATTTTTTTTTGGTTTCTGAAACAAAAAAAAAAAAAAGTCTCAAACATTATAGGTTCATAGGTTCATAGGTTTATACTAGGCTATCTGCCCTAAGGCATTTATAAGCCTAGCCCAAATTTTTGTGGCTTACGCCACCCCTTATATGAAAAAATACTGTGCCCATTAGTTTGTTGTGCCTCTGTCCAGCAGTGACACAGATATGATTCCCGGGGTAAACCTACGATCTCCCATCCACAGGTCTAGATTTCTCTTGAACAGAGTCAGCGAGGTGCTCTGCCTCACATGGACCGGGATTTTATTCCACAGCATAGGAGTCTCTGAGTGATAAATCTATCCCTCCAGCACGCCCTATTTATATCCGTGCTAAGGTTTAAGTCGCTTGCTCTAGTGGTTTTGGTGGATTTGGATTTTTGAGGTGGAGCATGTCCATTAATTCGGGTTGGACATGGCCTTGTATGTCAGGCACATGTCACCTCTGAGCAGACGGTATGCGACTGAATAGAGCTGGAGTTTCTTCAATCTGGCAGCATATGACAGATTTTGGAGTCCCTTTATCCTTTGGTGAGGAACTTTGGGGTTTCTCCAATTGCTGCAGATGTCGGGTGAGATACATCCCGAATGGGGCATTGTACTCGATCATTGGTCTGATAAGTGAAGAGTACAGGGGAACAATGACCTCACTAGATCTGGATGTGAATCCTTCATGATCAGGTGGGCAATGTAGAAGGTCTTTCTAACCACTTTAGCAATGTGAGTGTCAAAAGAAAGGCCACTGTCAACCTGGGTCCCCAGGTCCCTGATAACCTCTTCTGTGCTTAGTGGATTGCCACCTATATGGTAGCTTGGGGTTACCTTGTTTTTCCCGAAGGGTATGACTATACTTTTTTGGCGTTTAACTTCAGGCCATGGCTCTGGCACCAGCTATCTGTTTCCGTGAGTCCCTTCTGAAGGATATCCGTGTCCGATGCACTTTCCACTATGGCCCAGTTTGCAGTCGCCTGCAAACTTTGTCAGCCAAAGTCCTCCCATGTTGGCCTGTACTTCTGAGAAGTAGATGCCGAACAATAGGGGGCCAAGGACCGAGCCCTGTGGGACACCACTTGTGACCGGCTTGGAGTCTGACAGAGCGCCAGCAACTCTAACCCTGTGGGTTCTGTCCTTAAGCCAGTTTGCAACCCATCTTGTGACATATGGGTTTACATTTAAGCTGGTAAGTTTTTCTACAATACCCGAGTGGGGTATTGTGTCGAAGCCTTTGCAAGGTCAAGGTAGGCTGTATGGACTGCCTTTCCTCATCAATGGCCTTGGTGACTGTTTCAAGAAGTCGACCAAGTTCAAAAGGCATGATCTTCCCTTGACAAAGCCAAACTGGGTCGGGTCCAATGTCTGCAAGTCCCCTATATCTTTGTTTATGAGCTCCATTATGATCCTCTCCATAGCTTTGCAGACTAGACTTGTTAAGCTTATGGGGCGGTAATTACCAGGGTCCGTAGAGGTGCCGCCTTTGTGGAGTGGGACCACAGTTGCCGTACGCCACTCCTTGGGCACGTATCCTGTGGTAAGGCTGAGATTAATCAGCTGCCTTATGTGCGGGTTTAATTCCTCATTTAGCTCGTGTAGCACACAGCCGGGGACACCATCCGGTCCCACTGATGCTGTGTTTTTAGCTTTAGAGAGAGCAGCTTTCACCTGCGCATTTGAGATGTCCGGGAGGCTACACTCTGCTGGGATAGTTATCTCTCCTTTAGGGGGGGAGAGGGGGGTGAAGTTTGCACTGAACCTGTCTGCCAGTATGTTGGCAATGTCTGTGGGTTCAGTGATTTTTGTATCATTTTGGACTAATTCTGAGCATACCTGGGAGTTTCCACATAGGTTCCTAACATAGCTGAAAAAGGCCTTATGATTGTCCTTTGAATCCATGGCAATTTTTATCTCAAAATTGGCCTTGGTTGATTTTATGAGTGCTCGTATTTTTTTACTAATAATGATCAGGGGTGACTTCCCTTTTATGGATTTTGTTCCATCATGTAATAGCTTTCTCCTCTTATTGTAAAGTTTGTTAATGGCTGGGGTCCACCAGACTGGACGTTTGCCCTTTGTGGAAAGAGTCTTGGTTTTATTTGGGATTGCCTGATCCATGCAGTCCTGGAGGTGTTCATAGAAGGCATTTGTAAGGGCTTCCGCAGCTTGGGTTGTGGTTTTCTCTGGCTCAGGGGCCTTGAAGGATACCATACCAGTCTTGAGTAGTGTGAAGTTTGCTTTAGAGAAGTTCTTCACTATGGTCTTTTTTGTTTGGGGTGGGGGCGGGATGTGGATTTCCAGTGAGATTAGTTTATGATCAGATCTCACCAATGAGGGATATACTTCCGGTGTGGAACATTTTGTCCCCATGTTTGTGACAATGAGATCTAGTATATTTTCTCCTCTCGTGGGAACAGTGACTAGCTGTTCCATGGCATTTGAATTTATGAACTCCAGGAACCGTTGGGCTAGAAAGTTAGGGCTTGAGTAATGTTCCCAGTCTATATTCGGGTAGTTGAAGTCACCCAATATGACGGTGTTTGGAGATACATTTATACTCTCCAGTGTCTTCAGGAAAGGCTGTGTGGGGTTCCTGAGTTTATGAGGGTGGCCTGTAGCATGCTACAATTTGTAGAGCAGTTTTGCCTATGGTTAGTTGCACCTGGATGGTTTCCAAGCTTGCGTTGCCACCAACCTGGAGGTGTGGGTATCCTTTATGAATATGGATACACCCCCTCCTTTTGTGGTGTGGTCCGGGTTTTGGGGCCGGAACGCATGATATGAGGTAAAACCTAATAGTGCCGGGGTGCTCTCAGGAGCCTTGAACCAGGTTTCAGTTACAGCACAGACATCGATGTTCTCCATACTGAGAAGGGCCTCGAGTGCGTGCATTTTGAGATTTAGACTCCCTCAAACAACATTAGACTCCCTCTGATCTGGCAGGACATGCTAGGCAGCTCGTTTTTAGAGCAAACTGGTTGTCTCTTTTTTAACTGCTCTCATATGACAGGACGGAATGTTAGCTAATCATGGGGACAGAAAGGAACAGAAATTAGTAACCTCTGGATATAATGGCCCTTATCCATCTTTTCTGAATAGTAATAGACAATGGACGGACAGATGACCATTCCCAACTGCCTCCAGACTGCAATATTTAGGCAAACCCTTAGGGGCTCTGCTGAAATTGCCATCTATAAGGAGAGTCCTAGAACTCAACATTTTGCTGACTTGTTTCTAATTCTGTCTGGGCATCTGGTCTGGGAGGAACATGGCCATGCTGACCTCCCCCACACAGTTGGTTGTGTTGCTGTTGCACATACCATTTGAACAATGCTTCCCTCAGGATCCCCCAAGCCCGGGCCTACATTCACTGTGGTTTTAAAGACAGATCCCTCACAGCTGTGAGAGTCTTACTCTCTCTTGGTGACTGCTTCTGTCACTGCTCTGTCTTCTGTGTTAAGCATGAAAAGGTTCTATACCAAAATCACTGTTTGAGCCTGAGAATTTTAATTACTTTATTTCACTTAAAATTTGTATAGTGAGGTTGAGCCCTGATCACAAATGGCCAATTTCAGTCTTCAGCCCAGGAATACAAAGAAAGTCAGAATTACATTTAGTGAGACAGTTAAGAGTATAATGAAAATGCACATTTGTGCAATACCATCAGCTAACAAAAATGTAAAGAATATGTACAATTTTAATATACATTTACAATAAAATCAAAACAAATCTCATGCAGACAGTGCTGTGTCTGCGTGGCAGTTACAGGTGTGTGCTGTCTAAGGGTGAATAATGGGATAGCTGATTGGAGTGAAGGATAGCTGATTGGAGTGAAGGATATTAGTTTGTGAGCACATTGAAGGAGAAGTTATGTTAAGCAAAATATTATGCGAGAGAGAAGTTTAAATTGGTCTGATGGTTAAGTGTTGAGGACTACAGCTCTAAACTATTAATGAGCTGCTTCCTGTGTCCAGGGTTTGATTCCTTCCATCTTCATTTGCCTACTGTGTAACTCTGAGCAAATCACTTGACTAAACAGCATTCCATGTTCTCCCCTGAAATGGGACAATTCATCTAATGGACTTACCTGATCAACAAATAGGTAAAATGTAATAAAAAATAAAAATACTTGTTTCTTCATTTGTCCCAAATAGGAATGAAATTGATTTAGCTTTCTCAGCTTAACAATTAAAACATACCTGGAGGTCAAAAAAAGCTGAACTAAAGCTCACCTGTTGGTTTTAGGATATCAGACTCTGGAAATTCATCAAAATTTGAAGTGTCATCAATGCTTTTAATTTCTATAGGTATTGCAGCAGGTCTCTCTCTGGCACAAAAAATAGAAGAAGAAAAATATAAGCCTTCAAATCCTTCATTTATCATACATAAACAGCTGTCCAAATTAAGCTACCAATATTAAGTTAAAAGCAAGAAATTCTCTCAGAAGAAAAAACACAAACTTTTTTTTTTCTGCACAAGAAAAAACAGCCAACTTCATGCATTGTAAATAATCTCACAGTTTTGTTTCAGCTCTGTTGGTGTGAAGTACTATTTGGGGCTTATTGCAGAAAAAAAATGTTAATTTCAGCTTCAAGTGATAAATTCTGTGCAGATCAAGTTTAATCACAGAATTTCATCACCTGATACTACACACTGGGATACCATTACTTGGAAAAAATGAATGCTCTGTCTGGCTAATATCAGTTTACTGATTTAAGATTAAGAAGTGAACAAAGTTAAGCAAACTTCAGTAATTAATTGCAGACCGTGCTTATAACAGAACGAGTTGGAAGAATCAGTTTACTTTTGTAAATGCTGAAATTAGAAACTTGGTTAAAAAAAGTCTGGAAGAATAAACTGATGAGTTTGAATACAAGGCCTTGAACCATTTGGGCATCATACCAAGATCCTTCTGTTACACTAAGTTTCTGTGGGCTTACCTGAATTATTTACTGACATGGCTATTTCTAATATTAAGATGGAGGTCGTGCACAGGCTGTCTCCCACTCCCTCATCAAGAAGTACACTATAATTCTCATTTCGGTTATGTGAAAAATCAAATCTTCCAAGGTGCAAGGAAGCATTGCTGATTTTTTTAACACACTCCTGACTATTAACTTCCCTGCCTCTACAGTAAACAGGAGGAAAGCTTTTGCCCATATTCAAAACTTACTGGAAAAGGGGTTATTAAGATTTCAATATTCTGCTAATCTCCAGACTGCTTACTAGAACTCTGCCTTCTGGTTCAGTTACATTTTTGTTACAGGATAGGCAGCAAGAGAGAACCCAGAGGATCTACTGAACCCAACTTAGCTTCCCCCAGATCAACTCTGACCAATGTAAGGAGGCTGTCGAGGAGATAAGAGTCACCTTAAGGCTGCATCATACTCTACTGAAGACTGTTTATTTTCTCCACTCCAAGTGCTGTCCAGTAACAACCTGTGGGTGTGTCTTGCAACAGACGTTCAGTGCTGCTCTGCCCCTCACTACCTCAAGTGCCTACCATCTGCAAGATGCCCCACCCACCCTAGCCAACATATCCAGTTATTATCCTGGTTTGGAACTCAACCATACAAATGACCAGTTTGGACTACTAGAAAAGGGGTCGGCTACTGATTTTTGTCTTAAAACATCTCTGTTTTCGAGGGCACATTTACTCTGGGAAGTGCCGTAGTCTCCTTATTTTCTGTCTGTGGCAAATATTAACACCACAGTGGCTTTTTCTCAGTTCTGCTTATTCACGTAATATATTTGGGTAAGATAGTGCTTGAAAATTTTCTGCAGAACTTCATACACATAGATGAATCTTTCAACTATAGCAGAGATTTGGTAGAATTCAGTGCAACTTCTTTAGCAGTCATGGCTGACTGTAGCAGGTTCACTCATGCAATCCATTCATCTCTCTGCTGGATGTCCTCATCTCCCCTTGTCTACTTCCTCTCTCTTCCAAATTCTCTTCACCAACTCATCTGTTTTCCTGCACATGTACCCAAATCATCATACTCTGTTCTGTTTGATCTTCTCTGCAGTTGGACCTATTTCACCATCTACTCTGATATAATTTCATCTGTTCCACAGCGTGCATCCTACCATCTATCTCTGGCACTTATGTCCATCACTTCTAACTTCAACTGTTCTGCCCATAGTGCCCACATTTCTATACCATACAGAAGTACTGGTTGCACCACTGTTTTGTACACCTTACTTTTCATTTTGGCATTCTTCTGTCATGTTACCCCTTGCATAATGTGCCAGCTGGCTGCAACCTCTCCGATTCTACTTTTCACATCCTGATTCGCACTTCCCTTCTCAACCACTTCTTTCAGATACTTAAAACTATTAACCTGCTCCAATTTTTCTCTTCTGTCTTAATTTTCAGCTCCTTCTGATTTCCCCACTTGCTGCCATGACAACCATCTTGTCTGAACTCAGTTCCATCCCATGTGCATGCAGTTTTTCAATCATTCCCCTATCACTTGCTAAAGTTCTTCCTCAGACTCTGTCTGTAATGCCTCATCACCTGCATGCATCAGCTTTGTTGATTTGTCCCCTCCAACCTGTTTGCTAAATTAGTCCATCACCAGTGTGAACAGGAGCAGGCCTACAGTTCAACCCTGATGCACACCCACTCCTGATGGAAACCCCCCTTTGTGAGTTCAAACACTGTTCATATTTCTGTCACTGTATCCCTGTACATAGCCTACACCAATTCTACCAAGGTTTCTGGGAATTTAAGCCATCACAGGACTGCCAGAATCAACTTTCTTGGAACCCTGTCAAATGCTTTCTCCGAGACTAAGAATGCTCAGTTGTACTCTTTCCGCATTTCTAGCGTCTTCTCTACTGTCCATCTCCCTGCAAACAACGGGTCAGTTGTGCTGCATCCTGACCTGAAAATGAACTGTTCATCTCCCACCTTACTTTTTACTATTCTGTGTATTTGCTTATCAATCACTCTCTATAGCACTTTAATGTGGTGACAAAGATCAATCCAGTTATACTTTCCACAGTTGTGAATGCCCCCTTTGTTCTTATTTCCTGGCACTAGGATGCTTATTCTCCAGTTACGTGGAATATCTCTCTCTCCATACTTCTACAAGTTCCCTCAGGAGCCATTTCTCTCCTCACTCACCAACAGCTTGATCGTATCTGCTGTCCCCTCACCTGAGCATGCAGCTTTTCCTGATTTCATTTTCATTAGTATTGTTCTTCAAATGGAGTTGGCAGTCATATTCAGGTGAAATATCAAGTTTCAGAAATACAGGCCTATATAGTGCACAAATCTTTCACACACTGTACCGGGCAATGGGTGAGCTTCCATTTGTTTCACAGCTTTGTCCAGATGAACACACTAGAAAGAATCCTAGCTGTGTATGGGGTTGACATGCCCCATGATGCAATCTTGGTAGATTAAAAATGGAAAAAAAGAAGTTATGTACTCAACATAACGTTCCATTTGTGTTTTCCATTTTCATTCTTCCTTAACATGTGGGTTCATATCTGACCCACTGATCCAACTCTGCCACTTTTTACAGCTTGTAGCCTACTGCACACTCTCATGGCTCCTCCCTTACCCACAATGTTAGTGCCTCCCTCCATACCTCACATCTTGTTTGCTGCTCTTTATTCCTAAACAATCATGTATATGTGAGAAACCACTATCTGGAGCTCAAAAAGAAGAAAAGTGGGTCCTCTGTTTTCCTCTCATCCTTCCAGAAGTTATAAATCACAAAGGGTATGGGATGGAGGGAGGGGAGCTGAGGAAGAATGACAATGGACAATACAGATGGAACGTTATTGTGAGTACACAACTTCTTTATCTGATGGTCAATTTTCACTCATTCCTCAACATGTGGGACAGACTCACAGTTACTTGAATGCAGGGTAGACTCTAAAAGGATATTCTTGAGTACTAGAGACCAGATCAACTTTGCAATGAACAGTAAAAGTATGGGGATTTGCCGAAGTGGCTACAGCACAAATATCATTGTTGTATCTGGACAGAAATACTGAAGAAGTTGTCATGGATCTGGCTAAATGAGCTCTCAACAGTTTTGGCAGGGACAAACTCAATTTATTATAGACAAAGGAAATGCAATCAGTTAGCCACTTGGCTAAGGTTATTTTGGGACCCAATTTTGATACTGAAAAGGATAACAAATAACTGATCTGACCTTCTGAATTTGTCAGTTCTATGCAGATAGAAACAACTGTCGGTGAACATCTAACAAATGCAAACTGCATTCCCCTTTGTTTGGGAAATTTGGAAAGAAGACTAGAAGGCTGATGGATTAAGGTTGGATCCTGACACCACCTTAGGAAGAAAAGATGTGTATCTTTATGGAAAATCAAATAAGGGGGTTTAGAGAATATGGCTTGCAGTTCTGAAACTCTCCTAGCTGATGTAGTAGCTAACAAAATATTGTTTTCTAAGTTAAAAACTTTAGTTCACATTTAGAAGCTGGTTCAAATGGTAATTGAGTCAGGGCTTGTAAGACTAGGCTCAAGTCCCACGGTGGAGTAGGATCTTTAAAACGGGGAGGCTTAGTAAAAAGGTTACATTGTAGAGATTAAGCTAAGGAAAAATTGTTAACTCCAACATGAAAATTAGAGATAGCAGCCAATGAAATTTTTAACTGTTGAACTAGCCCCTTCATTAAAAACAGTAGCTAAAAATGAGAGAACCTTGGCTACTGACACTGAAAATGGATCAATGTCTTTTTGTTGAGCCCAAATAACAAATCTTTTCCATTTACTTTTGTAAATCTTCCTAGTTGAAGCTTTGTGGAAACACAATAGGATGTGACGGACAGGGGAGGAGAGCCTGGATTTGTCTAGCTATTAATGGAATTGGAGAAACCATGCGGTCAAACTTTAGGCCCAAAATGTCTGGATTAATCACATCTGTTAGATGAAACAGAAGATCAGGAATTGGATCCAGAATCCATGGAGGATGAATTAGATGCGGCCGGAGGAAGGGGAACCAAATCTGACAAGACCAATAAGGGGCAATGAGGATGACTCTGCTCTTCAACTGAGATGTTTTCTGAAGAATCCAAAAACAAGTGAATAAACCACCACCAAATCCAGTTAACATCACAACAATGAAATAAAACAAAAAACAAAGTCACTGGAACCACAACCACCATTTATTTCCAATACAAACGCAAGTTGAAAACTATCGCCCTAGAGGCTCCCTCAGGTGTTAAACACTAACACTAATATTAATGTAGCTTATATACTTAAAAACAGTCACATGACATATTATGTACATCAGATACAACTATGCTTGTTTCAGGAAAGGCTTTAAAGGGACAATGTCATTAGGACCTGGTAGCATATGAGCTTTGAGCCTAATTATCCACTTCATCTCTGCTAGTTCAGTTTTCAATATAACATCACTACCTCGTATTTCTGCTATGCATACTTCCAGTACGGCATATTTACACACATTGCTATCACCATTTTCTAGAATATGTTTATAAAAAGCATTGTGTTCTTTTTAGTATTTATCTCTGAGACATGGCTACAAATACATTATTTTAATTTCTGATTGGCCATGCCAGTTTCAAAAATTACCTTTTCAAATTGGCTTTCAAATTGCATTACCTTTATATACTCTTCAAATGACAAGAATTTACCATTCAAAGGTCAAGGGCCACATATTATATATATTGCCAGATATACAAGATTACTGGTATTACAGTCCCCTTATGTTTTTAATGTTATATTTCTATTACTAGCTAAATTAATGCATTTATATATTTATATATATATATATATATATATATATATATATATATATATATATATATATACACACACATATATTAAAATACATGCAAAATATACAATTTCCACATTTATATGTGCTTTTTTTTTAATTTGTTGACAACTGAACCATATCTTAGGCTGCTCCTTGTAGCCATAAGATGTTCTTAAGGTTCTTATGTTTCTTATATGTGGTGAGGTTGCTCACTTATAATATTTTTAAGCTCCAGTTTGTCCCACAAAATATGCAAATGTCTAGAAAAAAGAAGTTATGCAATTACCATAACGTTCCAGGTTTGTTGTCCATCTCGCCATCTGTTCTTACTGGATGGGGGTTGGAGCCGATCCTCGGCTCTGACTCGGCCGAATACACTAGCTCGAAGTTTCTAACTTGGCTTGTGGCAGGAAGGTATCCCATCATGCAGTACTGTATTTCCCCAGATCTTGTTTGCTGCCAACTATAAATAATTTGTGAAAACTACCAATGATACTGCAGGTACAGAAACAATAAGGAAAAAAACTACAAAGGAGCTCCTTGGTATGGAAGGAAAACCTCACCTCTAGGCCTTCTAGGAATCCTTGGTTGGGGGAAGGTGGGATCGTCGTAAGAATGAATGGTGAGATGGACAACAAACATGGAACGTTATGGTAAGTACATAACTTCTTTATGTTATGTAGTCCTATCTCGCCTTCATTCTTACTGGATGGGACAGAGTCCCTAGCACCTTTTCCCCAGGTGGCTCACGGTAGAACACCTTTGAGCACACTGGAACCAAATCCACTTTGTAATGAGCAATAAATGTATGAGGAGTTGCCCATGTAGCAGCAGCACAAATACTGTCC
Organism: Protopterus annectens; assembly: GCF_019279795.1. Classification (NCBI taxonomy): domain Eukaryota; kingdom Metazoa; phylum Chordata; order Ceratodontiformes; family Protopteridae; genus Protopterus; species Protopterus annectens. Next base: position 164,095,211 of record NC_056739.1, read on the forward strand.
ATTGACAATCTGGCCAGGTAAACAGAGGATGTTGCTAATGCTCTGGTTGAGTGGCCCTTAACTTTGAATGGTAAATTCTTGTCATCTGAAGAGTATACAACGGTAATGCAATTTGAAAGGGTAATTTTTGAAACTGGCATGGCCTTTTTTGCTTCAGAAAAGGAAATGAACAATTGATCTGTTTTTCTGAAATCTTTAGTTCTGTGCAGATAAAACCTAAGCCATCTATGCACATCCAATTGAAGTTTGTACTCTGCCTTGTTGCTATGACTGGGAAAAAATCACTGGGAGCTCAATAGATTGATTTAGATTGGTTTGGGAACAAACGTTTGGCATGAAGGATGGGTTAGTACGTAGGGATACTCTCTCTCTATGGAAAATCAGGTATAGTGGAATGATGGATACAGCTTGCAATTCTGAGACTCTTCTTGCAGATCTAATGGCTACCAGGAGAATAGTTTTCCAAGTAAGGAATTTGAGATCACAAGATGATGAGGGCTCGAAGGAGGTAAAGTTAGGTGAGTCAGGACAAAATTTAAATCCCATGGAGGAGGAGGCTCTTTAATGGGAGGTCTCAATAAACAAGTGCCTTTTAGAAATGCTTTACACAATTTGTGTGACATCAGGTTAGGAATATATTCACCAATGTGGAAATTAGATATTGCAGTTAGTTGGACTCTAACTGTAGCTGCCGCAGAGCCCTGCTGAAAAAGTTCTGCCAGAAATTCCAAAACTGAACTGACTGGGGCAGAGAAAGGGTCAATGTTTTTCCCTTGTGCCCAGTAGGAGAACCTCTTCCATTTACTAGCATATAACTTTCTTGTTGAAGCTTTGTGAGAGGATACCACAATGTGTTTTACTGCTGATGTGAAGTCTTGAAGCCTAAGTTTGGAAGTGGAGCAGCCATGCTGTCAAATTGAAGGTTTGGAGAGCAGGATGAAGAGTTCCGGACATACGAGTCAGAAGGTCTGGAACTGGGTCCAGAACCCAGGGCTTCTCCTGTAGGTGAGGCCAGAGAAAAGGGAACCAAATCGGACGAGGCCAGTATGGGGCAATGAGAATCAGCCTGCTTCCCAAAATTTCAGTTTCTGGATGACTTTGGGTATGAGGGGAAAGGGGGGGGGGGGAGTGTACAGAAGTCCCAAGGGCCAATCGTGAATGAGTGGATCTCTCGGTGTCTCCGCCAAAGGGTGGAATTAGGGCAAAGTAGCTGCTGAATTTGGCATTCATAGGAGTGGCAAAAAAGATCGCTGCAAGGCTGGCCCCATTTTCAGAATATCTCTTCCTCCATGTTTTGGTTCAAAGACCACTTGTGAGGCATTAAAATCGTCCTGCTGAGCTTGTCCGCTATCACGTTGGATTTCCCCGGGGTGTACATTGCTATCAGAAAACGTTGGGAAGAAACTGCCCACTGCCATACTCTCAGCGCCTCTCGACAAAGGGGGTATTGATCTGGTTCATCCTTGCTTGTTTATGTACCAGACTATAGACATATAGACATGTTGTCTGACTGGATCGCAATCGTTCCTAGTGGAAGAGAGTCCTGGAGTGTCTGCAATGCTAGGAGCTTTGCTCTCATCTCTAGGACACTGATGTGAAGATGGGCCTTGTGTTCTTGCCATGTGCCTTATACCGTCCTTCCCAGATAATGCCCCCCACCCTACCTGGGAGGCATCCGTGGTCACTGTAGCTACAGGTAGTTGTGGGACACAGGTTTGTCTTATGGTCACCTGGTCGGACTGTAGCCACCATAAGAGATCTTTCTTGCATGAGTCTGTGATCCTGACTAGGTGGGACATGGGTAGTTCTTGCAATGACCATTGAGCAAATAGAAACCACTGAAGAATTGTCATATGCATTCTGGCTAGGGGAAATAAGGTGATCGTTGAAGCCATGGTCCCTAGGAGTTTCAAAATTGTCTTTGCTTCGCTTTGTTTCTGGGTAAAAGGTTGACTATTTGTTGTCTGAGAAAGTACAGTTGTGTACACTTACCATAAATGTAGATGTTCGAGTGTATTCACTGTTGTAGTCATTACATTTAGGTTATCTGCCTGCAGGTAGCCCTCAGCCGGCCTGAATATCTAAGTCTTGGATCCCTGCATCAGATGCTGTCCCTTCCTCCATGAAGTCAGGTAGTCAGGGGTATAAAACATGCAGCTGACGTAATTACATCAGTTTTTCTTGCCCCAGATGCCAGGTGCCCCCATAAAGGGAAGCAGGTATATGTCAGGTTACACCACCAACAAAAAGCAAATACACCAGAAAGCTGTAATACACTAAACAAGAGGAAAGGTATAGCCAAGAGAAGTCAGGCGGCTGGAGGGAGGGTAACCAGGACTGCAACAGTGAATACACTCTAACATCTACATTTATGGTAAGTGTACACAACTGTACCATGTTCTTCGTGTTTCACTGTTGCAGTCATTACATTTGGGTGGATTCCCAAAGCTAAGGAAGGGAGGAGGAAGTTAGAGAGCATTAGGACTAGCTATTAAGCCCTGCAAGACTGCAGTGGCAAAACCAACTCTAGATTTAGAAAAGATAGGCATGTGGTAATGCTTGGTGAAGGTATGTACTGAGCTCCAGGTAGAAGCTTCTAGTATGTTCCTGGTAGGGACACCTGAGAAAGGCTGTAGAAGTAGATGCAGCCCTGGTGGAATGTGATCTTATCCCCTGTGGGGTAGGTTTTCCATGGTGTTTAGAGCAGAAATGAATGCAATGGCCTATCCATTTAGAAATGGTTTGCTTTGAAATGGCCTTCCCCTCTGCCCCTGCAGCAAAGCCAACTAGCAGTTGATCAGATTTTCTGAGAGGCTTAGTCCTGTCCAAAAATAATCTAAGTTGTCTGTGCATGTCTAAAGAGTGCAGTATTCCTTCTCCTTTGTTCTGTGGATTAGGGAAAAAAGTAGGCAAATAAATGGACTGATTAAGGGCCACACTAGACACCACCTTGGGCATAAAAGGAAGGATTGGTCCTGAGGGACACTCTGTCTCTGCATGGAAGATGATGGACTCCACTGCCATGAGGGCCTGTAATTCAGACACTCTTCTTGCTGAAGTGATGGCTAGAAGGAAGGTTGTTTTCCAAGAAAGGAATTTCAACTCTGCAGTTGCAGCTGGCTCAAAAGGAGGTAGAGTGAGTTTTTCCAACACAAAGTTAAGGTCCCAGGCTGGAGTAGGGGCTCTCCTGGGTGGTCTTATATTTCTGGCCCCTCTGAGGAATTGCTTTAGCAGGGGGTGAGAGAAGAGGGGTGGGTTCAGTATTATAATGTGAAGAAAAGTACAGTTGTATACACGTACAATAAATGTAGATGTTCAAGTGTATTCATTGTTGCAGTCATTACATTTGGGTTATCTGCTTTGCAGTAGCCATCAGTCGGCCTGATTAACAAATTCTTGGGTCCTGCGTCGGTTGCTGTCCCTTCTTCCATGACATCAGGTCATCAGGGGTATAAAACATGCGGCCGACGCCATTACATCAGTTTTTCTTGCCCCAGATGTCAGGTGCCCCCTAATGGGAAGCAATTAAATCTATAACACAAGGATATACCTCCAACAAAAAAGCAAATACACCAAAAAGCTTTTTGAGCACAGTAAGTGAGAGTAGAGGTATAGCCAAAAGAAGAAAGGAGCTGGCGGGAGGGTAACCAGGACTGCAACAGTGAATACACTCAAAGATCTACATTTATGGTAAGTGTACACAACTGTACTATGTTCTTCATGTTTCACTGTTGCAGTCATTACATTTGGGTAGATTCCCAAAGCTAAGGTTGGGTGGAGGAATTTAAATAGAATTAGGACCAGCTATAATGCCCTGCAAGACTGCAGAGGCAAAACCAGCTCTGGATTTAGAGAAAAATGGCAAATGATAATGCTTGGTGAAGGTACATACAGAACTCCAGGTAGCAGCTTCAAGGATGTCCCTTGTAGGGACACCCGAGAAAGGCTGTAGAGATAGATGCAGACCTGGTTGAATGGGGTCTGATGCCCTGTGGGATAGGTTTTCCATGGTGCTTACAGCAGAAATGAATGCAGTGACCTATCCATTTTGAAGTGGTTTGCTTTGAAATAGCTTTCCCCTCTGTCCCTGCAGCAAATGCCACCAGCAGCTGTTCAGATTTCCTTTGAGGTTTAGTCCTGTCCAAGTAGAATCTAAGTTGTCTGTGCACATGTAAGGAGTGCAGTATCCGTTCCCCTTTGTTCTGAGGGTTAGGAAAGAAGGTAGGCAAATGAATGGACTGATTAACAGCCACACTGGATACCACCTTGGGCATGAAGGAGGGAATGGTTCTGAGGGACACCCTGTCCGCATGAAAGATGATGAAAGGCTCCACTGCAGTAAGGGCCTGTAATTCAGATACCAGTCTTGCAGAAGTGATTGCTAAAAGGAAAGCGGTTTTCCAGGAAAGGAATTATAAATCTGCAGTAGCAGCTGGCTCGAGAGGAGGAAGAGTGAGTTTTCTCCAAGACAAAGTTAAGGTCCCAGGCAGGAGTAGGCGCTCTCCTGGGTGGCCTTACTTTTTGGCCCCTCTGAGGAACTGCTTGAGCAGTGGGTGAGGGAAGAGGGAGGGGCTCTGTGTTACAATGAGCTGAAATGACTGAGGCATGGATTGTGGAGGAAAAGGACAGGCCCTTATGAAGAATCTCAGTCAAATATTGTAGAATCTGAGGTAAACTGCGCACTGATGCACTCATCCCTTGAGATTGGTTCCAGGTACAAAATCTTTTCCATTTTGCAGCATAAGATTTTCTAGTACTAGGTCTCCTAGCCTCTAAAATGATATTCTTCACTGATTTGCTGAGGGGTGGTAAAAGAGAGATTAGGTAATTAGCCAGGCTGCTAGGTTCAGGGTTTGCAGCTGAGCGTGCAGAATCTGGCTCTCCTGCTGAGACAACAGGGAAGGAGTCTGACGCAGGTGCCATGGGGCCAAGCATGACACAATGCGCAGGAGGGGGTACCAGTGTTGTTGTGGCCAGTCTGGTGCAATTAAGATCATTCTTGGCTTGTCCTGTTTGATCTTTAGGAGTACTTTGGAGAGCAGAGGCAGAGGAGGAAAGCTGAAGGATAGAGCGTCCACTTTCCAAGCTAGTTTGTGGGGAATCCTTGTGCAAAACTTTTCCAATTGATGGTTCTGGGGGACAGGTCAATATATTGTCAACATGTTGAAAATCCTTGTTTCCAGTTTCCACTCGTGTGGGTCCATAAGGTTTCTGCTTAGTCCATCTGCTAGTGTATTTAGTTTTCCTGGGAGGAATTGAGCTTGTAGATTCACTTGGTAGCAAAAGGCTGTGTTCTACAATGCCATGGCTAGTCTCCAGAGGGGGTAAGAATGAGTACCCCTCTAGTTGTTTATGTACCCCATGACCGTGGTGTTGTCCGTCTTTACCATTAGTTGTCCTGGAAGAATGTGGTCCTTGAAGGCTGTTACAGCACAGCTAACATTTCCTTTTGATTTGTGTAGGTGCATTTGAGTTGGGTTCCATTTGCCCTGAATACACTTCCCGTCCAGGTGAGCCCTCCATGCATAGTATGATGCATCTGTTGTCGAGGTTTGGGCAGCAGGGGATAGTGTGAATGGTAGTCCCTTGTTTTGGTGGCAGGCCTCTGCCCACTAAAGGAACTCTGGCGTAGGCAAGGTATGATAGGAATCATTGCTTCTAGATCCTGTGAATGTTGACACCATAGGCTTTTGAGATACGATTGCAGTTTCCTCATATGCAGTCTGGCATATGGAATTAGAAGAATGCATGAGGCCATGAACCCCAAAGGCTTGCAGTATTTGCCTTGCAGATAACTGGGCTTTTGTGGCCACTTGTTTGAAGTAGGTTGTCAAAAGAATCTGTTTCTCTGGCATGAGGAAAGCCATCTGGGAAGTTGTATTTAAGCTTGTTCCCAGGAATATAATTTGTTGACAGGGTACCAGGTGTGATTTCTTTTCATTTATGGTGTACCCCAGACAAGTCAGTACCCTGTGAACAAAGGCCAGATGATTCAAAAGTATGTCCTGGCTTTCTGCCTGAATTAGACAATCGTCCAGGTATGGGTATATCTGAACATTTCTTTACCTGCAAAATGCAATGACTGGAGCTAGGCACTTTGTAAATACCCTGGGCGCAGTAGATAAGCCAAAGGGCAGTGCAGAGAACTGATAATGCATGTAGTCTGCTTTGAAGCGTAGGTATCTTCTGCAAGACTCCCTGATAGGGATGTGTAGGTATGCTTCCTTTAAGTCTAGTGCTGCCAGCCATGCATCTTTGCCTAACATAGGAAGCAGCTGGTGAAGAGTCAGCATCTTGAATTTTGGAATCACCAGAAAGGTAATTAGAGTAGAAAGGTCCAGGATAGGATGCCATGTATTGCCTTTTCTGGGTACCAGGAAAAGTATCGAATAGAAACCTTGTCCCTTTTTCTCTTCTGGTACCAACGGAATAGCCCCCATGCTTAAGAGAGACAGTACTTGATTTTGGGCCTCTGCTCACTGATTTGGGGGTAGATCTGGCCAGCCGCTTGGTGTTGGTAAGGTGTGGAAGTGAAATCTGTATCCTTGGGACACTATATTTAAAACCCATTTATCCTGGGTAATGAGTTCCCAGTTTCTGGCATGCAGACCAATCTTTCCACCTAAAGGTGCATTCAGTTGGGAAGTGCTTGGAAATTTTAAAAGTAAGTCATTGAGACTGTTTTCCATGGGAGGAGTCTTACTACTCCCTGATTTGGGTGTGGAAACCCCCCACTGTTTAGTCTTGTGTGTCCCCTGGGACTGAAACCTGGGGTTTCTGCTGTGTTTGGGTTTGGCTTGAGAAGACCTGGAAGGGGCTGGAAAGGACCAATTCTTAGAGGGCCAGTGCCTAAGAAATCGGGGAGGCTGAACTTGTAAGAAATCTTTAACAGTTTGCATAGATTTAGCTTTATCTTCCATCTTTTTAAGAACTTCCTCGGCCTTGTTGCTAAACAGGCGGTCCTGATTTAAGGGAGCATCCTGCAATTTAGCTTTAACATGATTAGGCAAAGATTGCTCCTTAAGCCAAGCATGCCTTCTGAGCACAGACTCAGTAACAGCAGCCCTGCAAGACGCTTATAATGAATCAAATCTACATTGCAAAGTATGTTTTCCAACCTGTTCAGAAGAATGCATTAACTCCTGTAATTCTTTAGTTTCCACACAGTCAGGAATCAACATAATTTTCTGTTTAAGCAATCCAATAACATGCTGCTGATACTTTAACATGAAACTGGCAGTTTAAAGCCCTAATAGCGAAGGTTGCAGAAATGCAAACCTTCTTACCCCATCTATCCAGCGCCCTGGAATCTCTATCAGAAGGGGTAGGAGTTTTAGCAGTAGAAGCCTTAATGCCCTTGAGCCCTTGTGAAATAGTCTCTGGATCTGCAATAGGATTTTTAAAAAGGAACTTGTGCGACTCAGGGACCCTGTAATATCTGTCAGGTTTTCTGGGAGCAGGAGGCAAGGAATCAGGGGCCAAACTGGATTCCGAAAAGGCATCATCAACAATGTCCAGTACAGGAGGAATAGCTAAGGGCCTATGCTGAGGCAGGAGTAAGAAATCCCTAAGCCTCTTTTTTGAATCAGAAAAATCCTGGCTTTCCCAGAGGAAATGCTTTCTTAGAGTATGTAAGGTTTCACCAAAAGAAAAATCCTCTGGAGGGGAAGCAGAGGGAATAGAGTCCTCTGCATCAGAATCCTCATAAGTAGATAAGGGCAAATCCAGATTATCAGAAAAAACAGAATCCTGGTCAGAAGATTCATAAACAACTTCAGTCTTTGGCCTCTTAAAAAGGGGGGGGGGTTGGCTTCCCCTGATTAGAGTTATTAGATCTTCAGCCATTCTTCTCATTTGTTTTTTAGGCATATAGGCCTGAGCATGCGGTCTAGGCGTTGGTTTTTTAGGCATGGTTCAAGATTCAGGCCTATGTGAAGAAGGAGGTGTCCGTTTAATATGCAAGTCCACAGGCCTGAATACACCCTCAGAAGCCGGTGCCTGCACAGCGGCTCTGGACCCATCCAAGGTAGAAACATCCGCAGGTTCTGTAGTTGAAGCATCTCGCGGCATACCGGACTCCGAATGGGTCTCAGTAGAGGCCTGCGAATCAGAAGTAGTGGGTATCAGGGGCTGCGAAAGTGCCTCACTGAGTACCGGCGAACTGGCGACTGGCTTAGGAGAAGCGTCGTCGGCAATTTTGGACCTCGGCGGACTGTCTTGGTCTTTGTGTTTTTTCGGAATCCCGGTAGTCGGACGGCTAACGGACGACATTTCTGGATAACTAAACCGAGAACCGAAATATTTAGAAGTGAAAATATACAGATGACGGATAGTGCACTGATTAAATAAAGCACAAAACAGATAGCAAGGTACGCTGTGGTCAGGGCCTAGGCAAGGAATACAGTACGAATGAAAATCTTTATGAGGTATTTGCTTTCCACAAGTAATGCAATTATTAACTTTCACCGACATCGGTACGAAGCAAGAAAAAGTTTCCCCAACGGGGTACTTATCTTTAGTTTAAGACTTCGGTTCTGAAACTTGAAAACGAAAATTTCAGGAGGTGGCCGACTGGCACTTGCGATCTGCTTCCGCTTCGGGCACCGCACAGCAAGAAAGACTGGTGTAATAGCGTCAGCTGCATGTTTTATACCCCTGATGTCATGGAAAAAGGGACAGCAACCGATGCAGGACCCAAGACTTTGTTAATCAGGCCAACTGAGGGCTACTGCAAAGCAGGTAACTCAAATGTAATGACTGCAACAGTGAAACACAAAGAATATTGGCAAAGGCATGAATTTTAATTGACGAGAAGGAAAGGCCCTTGTGGAGCATCTCTGTTGAGCACTGAGGAATATATGGTAAGCTGGGCACCACTGTGCCCATCACCCGAGTCTGGCTCCCGGAACAGTATCTTTTCTACTTTTCAGCATAGGATTTTCTAGTAGTAGGCCTCGTTGCCTCCAGAATGACATCTAGCTCCTGTTTACTGAGGGATGCTATTGGTGAGCTCAGGGAATTAGCCAGGCTGCAAGGTTCAGGGTTTGAAGCTGAGGGTGCAGAATCTGGCCCTCCTGCTGGGACAGCAGGGAAGGGGTCCAAGGCAGGTGCCATGGTTCCAGCATTGACATACTGCACAAGTGGGAACACACCAGTGCTGGCGTGGCCAGTCTGGTGCAATCAGTATTGTCCTCGGATTGTCCTTTTTGATCTTTAGCAGAACTTTCAAAAGGAGAGGCAGAGGGGGGGAAGGCATAAACTGAGAGGCTTTCCCAGGTGAAGGACAGGGCATCCACTTTCCAAGCCTGACTGTGGGAATTCCTTGTGCAGAATTTGTCCAATTGGTAGTTTTGGGGGGAGGCAAACAGGTCTATCTCTGGATTCCCCCATTAGTTTCTCAAAAGGTTGAATATCTTTAGGTCCAGTTTCCACTCATGCGGGTCCATGAGATTTCTGCTTAGGTCATCTGCCAGTGAATTTAACTTGAATGGCAGGAATTGAGCTTGTAGGTGCACTTGGTAGCTCAAGGCTGTGTTCCACAGAGCCATGGCTAGTCTGCAGAGGGAGTACGAGTGGGTACCCCCCTCTGCTTGTTTATGTACCACACAACAGTGGTGTTGTCTGTCTTTACCAATAATTATCCAGGGAGAATGTGGTCCTTGAAGGCTGTCAGGGAATTTTGTACAGCTAACATTTCTTTTTTATTGATATGCAGGTGCATCAGACTCTGGCTCTATTTGCCCTGAATGCACTGCCCTGCCAAGTGAGCCCCCCATGCATAGTCTGATGTGTCCATTAGGGTTTGGGAGGCAGGGGGTAGAGTGAATGGAAGCCCCTTGTGGATGCAGGCATCTGCCCACCAAAGGAACTCTGTCTTTATGCAAGGAATGATAGAAATCATTGATTCCAGGTCCTGAGAATGTTGACACCACAGGCTTTTTAGATACCACTGTAGTTTCCTCATATGCAGTCTTGCATATGGAATTAGTAGAATGCAAGAGGCCATGAAACCCAGTGTTTGCAGGATTTTCCTTACAGATAGCTGGGTCTTTGTGGCTAGTGGTTTGAAGTAGGCTGTCAAATAAACTTGTTTCTCTGGAGTGAAGTAAGCCATCTGGGAAGTTGTGTTCAAGCTTGCTCTGTTCCAGTTAAGTTACACACATACTGTCAGCAGCACCTCATTCATCTAGCTAACAGCTTTCATATGAGGCTAAGGAGTTCCGTCTGTGTTCCTTGGTTGTTGAGATATTTAAAAAAGATGTGAAGATTATATCTATATAAATTAATATCATAAAAACAACATTTACTATTTACCTGCACTAGACAGAGGTCAAATATTAATGCAGTTGAGTTTGCCATTGTGTAAGCTTTAAGATGAAATATTTCAAAACTTTGTACAAAGCATGGTTTAGGAATTATTGATGCAAATATGAACAATCAATATTTGACGCCTAGAGGCATCACTAGGAGTTAACTGCAGATGCACCTGGAAACGTCACTCAGATGTAACGAGTTAAGATTAGGTAAAGATTAGAAAGTTAGATTAAGTGTTTTTCTTTGACATCAGACCTGTCCAAATGTATTCGTTTAAGTTTGTGTGTGATCTCTGAACTCTTGGATATCTCTGTGGTGTAGTAGTAGTATTGCCTTGTGTTTTAATTATTTATTATTAAATATTTTAAAAACCTTTACCTGTGGCTGGTTTGTGTAGAGACAAGTTAGGCTCTAGAGTACACTGCATATTTATAGAGGTTATCGTAATAGGCCACTCTAATAAGCCTTAGACTGAATAGTCACATTACCAACTGGATAATAATATTGCACAGTTATAATTGGACACCCTTTCAAGAGCCTTTGGGTAGCTGATAATATAAGCTGGTGGTGGCAGTAATTACTACCATATAGTCTGGGTAAAGGGGCACAGCTGGAGAATCTGTCTCAGCCTTTCTCAAGAGTGTCTGCGAAGTTGAATAAATACTTATCTCAAAGTGTGTGAGGTGTGTCAGCTACTTGGGCAGGGCGTCAAAGCACTGGTGAGATAGAGATGGTACTGGAGGTTAGCTTGCCAGCTAGGCTGAGATCTGGACCCTATAAGCTATGCCAGTGGGGAGTCTTATTGGGGATGTGGAGAGCAAGGGAGCAACCAGCCCCAGACTGACTGTGATCTGTGTGTGCACTTAAGGGAAATTGTACTTTACTGTGTGTATTAGTTATCCTTTCCTCTTGTAGGAGATGACCTCCCTGGTGTTACTGGTGAGGATTGAGGCTCTTGATTGCTGGGCCAGGGCACGGTCGTCACAGCAGCATCCAGTAATTTAGCTTTAACATGATCTGGCAAATTTTGCTCCTTAAGCCAAGCATGCCTTGTAAGAACAGACCCAGTGACAGCAGCCCTGCAAGATGCTTCTAGAGTCAAATCCACATTACAAAGTATGTTTACCAACTTGTTCAGCAGATTGCATTAAATCCTGTAAATCTTTATTTTCAGCACAGTCAGGAATCAACATCAATTTCTGTTTAAATAGTCCCATAATATGCTGCTGATACTTTAACATATGAAACTGGCAGTTTAAGGCCCTAATGGCCAAAGTAGCAGAAGTGTATACAGTCTTACCCCATCTGTCCAAGGCCCTGTAATCTGTATCAGAGGGGGTAGGGTTTTTGGCAGTAGTAGCCTTAATGCCTTTAGGTCTTTGGGAAATGGTCTCGGGGTCCGCAGTAGGATTCTTAAAGAGGAACTTGTGAGAGTCAGGTACTCTAATACCTGTCAGGTTTCCTGGGAGTGGAGGTAAAGTGTCTGGGGCCAGGCTAGAGTCCAGGAAAGCATCATCTACAATGTCCAGAACAGGAGGGATAGCTACAGGCCTGTGTTGAGGAAGAAGTAAGAATTCCCTAAGCCTCTTTTTGGAGTCAGAGTAATCCTGGCTTTCCCAGTGGAAATGCTCCCTATGAGTATGCAAGTTTTCCCCAAAAGAAAAATCTTCTGGAGGGGAAGCAGAGGGAATGGAGTCCTCTGCATCAGAATCTTCATAGGTAGATGAGGGCAAATCCTGGTAAAGTACAGTTGTGTACACTTACCATAAATGTAGATGTTCGAGTGTATTCACTGTTGCAGTCATTACAATAGGGTTATTCTGCTGGCAGACTGCCCTCAGTCGGCCTGAATTCCAAAGTCTTGGTCCGGCATCGGTTGCTATCGCCTCTTCCCTGACGTCAGAGCATCGGGGGTATAAAAGATGCAACTGATGCCATTTTCTTCAAATTTTCTTGCCCCAGATGTCAGGTGCCCCCAAAGGTGTAGGCTAAAAATATGTTAATAAAACATACATGCACCAAAGTATATTTTATCTTCATCTACAAGCAAATACACCACATAGGTTGTATAGATTAGAGAAGTACAGATAAGTAACAGCAAAAGTAAAGGGGATGGTGGGTGGGTAACCTGGACTGCAACAGTGAATACACTCGAACATCTACATTTATGGTAAGTGTACACAACTGTACTACGTTCTTCGTGTTTCACTGTTGCAGTCATTACAACTGGGTTGAATCCCAAAGCTATGGTTGGGAGGCTGGAGCTAAACAGCATTAGGGGCGGCTATGAGGCCCTGCAGAACTGCAGTGGCAAAGCCTGCCCTGGACTTAGAGTAGAGTGGTAAAGGTGTACACTGAACTCCAGGTAGCAGCCTCTAAAATGTCTTTGGTTGGTACTTCCCTGAGGAAGGCTGCTGAAGTGGCTGCTGCTCTGGTTGAATGAGGCCTAATGCCCTTAGGCACTGGCTTGTCATGTTGTGAATAGCAGAAATGAATGCAGTGGCCTATCCACTTTGAAATAGTCTGCTTTGAGATGGCCTTTCCTTGTGATCTTGCAGCATATGCCACTAGTTATAGCTCTGTCTTTCTCAAAACTTTGGTTCTGTCCAAGTAGAATCGAAGCTGTCTGTGTATGTCCAAAGAATGCAGAATTCTCTCCCCCTTGTTCTGTGGATTTGGATAAAAGGTTGGTAGATGAATAGCTTGGTTAAGGGCCACACTGGACACTACCTTAGGCATAAATGTCGGGTTTGTCCTCAGAGAAACCCTGAATGGATAAAAAATGATAAAAGGTTCCACAGCCATGAGTGCCTGTAGCTCTGAAACTCGTCTTGCAGAAGTTATTGCTAGGAGCAGAGCTGTTTTCCAAGATAAAAACTTTATATCAGCTGTAGCGGCTGGCTCAAAAGGAGGCAGGGTGAGTTTTTCCAAGACATAGTTTAGGTCCCATGCAGGTATTGGTGATCTCCTTGGAGGCCTTAAGTGTTTGGCTCCTCAGAGGTACTGCCTTAACAAAAGATGAGACAAGATTGGTGGCTTTGTATTGTAATGAGCCGAAATGGCAGAGGCATGAATTTTAATTGATGAAAAAGATAGGGTCTAGCATCTCAGTTAAATATCGCAAAATCTGAGGGATATTTGGTACAGCTGTGTCAATTCCTTGTGTCTGGTTCCAAGCAGAGAATCTCTTCCATTTTCCAGCATAAGATTTTCTAGTGCTAGGCCTTCTGGCCTCCAATATGACATCCATCACAGCTTTAGTGAGAGGTGCGTTTTCTATGACTACATTATCCGCCATGCTGCCAGATTTAAGGTCTTGAGTTGGCTGTGCAGGATCTGATTCGTTTGTTGAGAAGTAGATTAGGTATATGAGGTAAGGTCCAAGCCGGGCATTGAGACAAGCTCCTTAGGATTGGATATCAGTACTGGCGGGGCCAGTCTGGGGCAATCCATATCATCTTTGGCTTCTCTTGTCTGACCTTTAGGAGGAGAGGCAGTGGAGGGAAGACATATACTGCTAAGTTTTTCCAGCTGAAAGATAGGGCGTCCACTTTCCATGTTTGTCTGATAAATCCTTGTGCAGAATCTTTTTAGTTGGTAGTTGTGAGGAGAGGCAAATAGATCTATATCCGGGCATCTCCATTTCCTTTTTATCATGCTGAAGACTTGTGGATCCAATTTTCACTCGTGAGGATCCATGAGGTTTCTGCTAAGTTCGTCTGCCAGAGTATTTGTCTTTCCTGGCAGGAATTGTGCCTGTAGATGTACTTGGTAAGTCAATGCTGTGTCCCACAAAGTCATGGTTAGTCTGCAAAGGGGGTAAGAATGATTGCCTCCCTGCTTGTTTATATACCACATGACTGTGGTGTTGTCTGTCTTTATCAGTAGTTGTTCCGGATGAAGTAGGTCCTTGAAGGCTGTCGGGGCATTCTGGACTGCTAGCATCTCTTTTTGATTGATATGTAGATGCATTTGGTTTGCGGACCATGTGCCTTGAATACATCTTCCTGCTATGTGGGCTCCTCAGGCATAATCTGATGCATCCGTTGTTAATGTCTGCCTGGCTGGGGGCAAAGTGAAAGGCTGTCCTTTGTTCTGGTGACAAGCCTTACCCACCATCGAAACTCCTGTTGCAGGCGGGGAATGAGAGTAATCCTTGTTTCCAGGCTGTGGCAATGTTGAGTCCAGACAATTTTGAGGTACCACTGAAGTTTCCTCATATGCAGTCTTGCATATGGAATTACTAGAATGCAGGATGCCATGAAGCCCAAAGCCTGCAGAATTTTTCTTGCAGATAACTGGGTCTTTGTTGCCAACATTTTGAAGTAGGAAGTTAGTTGCCTTTGTTCGTCAGGCGCGAGATAAGCCATCTGGGCAGTTGTATTTAAGCTTGCACCCAGGAATATTATCTCTTGAGAGGGTACTAGTTTTGATTTCTTTTTGTTGACTGTACCCTAGGCTTGTGAAAAATCTCTTTACAAACGCCAGATGCTGTAGTAGAATGTCCTTGTTCTCTGCTTGAATGAGACAGTCATCCAAGTAAGGATATATTTGTATTCTTCTTTGTCTGCAGAATGCAATTACTAGTGCCAAGCACTTTGTAAAGACCCTGGACGCAGTAGATAAGCCAAAGGGCAGTGCAGAGAATTGGTAATGCATTGAGCCTGCTTTGAATTTGGAGGTATCTTCTGCATGTATGTCTGACTGGGACATGCAGGTATGCCTCTTTTAGGTCTAAAGTCACAAGCCAAGTCTTCTTGCCCAGCATGGGCAGAAGCTGCTGTAGAGTCAACATTTTGAATTTTGGTATATCCAGGTATGTGTTTAGTAAAGATAGGTCCAGTATTGGCCTCCAGGCCTTGTCCTTTCTTGGTACCAAGAACAGTCTTGAATAAAATCCTTGTCCCTGCTCTTGCTCTGATACTCGTTGAATGGCCCCCATTTCCATGAGGGATGAGATTTGTTTTTGTGCCTCTGCCCATTGATTTTTTTGGCAGGTCTGGCCAACCGTTTGCCCTTAGCAGGATATGGAAGAGAAACCTGTAGCCTTGTGACTGTCTAGGACCCATTTGTCCTGGGTTATGATGTGCCAATTTTGAGAAAAAAGAGCTAGTTTTCCCCCTTAAGGTGCTACCAGAAGATAAGTGCTTGGCGCAGGCAGGGGGAAGTCATTGAGACTGTTTCCTGTATGGCTGTGATTTGTCTTCTCCACTTTTGGAGGTAGAAGCACCCCATTGTTTAGACCTGTAATAATCTTGGGGCTGGGATCTGCCTCTAGGGCATCTGGATCTGCCTCTTTGTGGCCTGTTTGACACTGAAAAGGACCAATTCTTTGTTGGCCAGTGTTTGCTAAATCTTGGAGGCTGTACCTGTAAGAAATCCTTGACCGTTTGCATAGATTTTGCTTTGTCCTCTATTTTCTTTAACACTTCTTCTGCCTTAACACCAAACAAGGTGTCACGCTGTAATGAAGCATCTAATAATTTTGCTTTGACATGATCAGGCAAATTTTGTTCCTTTAACCAAGCATGCCTCCTAATGACAGAACCCGTAACAGCGGCCCTACAGGAGGCCTCCAGAGAATCAAAACCACATTGCAAAGTATGCTTTCCAACTTGTTCAGCTGCATGCAATAAATCCTGCATTTCCTTGTTTTCTGCACATTCAGAATTTATCAACATTTTCAGTTTAAGCAGTGACATAATATATTACTGATATTTGAGCATATGAAAAGTACAGTTGTGTACCTACCATAAATGTAGATGTTCGAGTGTACTCACTGTTGCAGTCATTACAATTGGGTTATCCTGCTGGCAGGCGACCTCAGTCGGCCCGAATTCCAATGTCTAGGTTTGGCGTCGGTTGCTGTCGCCTCTTCCCTGACGTCAAGTGAGCCAGGGGTATAAATAGATGCAGCCGACGCCATTCTCTTCTGTTTTTCGTGCCCAAGATGTCAGGTGCCCCTAAAAAGGTAAGCTAAATTATACCAATAAGAATACATACAAGAAAAACAACTTTTCCTTCATCTACAAGCAAATACATCACATAGGTTGTACAGAATAAAGAAGAAGAGACAAGTTGCAGCAAAGAAAAAAGGGGGATGGTGGGAGGGTAACCTGGACTGCAACAGTGAATACACTCGAACATCTACATTTATGGTAGGGTACAACACTGTAGTATGTTCATCATGTTTCACTGTGCAGTCATTACAACTGGGTTAAATCCCAAAGCTAAGGTTGGGAGGCTGGCTAAATAGGATTAGGGGAGGCTATAAGGCCCTGTAGAACTGCAGTGGAAAAGCCTGCCCTGGATTTTGAGTAGAGAGGTAAGTGATAGTGCTTTGTAAATGTATGCACTGAAGTCCAAGTTGCAGCCTCTAAGATGTCTTTGGTTGATACTCCTCTCAGGAAGGCTGCTGAAGTGGCTGCTGCTCTGGTTGAATGTGGCCTAATACCCTTATAGGCACTAATTTGCCATGCTGAGAATAGCAGAAATGAATGCAATGGCCTATCCACTTTGAAATAGTCTGTTTTGAGATAGGCTTTCCTTGTGATCCTGCGGCATATGCCACTAGAAGTTGTTCAGTCTTTCTGAAAGCTTTAGTTCTGTCCAAGTAGAAGCGCAACCGTCTGTGAATGTCCAAAGAATGGAGAAGTCTCTCACCCTTATTCTGCAGGTTTGGGTAAAAGGTAGGCAGATGAATTGTTTGGTTAAGGGCCACACTGGACACTACCCTTAGGCATAAATGTAGGGTTTGTCCTCAGAGAAACCCTGTCATGATGGAAAATAATAAAAGGTTCCACAGCCATGAGTGCCTGCAACTCTGAGACTCGTCTAGCGGAGGTTATTGCTAGGAGCAGAGCTGTTTTCCAGGATAAGAATTTTATATCACAGGTTCATACTAGGCAATCTGCCCTAGGGCATTTATAAGCCTAGCCAGAGTGTGTTTGACTTTTGCCACCCATTTTAAATTAATTTTGCTATGCCCTTTTTCAAGGTTAGTATACTGTGCCTCTGTCTAACAGTGACACAGAAGTGATACCCGGGGTAAACCTACGATCTCCCATCCACTCATTAAGATTCCTTTTGAAGAGAGTCAATGAGGGACTCTGCCTAACCTGGACTGGATTTTATTCCAGAGTGAAGGGAGCCTCTGGGTTATGAATCTGTCCCTCCAGCATGTCCTATTTATTTCAGTGCTGAGGTTCAAGTCTCTCGAGCACGTAGCTCGATGGGATTTGGATTTTCTGAGGTGCAGCATGTCCATTAATTCCGGGTTGGACATGGCTTTACACGTCAGGCACAGATCGCCTCTGAGCAGGCGGTATGCCACTGAGTAGAGCTGGAGTTTCTTTAACCGGGCAGCATATGGCATCTGTTTGAGCCCTTTGATCCTCTTGGTGAGGTACTTTTGGGGTCTTTCCAGTTGCTGCAGGTGTCTGGTAAGGTACATCCCAAAAGGGGCATTGTACCCAATTATGGGCTTGATGAGGGATGAGTAAAGAGGCATGATGACCTCCCCTGATCTAGATGTGAATCCCTTCATGATTAGGTGGGCTATATAAAATGTTCTTCTAACCACTTTGGCCACATGGTTGTCAAATGAGAGATTGCTATCAACTTGGGTCCCCAGGTCCCTAATTACTTCTTCTGTACTTAATGGATTACCACCTATGTGGTAATTTGTGGCACTTTGTTTTGCCAAAGGGATGACTATACACTTTTTGGCATTTAGCTTGAGGCCATGGCTCTGGCACCAGTTGTCTGTTTCTATGAGACCCTTTTGGAGGATGCTTGTGTCGGCTGGAGAGTCGATTATGGCGCCCAGTTTGCAGTCATCTGCGAACTTGGTCAGCCACAGTCCTTCCGTGTTGGCCTGTACCTCCGAGAAATATATACCGAACAAGAGAGGTCGCAGGACTGAGCCTTGTGGGACGCCACTTGTAACTGGTTTGGAGTCTGACATGGCTCCAGCAATTCTAACCATGTGGGTTCTGTCCTTGAGCCAGTTTGCAGCCCATCTAGTGACATAGGGGTTTATATTTAAGCTGGTGAGCTTATCTATAATGCCCGAGTGGGGTATTGTATCGAAGGCTTTTGCGAGGTCCAGGTAGGCTGTGTGGACCACCTTCCCCTCGTCAATGGCCTTGGTGACGGTTTCAAAGAAATCGACCAGGTTTAAGAGGCAGGATCTGCCCTTAAAGCCGAACTGGGTAGGATCCAGTGTCTGTAGGTCCCCAATATCTGTATTTATGAGGTCCATGATGATCCTTTCCATAGCTTTGCAGACCAAGCTAGTCAGGCTTATGGGGCGATAGTTTCCAGGAACCGTTGAAGCACCACCTTTGTGGAGAGGGACCACTGTTGCTGTACGCCACTCTTTGGGTACATATCCTGTAGTAAGGCTGAGACTGAACAGTAGTTTTATGTTTGGGTTTAGCTCTTCTTGGAGTTCATGTAGGATGCAGCCCGGGACACCGTCTGGTCCCATTGATGCTGTGTTTTTTGCTTTGGAGAGGGCAGCTCTTACCGGAGCATCTGAGATGTCAGGGGGGCAGCACTCTGCTGGGATAGATATTTGCCCTTTTGGTGGGGGGGGGGGGGAGTTTGCGCTGAACCTGTCAGCTAGGACGTTGGCAATGTCTGTGGGTTCGGTGTATTTTTTGTCATTTTGGACTAATTCTGAGCATATCTGGGAATTCCTACCCAGGTTCCTAACATAACTAAAGAAAGCCTTGTGATTATCCTTAGTGTCCTGTGCAATTTTTCTCTCGAAGCTGGCCTTAGACGATTTTGAGTGCCCGTAGTTTTTTGCTAATACTGATCAGAGATGCCTTCCCTTTTTGGGATTTTGCTTATCATGTAGTAGCTTCCTCCTTCTATTGTATAGTTTGTTTATGGCTGGGGTCCACCAGACAGGACGTCTGCCTTTGGAGGATTGGGTCTTGGTTTCATTTGGGATTGCAAGATCCATGCATTCCTGAAGGTGCTCATAGAACGCGTTTATATAAAGGATTCTGCAGTCTGGGCCATATTTTCCACAGGCCCGGGGGGCTTTGAAGGATTCCACCTCGGTTTTGAGGAGTGTGAAATTTGCTTTAGAGAAGTTTTTCACTGTGGTTTTCTGGGCAGGGGGTGGGGTCGGGATGTGAATATCCAGTGAGATTAGTTTATGGTCTGATCTTACCAGTGAGGGATACACTTCTGGTCTGGAGCATAGAGTCCCCATGTTGGTGATGATCAGGTCCAGTATGTTTTCCCCTCTTGTGGGAGTGGTAACAAGTTGTTCCATAGCATTTGAGTTTATAAATTCTAGGAACCTTTGGGCTAGGGTGTTGGAGCTAGAGTAATGCTCCCAGTCTATGTTTGGGTAGTTGAAGTTGCCCAATATAATGGTGTTTGGAGAGACCTTCATAATTTCCAATGTTCTCAGAAAGGCCGAGTGGGGTTCCTGGGTTTGGGAGGGTGGTCTGTAGCAGGCTATAAACTAGAAGGCAGTTTTACCCACTGTTAGTTGCACATGGATAGTCTCTGATGCTTCGTGCTGTGCCACCAACCTAGAGGTGTGGGTATCTTTGACGAATATTGATACTCCCCCTCCTTTTGTGGTTCGGTCCAAGTTTTGGGGCCGAAAAGCATGGTATGAGGTATAACCTGGTAGTGCTGGGGTGCTCTCGGGAGCCTTGAACCAGGTTTCTGTTACTGCACAGATATCGATGTTTTCCATGCTAAGGAGAGTTTCGAAAGTGCATCTTGAGGTTTAGACTTCTGGCGTTGAGTAGCATTACTCTTAGTTTCTTATCCCTTGTGATACCTATGGAGGTGGGTTTATCTTTTGACCCTTGCCTAAAAAAGGCACTATGGGAGTAGCAAGAGCCTTTGCCAATATCCGAAAACCGTTCAAATATGCAGGCACTATAAGCCTTTAACCAGAAATTCCCAGCTCAGAAGGGCAGAGTACAGCCTCTCCTCCCACAAGAGTGCAGACCACAAACCTTCTTAATGTAATATAACTGGCCTGAAGCCCAAGTGCTTAAACCAGAACTAATACAATTTTAGAATAACAGACACTGAGCCCTCAATCAGCAGTTCCCAACATAGAAGGATGTAAGCTACCTGTCCTGCCACCACAGTGCAGGCCACAAACCTCCTTAATGTAAAACAACTGGTCTGAAGCACAAGTGCTTAAACTGAAAGGCTTAGAATGAGTTACACCAAGCAGTAATAAATACAATTGAGTACTTTTAAGATGACGCAAAAGCAAAATAAAGTAGGAAGAAACACAAATACAGTAAAAACAGATAAAATAAAAAAAAAAAAAAAATAAGTGGAAAGAGAGAAAGGAGTAGCAGAAACTAAGCTGATTGGCCTTCTCAAATATTCTCCCTGTACTGGGTAGAATGAGGTAATGACACTAGACTGGGAGGAGGGTCCCAGATCAAATTTACACTAGGGGCGGGCAACTGGAAAGCTACCAACTATAAAAACAAATGTTTCTCACACCTGAAAAGCAGCAGTGAGCCTTTAAATGAAAGTTTTAAACAGCTAAAGGAGCCTCTAGTAAAAAGAGTTTAACTGCAACAAGTTATTACAAACAACCCAACAGATGCTTAATAAAATTGGACAATTTCCAGTTAATACCTCACACACAGTGAAACTAGCTAGAAAAATACACAGTACACAAAGTGCTATAAATAACAAAGAAATAAAGAACAAAATAAACAAAAAACAGGATACTTAATGTTATATATTATAGCTCCGAGTTTCCTCAGTGTCCTTCCTTCGATCAAGCTCAGTGTGAAATGGCAGAACACTCACAAATGAACTTCTTAGGTAACAAAGTTGAAACCTGAGACAGTTTTTAAGAAAGAAATCTCAAAAAAACCAATGAGGTGCTTAGTCTAAAGCTGTAGTCCAGGTGACTACAGTCAGCCAATGACCTCAAACAATTCTCTCTCACTGAAATGCCTGATGGCTTTCATCAGCTGCAGAGGCTTGCTCAAACGGAGGCAGTGTGAGTTTTTCCAAGACATAGTTGAGGTCCCATGCAGGTATTGGGGCTCTCCTTGGAGGTCTTATGTTTCTGGCCCCTCTGAGGTACTGCTTTAACAATGGATGCGAAAAAATAGGTGGATTTGTATTGTAATGAGCTGAAATGGCAGAGGCATGAATTTTAATTGATGAAAAGGAAAGGCCTTTATCCAGCATCTCAGTTAGGTATTGCAAAATTTGAAGAATATTTGGAACAATCGTGTCAATGCCTTGTGCCCGATTCCAGGCACAGAATCTCTTCCATTTTTCTGCATAAGATTTTCTGGTGCTAGGCCTTCTGGCCTCCAAAACAACATCCATCACTGCTTTAGAGAGAGGTGCATCTTGAATGGCTACAGTATCTGCCATGCTGCCAGATTAAAGGTCCTGAGTTGACTGTGCAGTATCTGACTGTCTTGTTGGGTCAATAAGTGAGGAATTTGAGGTAATGTCTAAGCTGGACTTTGAGACAAGCTCTTTAGGATTGGGTACCAGTGCTGACGGGGCCAGTCTGGGGCAATCAGTATCATTTTTGGCATTTCTAGTCTGACCTTGAGGAGTACCTTGGGAAGGAGATGCAGAGGAGGAAAGGCATATACTGTTAGGTTTTTCCAGTTGAAAGATAGAGCATCCACTTTCCATGCTTGCTTGTGAAATGTCCTTGTGCAGAATTTCTGTAGATGGTAGTTGTGAGGGGAGGCAAATAGGTATATGTCTGGGCATCCTCAGTTCTTTGTTATCATGCTGAATACTTGTGGATCCAATTTCCACTCATGGGGATCCATTAGGTTTCTGCTTAGTTCGTCTGCCAGAGTATTTATCCTTCCTGGCAGGAATTGTGCTTGCAGATGTACTTGATAAGTCAATGCTGTGTCCCACAAGTTCATGGCTAGTCTGCAGAGGGGGTAGGAGTGTGGGACCCCCTGCTTGTTTATGTACCACATGACTGTGGTATTGTCCGTCTATCAGTAGTTGTCCTGGATGAAGTAGATCCTTGAAAGCTGTCAGGGCATTCTGTACAGCTAGCATCTCTTTTTGATATGTAGATGCATTTGACTTGTGGACCATGTGCCCTGAATACATCTTCCTGCCATATGGGCCCCCCAGGCATAATCTGATGCATCTGTTGTCAATGTCTGCCTGGCTGAGGGTATGGTGAATGGCTGTCCTGTGTTGAGGTGACAGGCTGTTGCCCACCATCGAAACTCCTGTTGCAGTCAAGAAATGAGGGTAATTATTGTTTCCAGGCTGTTGCAATGTTGAGACCAAACCCTTTTTAGATACCATTGAAGTTTCCTCATATGCAGTTTTGCATATGGAATTAGTAGAATGCAGGATGCCATGAAGCCCAAAGCCTGCAAATTTTTTCTTGCAGATAACTGGGACTTTGTTGCTAACATTTTGAAATAAGTAGTCAGTTGTCTTTGTCTGGCGTGAGATAAGCCATCTGGGCAGTAGTATTTAAGCTTGCACCCAGGAATATTATCTCTTGAGAGGGTACGAGTTTTGATTTCTTTTCGTTTACTGTGTATCCTAGTCCTGTTAATAACCTTTTTACAAACACCAGATGCTGTAATAGAGTATCCTTATTCTCTGCTTGAATAAGGCGGTCGGTCCAAGTATGGATATATTTGTATTCCTCTTTGTCTGCAAAATGCAAACACTGGTGCCAGGCACTTTGTGAAGACCCTGGGCACAGTAGATAAGCCAAAGGGCAGTGCAGAGAAATGGTAGTGCATTGAGCCAGCCATAAATCTGAGGTATCTTCTGCAGGATTGTCTGACTGGGACATGCAGGTATGCCTCTTTTAGGTCTAAAGTCACAAGCCAAGCTTTCTTGCCCAGCATGGGCAGAAGCTGCTGCGGAGTTAACATTTTGAATTTTGAAATGTCCAGGAATGTGTTTAGGATAGACAGGTCCAGTATTGGCCTCCAGGCTTTGTCCTTTCTGGGTACCAAGAATAGCCTTGAGTAAAATCCTATTCCCTGCTCTTGCTGTGGTACTTGTGTAATGGCTTTCATGTCCATGAGGGATAAAACTTGTTTTTGTGCCTCTGCCCATTGATTGGTGGCAGGTTTGGTATACCGTTTGGCCTTGGCAGGGTGTGAAAATGGAACCTGTAGCCTTGAGATACAATATTTAAGACCCATTTGTCCTGGGTGATCCTGTGCCAATTTTGCGAGAAAAGTGCTAGTTCTCCCCCCAATGGAGCAGTCAGAAGATAAGTGCTTGGTGTTGGTAGGGGAAAGTCATTGAGACTGTTTCCTGTATGGCTGTGATTTTTCCTCTCCACTTTTGGAGGTAGAAGCACCTCATGGCTTAGGCCTGTATGAGTCCTGGGGCTGTGATCTGCCTCTGGGGCGTCTGTATCTGCCTCTTTGTGGCCTGTCTGACACTGGAAAGGACCAATTTTTCGTAGGCCAGTTCCTGCTAAATCTGGAAGGCTGTACCTGTAAGAAATCCTTCACTGTTTGAATAGATTTAGCTTTGTCCTCCATTTTCTTCAACACTTCTTCTGCTTTAACACCAAACAAGGTATCATGTTGTAATGGAGCATCTAATAGTTTTGCTTTAACATGATCAGGCAGATTCTGTTCTTTTAACCAAGCATGCCTCCTAATGAAAGAACCTGTAACTGCGGTCCTGCAAGAGGCCTCTAGAGAATCAAAACCACATTGCAAAGTATGCTTTCCCACTTGTTCAGCTGCATGCAATAAATCTTGCATTTTTTTGTTTTCTGCACATTCTGAATTTGTCAACATTTTCTATTTAAGCAGTGGCATAAGATATTGCTGATATTTCAGCAAATGAAACAGACAATTTAAAACTCTTACAGCCAAGGTAGCAGAAGTATAAATCTTTTTTCCCCATCTGTCCAGGGCCCTTGAATCCCTATCAGAGGGAATAGGGTTTTTTTTGCAGTGGAAGCCTTGACCCCCTTGGGACCCTGTGAAATAGTTTCTGGGTCAGCAGCAAGGTTTTTGTAAAGAAATTTATGAGAATCCGGAACCCTATAGTATCTGTCTGGCTTTACAGGAGCTGGTAGTAAAGAGTCAGGAGATAGACCGGACTCTGTACAATCATCTACAATGTCTGAAACAGGAGGAATAGCAAGGGGTCTGTGCTGGGGTAATAAAAGGAAGTTTCTGAGCCTTTTCTTGGATTCAGAGTAATCTTGGCTCTCCCAATGGAAATGCTCCCTCATAGTATGCAGGGTCTCCCCCAAAAGAATAATCCTCAGGAGGCGAGGCTGAAGGGATGGATTCTTCAGCATCAGAATCCTCATAGGGAGGAAGGGAATATTCATGTTCATTAGAGGAATCAGAGAAAATGGAAACCTGATCTGAAGATTCATATTCTATCTCTTGCCTAGGCCTCTTATCAGGAGGGGGATGGGAACCTCTGATCAAAGTAATTAGGTATTCGGCCATTTTAAGCATCTGTTTTTTAGGCATGGAAGTCTGTCCAGGAGAATGCTGTACTTGTTTCTTTGTCTTTAGAGCTGCTTTAGTCTTTGTCTTTGAAGCTGAGGTTGGCTTTACATATAACTGTGTAGGTCTGAAAACACCCTCAGAAGCCGATGCCTGCTCAGAAGCTCCGGACCCATCTGAGGGAATAGTTTCAGAGTATCCAATACCTTGAGTTTCCAGCGGCCTAGTTGGCTCCACGTGGGAGTCGGAAGCAGCCTGTGGCTCTGAGGTAGCGGGCATCAGGGGCTGCGAAAGCGCCTCAGTGAGAACCGGCGACTGGCCTAGCAGAAGCCTCGTCGTCGGTTTTCGACCTCGGATGCCTGTCCTTTTCTTTTTCCTTGTGCTTTTTATAAACTCTGGTCGTTTGCTGTTCCGACGGCATTATATAACTGAATCTTCGGCCAAGTAATGAAAGGCAAAATCGTACCGACGCTTAATAGTGCGTTGGTTAAATCTAGCACAAAACCGACAACTAGCAACGTCGTGGTCAGGGCCTAGGCAAGGAATACAGTAAGAATGAAAATCCTTATGAGGTATTTGCTTCTCACAAGAAATACAATTGTTAACTTTTTCTGACATCGCCCTGGAGCAAGAAAAAAGTTTCCCCAACAGGGTACTTAGCTTTAATGAAGACTTCGGATCTGAAATTCGATTTTGAAAATCTC
This sequence comes from Protopterus annectens, assembly GCF_019279795.1. Classification (NCBI taxonomy): domain Eukaryota; kingdom Metazoa; phylum Chordata; order Ceratodontiformes; family Protopteridae; genus Protopterus; species Protopterus annectens. The sequence goes on from NC_056739.1 coordinate 164,120,691, forward strand.
AGGAGTCGGCCGACCGGCACTTACGAACTGCTTTTGCTTCGGGCACCGCGCTGCAAGAAAGACTGAAGAAAATGGCGTCAGCTGCATCTATTATATCCCTGGTGCACTGACGTCAGGGAAGAGGCGATAGCAACCGACGCCGGACCTAGACTTTGGAATTCGGGTCGACTGAGGGTCACCTGCCAGCAGGATAACCCAATTGTAATGACTGCAACAGTGAAACACGATGAACATCTGGCAATTTAAAGCCCTTATAGCCAAGGTAGCAGAAGTGTAAATCTTTTTTCCCCATCTGTCCAGTGCCCTAGAATCCCTGTGAGAAGGGGTAGGGGTTTTTGCAGTGGAAGCCTTGATCCCTTTGGGACCCTGAGAGATAGTTTCTGGGTCAGCAGTAGGGTTTTTGAAAAGGAATTTATGAGAGTCAGGAACCCTGTAGTATCTGTCCGGCTTAACAGGAGCTGGAGGTAAGGAGTCAGGGGTCAGACTAGACTCTAAAAAGACATCATCCACAATGTCCAACACAGGTGGAATAGCTAGGGGCCTGTGTTGTGGTAGTAAAAGGAAGTCTCTGAGACTTTTCTTAGATTCTGAAAAATCTTGGCTCTCCCAGCGGAAATGTTCCCTCATGGTATGCAAGGTTTCCCCAAAAGAGTAGTCCTCAGGAGGAGAGGCTAAAGGGATAAATTCTTCAGCATTAAAATCCAATTAGGGAGGAAGTGAGTATTCCTGATCAGAAGAGGAATCAGAAGAAATGGAAACCTGATCTGAAGATTCATAGTCTGTCTCTTGCCTAGGCCTTTTATCAGGAGGGGGATGGGAACCCCTGATCAGTAATTAAGTCTTCGGCCATTTTGAGCATCTGTTTTTTGGGCATGGAGGCCTGTACACGAGTCTGTTGTACTTGTTTCTTTGTCGTTAAAGGTGCTTTAGTCTTTGCCGTTGAAGTCATTTTAATGTATAACTGAATAGGTCTGAAAACATAGAATCCGAGGGCCCAATACCTTGAGTTTCCAGTGGCCTAGTCGATTCCATGTGGGAGTCGGTAGCGGGCATCAGGGGCTGCGAAGGCGCCTCACTGAGAACCGGTGAACCGGCGACTGGCTTAGAATAAGCCTCGTCGTCGCTTTTGGACCTCGGTTGCCTGTCCTTTTCTTTTTCTCTGCGTTTCTTATGAATTCCGGTAGTCGGATGGCTTTCCGACAGCATCGTATAATTAAATCACCTGCCAAAATAGTGAAATGTAAAATCGTACAGACGCTTAATAGTCCGTTGGTTAAATCTAGCACAAAACTGACAATAAGAAACATCGTGGTCAGGGCCTAGGCAAGGAATACAGTAAGAATGAAAGTCCTTAAGAGGTATTTGCTTCCCACAAGAAATACAATTATTAACTTTTTCTGACATCGGTCTGGAGCAAGAAAAACGTTTCCCCAACGGTGTACTTAGCTTTTAATGAAGACTTCGGATCTGAAATTCGAACACGAAGATCTCAGGAGTTGGTCGACCAGCACTTGTGAACTGCTTCTGCTTCGGGCACTGCGCGGCAAGAAAGACTGAAGAAAATGGCGTCGGCTGCATCTTTTATACGCCTGACGCTCTGACGTCAGGGAAGAGGCGACAGCAAACGACGCCGGACCAAGACTTTGGAATTCAGGCCGACTGAGGGCAGCCTGCCTGCAGGATAACCCAAATGTAATGAATGCAACAGTGAAACACGAAGAACATTTAGAAGAAACAGAAATTTCAGAATCCTGATCAGAAGGAAAATCAGTTCTAGGTCTCTTAGATGGTGAAGGCTGGCTTCCCCTAATTAAAGTAATAACGTCTTGGGAGGGTGGCTTAATGGCTAAGGTGTTTGCCTTACAAACACAAGGTGCAGGGTTTGAGTCTCACAAGGGATAATTGGCTAGGCTTAAAATGGCTTGTAAGGGCAGTTAGCTTAGTACTAAACTATGAACCTATGAATTCAGCCATTCTTCTCATTTGTTTTTTAGGCATATGAGCCTGACCATGCAGTTTGGACATCGGTTTTCTAGGCGTGGGTCGAGATTTAGGCCTTGAAGAAGATGGCATCGGTTTGAAATGCAAGTCAGTCGGTCTGAATACACCCTCAGAAGCCGGTGACTGCACAGCTGCTCCGGACCCATCCAAGGTAGAGACATCCGCAGGTTCCATGGTCGAAGCATCTCGCGGCATACCGCACTCCGAATGGGTCTCAGTAGAGGCCTGCGAATCTGAAGTAGCAGGTATCAGGGGCTGCAAAAGCACCTCACTGACTACCCACGAACTGGCAACTAGCTTAATGGAAGCACTGTCGGCAGCTTTGGGCCCATGCGGTCTACCTCTGTCTATCTATGTTTTTTCGGAATGCCAGTAGTCAGATGGCTTACAGAAGCCATTTCTGCATAGTTAAACAGAGTACCAAAATAATTTGCAGCAAAAATAAACTGACAAACAGTTTGAGGGTTGACTAAGGCACAAAACCGACAGTGAGGGATATTGTGGTCTGGGCCTAAGCAAGGAATGCAGTACGAATGAAAATCTTTATGAGGTATTTTCTTTCCACAGGTAATACAATTGTTAACTTGTCGGCCGACCAGCACTTGCGAACTACTTCTGCTTCAGGCACTGTGCGGCAAGAAAGACTGATGTAATGGCATCGGCTGCATGTTTTACACCCCCTGACGACCTGACGTCATGGAAAAAGGGACAGCATCAGACGCAGGGATCCAAGACTTTGATATTCAGGCCGGTTGAGGGCTACCTGCAGGTAGATAACCCAAATGTAATTACTGGAACAGTGAAATACGAAGAACATCAGAAAACCTGTCCTGCGGAAGTTGTGCCATCATGGAGATGGTGTCAAGATCTGCGCCTATGAATGTAAGATGTTGACAGGGCAACAAGGCAGATTTTTGTAAATTTACTGTAATCCCTAACTGGGAGCAAGTCTGAAGAGTGGTGCCCCTCACCTGTTGAAGTAGATGCTTCTTGGTGGCAGTAAGGAACCAGTCGTCTAGATATGAAAACACTTGGAATCCCAGATGTCTTAAGTGAGCTGTGACTACTGCCATGCATTTGGTGAATATTATGGGGGCTGTAGTGAGACCAAAGGGCAGAGCTCAAAACTGGAAATGCCTGGCTCCCAGCCGGAAGTGCATGTGACTCCTTGATGCGCTGTCCATTTTTATGTGGTAGTATGTATCTTGGAGTTCTATTGAGCACATCCAATTGTCTTTCTCTAAAAAGGGAAGAATCAATTGCAGTGCCACCATTCGGAACTTGGACATCTTCACAGATTCGTTTAGCTTGCTGAGATCCAAAATTGGCCTCCAGTCCTCTGTTCTTTTTGGCACTAAAAAGAATCTTGAGTAAGTTCCGAATCCTATTTGGTCTGCGGGGACTTCTTGGACGACTTTTTGTCTAGCAACTTTTGAATTTCTATAGTTGCTTGTTACCTTTGACTGGGTGGAACATCCGGAATTGACCTGATCTGTGGGGCAGGATGGCAAAAAGGAATGGAATAGTCTCTGGATATTATGCTTTGTACCCACTTGTCTCTTGTGATATCTCACCAGGCTTCTGGGTACAATAAAAAGCAGAGAAGTGACCTCACCAAGGTTGTACAGCCCACACAAAACTACAATAAACGTAAAACAAAGGCAGCAACCACCACGAGATGAGAATCAAAAATTTAATCAGTCTGTTTAAAAACACTGAATAAAAACAATGATGCTACAAACTGATACGGCTTTCGGGCTAGTGCTCTTCATCAGATAGTTTGTTAATGGTAAAAAAAATGGTTTTGTACAAAACATTAACCAATCCTGGATTAGTACTTAACCCGCCTTCTCCACAGGGCTGATTTAATGGGGATTACATTATTAAGGCCCGGAAATCTGTGTGCTGTAAAGCTCTATAATCCACTTGGATTCCTGATATTCCCTTTCATTAATCAGGTCTCCTCCCCTACATCTTTTGTGTATATTCTGTATGACACATTTTAAAATCATGTCCCAGATTCTGTGAAATGTGTTGATATAAAACACTATGTTCATTCTGCAATCTAATGGAAGACAAGTGGTTCAGTATCTTATTCTTAAGCATACAGTCTTACCTACATAAAAACTTAACATGCTTTACATGTGGCAAGATATATCACATTCATCATTCTACAATTGGCATGTGCATGAAAACTGTACATCTTCCCAGTACTGGGATGTACAAAAGTTGTTTCCAAATTAATATACATGCCTTGCAGGATCCACAAAGATCTAGTGCCCTTCTGTCTATGTATAAAGCCCGGTCCCTTTTTTTCCTTCTTGGCATAACAGATCTTTTAAGTTTTTATTTCTCTTAAAACCAAAACATGGCTCCTACACCTCATCTTCTTCACCTTCTCATCTGAGAAAAGGATCTTCCAATCTCAGCTTACTATATCACAGACTTTGGGTATATTATTGCTTTAAGTACACATATGCCTCATCCAGTTTTCATGCATTTGAGGGCTATTTGGCTTCTGGGTACAAAGAAACACGCCCCCCAACTGACTCTAGAGTAGAGCAGATGGACTCCTTTCAGGAGCACTAGTAGGGCTGGCTGCGAAAGGAATCGTGGTCACCCTGGTTTTGGCGACTCCCTCTGCCTCTAGGATGGCATCTACCATTACTGCCCCCCCCCTCTGCCCCTGGGGAAGGATTCACCTAGTGCGTCTTGAAAAACTCCCTAGGATCTTTTGAACCATATTTTCCCACTCTTCTGACCTTTAGGATAAGGTCATGAAGGAATGGAAAAACGTACCCCAACGGCACAGAGAGTTTTCCCTTCCTGCTCGCATCTAGTGAGTGTGTCCTTGACCTTGGGTCCAAAAAGTGAGTAACCATCAAAAGGGACGTTGGTAAAGGTAGACTTGAAGGGCTCCGCAAAGTTGCAAAAGTGCATCCAGGAGTGCCTCCTCAGTGGAAACTATGGAACCCGCTGCCCTGCTTGCTCCATCTGTAGTATAGGATATTAGCCTCATGCAGGAGTTAATGATGGAATTTAAGGTAGATATCTGAGAAGTGACCTTTTCGGATATCCTCACAGCCAATGAACCTTGGAGAGCATCTCCTAACTCCTTCAGATCATCACTTTGCAAAGTGCGAAAGATAGTTCAGCAATCTGAGGGAAAAATGTTGCTGATGTAAAAACACGCTTCCCATATCTGTCCATTGTTCGGGAGTCCTTGTTCGGTGGATGGACAGAAGACATTTCAGAAAGTTCCTTCTGGGTGGCTGCTGCCACCACCATAGCATCTACAGGTACGCCTTTTGTCAGAAATTGTTTTTTCACAGGTGCTGACAAGAACTTATTTGGCCTCCGAGGGACTGGTTCCATAATGTCTGGTGACTCCTACGCCCTTTGACTAACCAAGTCCAGCAACTCATCGAAAGGTGGACACGCCTAGGAGGCTGAAGGTTGAGATCCAAAATCCTTCAGAGGTACACTGACTCATCAGAAGGGTTGATGGATTTCCAGCTGCCTCTCTGTTTCAGGATCCCTAGGATATCTGCGAAGGAGATAACTTTAGAGGACAACCGTGGGGACCCTTCTGTCTCCTTGAGTCAATGTCAGAGGTGATGGACTCGTCAGGGGAGTCAATATGCTTCCTCTTGCATGTTCTCTTTCGAGGGGCCTCCTCAGAATGGTATTCTGGGAAGGTCTCGGAAGAGTGGGGCTCCCTGAGGCTCTTGATCTCTGCTTTCCTGTGGAGAGCCAGACGCTGGTGCTTTGGGGGGAAGAATACCAGTATCCTTGTGTAGTGCTGTAGGAAGGGACAGCACACTCATCAGCTCGAAGGCAGATCCCCCTGGCTCGGGGGACACCTCTGGTTCTGAGGAAACGGAGGGAATACCTTGTTCCAGGGAGATCAGCTCCAAGGCTGATGTAGGAGCACAGCTCAGTCAAGCCGAAGTTCCAGTAGGTAAACTCAGAACCCAAGAAACTCTGTTCCAAGCACACCCCCCCCCAGAGCCGACTGGGGAGCTTTGGCCCCTAGACACTGTGGACGGCACTGAGAGAGTCAGAGCAGGGATCAGTTACGAAATATCCAGAAGGGGTCTCAGAACCGAAGAATCTACAGCAAGCGGTACCTGGCATTCCGGCTCCGAAGATCCAACTTGGCTTGGAGGAGGAATCGTACTGGAGGTAAGTCAGTCTTAGCTGGCTCTGGAACCAAAAACAATTTAGATGGCGCAGGCAACTTCAAAAGTCTGTGCACCACCCTGTCCACGTCATCATCCAAATAAGCTCCTAGAGGAGAGGGTTGGTGAGTGAGATCTCCCCAAAATGGGAGATCTCAAGGTAGGGAAGTCCAGTAACTAGTCAATGGACCGGCTCCGAAAACCTTGGAGCCGAAGGACTACATTTGTCCAAGTATATAACTTCGTTGGTTCCGAGGGCTGTGGAGCAGAGGAAATCGATCCATCAGAGGGGTAGCCAATTTTAGCAGCTGCTTCGACTGAGCCGAAGAAGCTGGAAATAGCCATTTAGAAGCTTTGTCACTCTTTGATGAAGGAGATTTACTGGAAGAGGAAGTGTTATGCACAGCCTCCTCAAAGTAAGGTTTCAGTAGCCCTTTAAGTATAAGCTTATTCCTTCTCTCCTGCAGAACACGGGAGCTAAAGGAGTGACAAAAGGTACAAGTTTTCTGGAGGTGAATGGCCCCCAAACAATAGACACAAACATTATGCCCATCTGTGATGGACATTTTCTAAGAGCATTTCTGACACTTTTTGAACCCCAAAGGCTTGGGTTCCTTTTCTCTAGTTTCCTTAGACATTTTAGGAAAACACACTAGAAAACTACAAGTAAAGCTTAACACACACCTTTATCAAAACACAAAATATTTGTCTGAAGTAGTGTTATCCACACTATAAAACACTACAAAACACATCTACGAGACAGAAACAAGGGGAACAACTCTGCCCTCTAACTTAAACGGACCTAGCAGAGTGGTGAGCGAGAGAAATACAACAGGGAAAATTAGCTAACTGAAACGAGCTAGTCTAAATATAAAAGCTAGCTTCTACCTTAGCACTAAACTACACCACCACCAAAAACGGGAATGAAACAAAAAGGCCTTGCAACTAATGACGGCCACTAAAAGCACACACAGGAAGATGAACAGCACTCGAAAGCACAGCACACAGTTAAAACTACAGAGAAAACTACTAAGCAATAATTAAAGCTAAAAATAGCTTAATAAAGGGAAAAAGAAGCTTTTTAAAGGACTTAGCCACAGCCAAGAAAAGCATCATCTGAACTTGTAAAGCAGCAAATGAGATCTGGGGAATTATACCACTGCATGATGGGATACCTTCCTGCCACGAGCCAAGTTAGAGACTTCGAGCTAGTGTATTTGGCGGAGTTGGAGCCGAGGATCGGCTCTGAATCCCAATCAGTAAGAATGAAGGTGAGACAGGACATTTATTCTCTTAACAGCGGACGTATTTTTATTATATGTTAATATATATCTTAACTCATCTGGGCTTTGTTTGGTTGATATATCTAAGTTGTTCCTAGAACTAAAGGCTTTCCTAGTATCACACCATATATATATATATATATATATATATATATATATATATATATATATATATATATATTTATATATGGGTTCATGTTAGAACGTCGACAACTTACTATATCGACAAGTAGCCCTGCACCACGAAATCAACGAAACCCCGAAGCATCGACACTTCAAATAACCGACATCCACTTCACCGACAGCGGCACCAACATCGTATACAGGTAGGTATTAACATGTGTTGAGTAGGGATGTATTTATAAAGATATGTCACTTAGTCTGACATTAGAAATACATCCCCTACTCAACACATGTTAATACCTACCTGTAATAATGCCATGTTGTAGCGCTTGTCGGTGAAGTCGTGTCGATGACGTGGGTGTCAGTTATTTCAGATTTCGATGCTTGAGGTTTCGTTGATTTCGTGGTGCAGGGCTACTTGTCGATATAGTAAGTTGTCGACGTTCTAACATGAACCCATATATATATATATATATATATATATATATATATATATATATATATATATATATATATATCACCTCATTATAATTATATCCTTGGTCAACAAACTCTTTTCAGTTAGATTTACTTGGTTAACCATATTTGACTCAACACAGTATGTCTTGCGACTCTAAGGAATTGGTTCTTAGTCGCATTCTTAAAGGTGTGGCCTGGGTGGCATGCTATTTCTATCTAATAGGCTATTCCTTGTTATAAGTTTCCTATATAGAGTGGTCTCCAAAGTCCCTTATTCATTTTTCATTATTGTTATATCAAGAAAGTCTATTTTATCATATGACATAGTAATTTTGAATTAAAAAAAAAGGTAGGTGTTAAAAATATTTTCATAAAACTTCTCAAACATTAATTGGTCTCCTTTCCATATTAAAAACAGGTTGTCCACAAAATGACGGTAAAAATAAAAAATGAAGTTATGTACTCACCATAACGTTCTGTTTGTTGTCCATCTCTTTATTCTTACTGGTTGGGTTCAGAACCGATCCTCTGTTCTGACTTGGCTGCATACTAAAGGTCGAGGACTTCCACCGGCTCGTGGCTCTATCCCTATCCCATCATGCTCTAGTGAAGCTCCCCAGATCTTGTTTGCTGATAACATTAAGAACCTAAGGTACCATCAAATACATATTATGAAGACAATGAAGAAGGTCAGAGACACTTTTGCCAAAGAAAGAAACTCTTTGTCCTCTTTTGTTCTCCAGGAGCCATAGGTAGGGGGAAGGAGGGTGGGATGTAAGAATGAAGGTGAGATGGACAACAAATATGGAACGTTATGGTAAGTACATAACTTCTTTGTTATGTTGCCCTATCTCGCCTTCATTCTTACTGGTTAGGACAGTGTCCCTAACGTATTTCCTGGCTGGCTCATGGGAGTATATTCTTCAGGACAGTAGACCCAAAGGAGGCCCTGTCCCTGGAGGCCAAATCTACTTTGTAATGAGTGACAAAGGTATGAGGCGTTGCCCAAGTCGCAGCAGCACAAATGCTATATCAAGTGGTAGTCTAGCTCTAAAGGCAGAAGTGGTTGCCATGGCTCTTGTAGAATGAGCTTTGACTTTAAAGTTATTTGATATAAACCTTGTTATTGGATTCATATGTAAAAGTGATACAATCTCAGAGCCATTTTGAAAGAATGACCTTGGATACAGCAGCATCTTTCTTTGCTTCTGAAAATGACACAAATAACTGATCAGATTTCCTGAAGTCCTTTGTTCTATGTAAGCAGAAGCATAATTGCCTATGAACATCCAAGTTGGCGAAGTTTATATTCTGCCTTGTTGCCATGACTTGGAAAGAAAACTGGTAACTCTATGGACTGATTTAGGTTAGACTCTGAACATACTTGTGTCAGGAAGGATGGGTTTTGTTCGAAGGGATACTCTATCTTTATGAAAAAGCATATATGGTGGCTTGATCGACAAAGCTTGCAGCTCCGAAACTCTTCTGGCAGAGGTGATAGCAATCAGCATACTTGTTTTCCACATTAAAAATTTTAGATCACATGATGACGCAGGTTCAAAGGGGGGAAGGATCAAATAGCACAGAACAAAATTTAGGTCCCATGGTGGTAGGTGTGTTTTAATGGGTGGTCTTAAGTTAGTACCCTTCAGGAAGGCTTTGCATCATTTGTGAGACATCAAGTCAGGGGAGAAATCGCTTATAAGGAAATTAGATGCTGCTGCCAACTGTACATGCATGGTAGCTGCAGCTGCGCCTTCATTAAATAGTTTTGCCAGAAATTAGAGGATAGAACTTATAGGAGCAGAGAAGGGATCAATGTGTCTTTTCAATGCCCAGGAATTTTCTGGTTGATGCTTTATGAGAAGAGAAGATATGCTTGACCGAATGAGGGAGATTAGGAAGCCTGGCTATATTTGGAATTGGAGCAGCCAAGCTGTCAATTTGAGGGTTCGAAGACAAGGGTGGAGCATTCTGGACGTATGCGTCAGAAGGTCTGGAACTGAGTCCAGAACCAATGGCTCCTCCTGAAGATAAGGCAAAGGAAGGGGAACCAAATCTGACGAGTCAATATGGGGCAATGAGAATTAGCTTGCTTCCCAACGAGTTGGCTTTCTGGAGAACCTTTGGTATCAGTGGAAAGGCATAAAGAAGTTTCGGGGGCCAATCGTGTACAAATGCATCTCTTGGTGACTCCCCCGGCTGGAGGATTAGAGCAAAATAGCTGCTGCATTTGGCATTCATGGAAGTGGCAAAAAGGTTGCACCAAGGCTGGCCCCATTTGCGGAAGATCCTCCCCACTACTTCTTGTTTTAGGGACCACTTGTGAGGCATGAGAATCGCTTTGCTGAGTCTGTCTGCTATCAAGATGAACCTCCCTGGCTGTACGCTGCTATTAGAAAGTGCCGGGAGAAGATCACCCACTGCCATAATCGGGGGGCCTCTTGACAAAGGGAGTAAGACCTTGTCCCTCCTTGCTTATGTACCAGACAACCGACATGTTGTCTGTCTGTATTGCAATTGCTCCCAGCGGAAGAGAGTCCTGGAGTGCCTGCAACATCAGGAGCACCGCCCACATCTCTAGGATATTGATGTGCAGGTGGGCCTCGTGATCCTGCCAAGTACCTTGATCTGTCCTGCCCAGATAATGCACCCCCTCGCCCTTATCTGGGAGGTGCCAGTGGTCACTGGCTGAGGAGGAAGAAATGGCTGACCTGATGTTACGTGACTGGAGTGAAGCCACCAGCGAAGGTCCTTCTTGCAGGACTCAACAGAATTTGGTGAGACATAGGTAGTTCTTGTAGTGACCACTGGGTGAATAGTAGCCACTGTAGAATTCTCATGTGCATACGTGCAAGTGGAACTAAACTTATCGCAGATATCATGGTGCCCGAGACTGTTTTTGCCTGCACTTTTGTTCTGGAAAGAAGGTTGGAGACTTGCTGTCTCAGAAAGTACAGTTGTGTATACTTATCATAAACGTAGATGTTATAGTGTATTCACTGTTGCAGTCATTACATTTGGGTAATCTGCTGGCAGGTTGCCCTCAGTTGGCCTGATTAACAAAGTCTTGGGTCCTACGTTGGTTGCGGTCTCTTCTTCCTTAACGTCAGGTCGTCAGGGGTATAAAACATGCAGCCGATGCCATAACATCAGTTTTTCTTGCCCAGGTGTCAGGTGCCCCCATATGGGGTGCAAAATATATAAATAATTAAAAACACAAAAATATATACCTCCAAACAAAAGCAAATACACCAAAAAGGCTTTTAAGTATAGTAAAAGAAAATAGAGGCATAGTAAGAGTAAAACAGGGGGCTGGGGGGAGGGTAACCAGGACTGCAACAGTGAATTCACTCGAACATTTACATTTCTGTTAAGTGTACACAAAGTACAGTTTTGTACCTACCATAAATGTAGATGTTCGAGTGCTAATACAGCTGCAGTCATAACAGATGGGTTCTCCTGCCGTCAGGCGGGTCCCTCGGTCGGCCAAATTCCAAAGTCTAGGTCCGGCGTCAGTTGTCGTCGCTTCTTCCCTGACGTCAGTGCGACAGGGGTATAAAGGAACCAGCCAACGCCATTTTCTTCAGTTTTTCTTGCCCCAGATGTCAGGTGCCCCCAGAAGGAAGGCAATACATACGTTTGTGTAATAATGCAGTGCAATATAATCAAAATACAGTAGTTGCAAGCAAATACATCATAAAAGAATACCCCAATCAGGTTGTATGAGGATGTGCTAGCCTATAGGCTTGTCCCAAGAGGGGAAGGAGGGAGGGAAACCTGGACTGCAGCTGTATTAGCACTCGAACATCTACATTTATGGTAGGTACAAAACTGTACTATGTTCATCGTGCATACAGGTGCAGTCATAACAGATGGGTAGAATCCCAAAGCTAAGAAAGGGGTGGTAGGCACTAGGTGGAACTATGAGGAGCCAAAATGCCCTGCAAGAATGCAGTGGCAAAGCCTGCTCTAGATTTGGAGTATAATGGTAGGTTGTAGTGCTTGGAGAAGGTATGCACAGAACTCCAAGTGGCTGCTTCCAAAATATCCTTGGTAGGAACTCCTCTGAGGAAGGCTGTAGAGAGGTGGCTGTGGCCCTAGTGGAATGAGTTCTAATGCCTGTAGGTACAGCTTTGCCATGAAAGGAATAGCAAAAGCGTATGCAGTGGGCTATCCATTTTGAGATTGTCTGTTTGGAGATTGGCTTTCCTTGAGCTCCTACCACAAAGGCCACAAAGAGCTGTTCTGATTTTCTGAAAGGCTTTGTTCTGTCCAAATAATAACACAGTTGTCTGTGGATGTCCAAGGAATGTAGTAATCTCTCCCCTTTGTTTTGAGGATTAGGATAAAAAGTAGGTAAATGTATGGCCTGATTTAAAGCTACCCTGGATACCACTTTAGGCATAAAGGACGGGTTGGTTCGTAAGGAAACTCTGTCCTGATGGAAGATAGAAGGCTGGACAGCCATGAGAGCCTGTAGTTCTGAAACTCTACGAGCTGAGGTGATAGCCAGAAGGAAGGCTGTTTTCCAGGACAAATATTGCAAATCTGATGAGGCAGCTGGCTCAAAAGGAGGTAAGGTCAGTTTTTCCAGAATTAAGTTAGGATACCAAGCAGGTATTGGTTGTTTCCTTGGAGGTCTTAAATTCTTAGCCCCTCTGAGGAACTGTCTTGAGAGGGTGAGAGAATAAAGGTGGATCAGTGTTGTATTCTGCAGAAATGGCTGAGGCATGGATTTTGATGGAGGAGAAAGAAAGTCCACTGCTTAGCAGTTCAGCCAAGTATTGTAGTATTTGAGGTAAATTCAGTTTTCCAGGGTCCTGGTCCTTTTTCTCATTCCAGACACAAAAACGTTTCCATTTTGCGGAGTAAGCTTTTCTAGTTGATGGCCTTCTGGCCTCCAAAATGACATCCTGCACCTCCTTTGAGAGTAGGGCCTGCTGTGATGCTACGGAATCTTCCATGCGGCTAGATTGAGTGTTTTTAGCTGACTGTGAAGAGTTTTGAAGCTGTGCTGAGTCAGAAGAAGAGGCATTAGAGGCAGGGTCCATGGTGAGGAATGCGTCAGGCTCCTCAGGAGTGGGTAACAGTGTTGCCTTGGCCAGTCTGGAGCAATGAGGATCATCTTTGGTCTGTCTGCTCTGGTCTTCAACAGAACTTTGGGCAGCAGAGGAAGAGGTGGGAAGGCATAAACTGTCGTTGATGTCCAACTGAAAGAGAGAGCGTCCACTCTCCAGGCCTTTGGATGGAAGATCCTTGAGCAGAATTTTGTTAATTGATGATTTTTGTGGGAGGCAAAGAGATCTATGTCTGGCCTTCCCCATTCTTGGATTATTTCTGTAAAAACTTTTGGATGCAACTTCCACTCGTGTGGGTCTATCATATTCCTGCTTAGGTTGTCTGCCAGTGTGTTTTCCTTGCATGGCAAGTACTGTGCTTGTAGTTCCATTTGTAAGTCCATGGCCATGTTCCAAAGTGACATGGCCAGTCTGCATAGGGGGTAAGAATGTGTTCCTCCCTGCTTGTTTATGTACCACATAACTGTATTGTTGTCCGTTCTTATCAATAGTTGACCTGATTGTAGGAGGTCCTTGAAAGCTATAGTAGCATTTGTTACTGCTAGCATTTCTTTTTGATTGATGTGAAGGTGCTTTTCTTTTTGGGACCACTTGCCCTGAATGCACCGATCTGTCATGTGTGCCCCCCAGGCATAGTCCGAGGCGTCTGTTGTGATGACTTTATTTGCTTGAGGCTTGCTGAATGGAAGACCTGTGTTTGTTTGACATGCTTGAGCCCACCACAGAAATTCCTTTTGCAGACATGGAATTAGTGGTATTATTGTTTCCAAACTGTGGCTGTGTTGAGACCATATGTTTTTCAGGTACCATTGTAGTTTCCTCATATGCAGCTTTGCACATGGGATTAGTAAGATGCAAGATGCCATGAATCCCAGAGCCTGCAGGATTTTACTTGCAGTCAGCCTGGTGCAATTTGCTAGTGTTATGAAGTATTGAATTAGTTGCCCCTGCTTCTCTGGCGTGAGGTAGGCCATCAGGGTGTTTGTGTCCAAATTGGCACCCAGGAAAATTATCTTCCGAGAGGGTATTAGCCTTGATTTCTTTTTGTTGACTGTGTATCCCAGAGAATTCAATAACATTATTACATAAGCCAGATGTTTCAGAAGAACGTGCTTATTGTCCGCTTGGATCAGGCAGTCGTCCAAATAGGGATATATTTGTATCCCTTGAAGTCTGCAGTAGGCAATTACTGATGCCAGGCATTTCGTGAATACTCTGGGCGCAGTAGATAAGCCAAAGGGCAATGCAGAGAATTGATAATGGGTTGAACCTGCAAGAAATCTGAGGTACCTTCTGCAATTTTGTCTGATAGGGACATGCAGGTATACCTCCTTGAGGTCCAATGTTACCAGCCAAGACTCCTTGCCCAGCATGGGAAGAAGTTGCTGTAGAGTGAGCATCTTGAATTTTGGTACGAGTAGAAATGTGTTTAGGATGGATAGACCCAAAATAGGTCTCCAATCTTTTCCCTTCCTTGGCACCAGAAATAGCCTGGAATAAAAACCTTGACCTTGTTCGTGCGTAGGTACTTCTTGAATAGCTTTCATGTTTATGAGATCTGTAATTTGTCTTTGTGCCTCTGCCCTTTGATTGTGTGGCAGGTTTGGCATGCCTCTCATTTTTGGAAGGGTGTGAAAATGGAATTTGTAGCCTCTGTTTATAATGTCCAGGATCCATTTGTCCTTTGTGACAATATGCCAATTTTTTGAAAATAATGCCAGCTTTCCTCCTAAAGGGGCTGCCATTTGCGACCTGGTTGGCATGCAAAGGGGAAAGTCATTGGGTTTGCTTTCTGAAAGATTGTGAGTTGTCTTCACCACCTCTTTATGTAGGAGCTTGCCATTGTCTGCCTCTATACAATCCTTGGGATTGTCCTCTGCCCCTCGGGCGCCTGTATCTGCCTCTTTGGGGTCTGTCTGTGGCAGGAAAGGACCAGTTTTTGGAAGGCCAATTTCTACTAAAACGTGGGGGTTGAACCTGTAGAAATTCTTTCACAGTTTGCATTGATTTAGCCTTTTCCTCCATTTTCCTTAATACCTCCTCAGCATTAGCACCAAATAGTACATCCTTTTGAAGAGGGGCGTCTAGTAATTTAGCTTTGACATGATCAGGCAAGGCTTGTTCCTTCAGCCAGGCATGCCTACGTATGACTGATCCTGTAACAGCAGCTCTACATGAGGCCTCTAGAGCATCAAAACCACACTGTAAGGTATGCTTACCCACTTGTTCTGCACTATGCATCAAATCCTGCAACTCCTTCAAGTCTGGTTGTTCAGGTTGTGACATTTTACTTTTCAACTGTGATAACAAAAACTGTTGGTATTTTAGCATATGAAACTGACAGTGTAAGGCCCTCATGGATAAGGTAGCCGGGGTATATACCTTTTTCCCCCACCTTTCTAAGGATCTGGAATCTCTCTCGGAAGGCAGTGGATTTTTAGCAATGGAGGCCTTAACTCCCTGGGGGCCCTGTGAGATGGTTTCTGGGTCAGCAGCATGGCTTTTGTATAGAAATTGGTGCGAGTCAGGGACCCTGTAGTACCTGTCAGGCTTAACTGGAGCTGGAGGTAGAGAGTCCGGGTTAAGGCAGGCCTCCGAGTAAACATCATCTAGGATGTCCAAGACAGGAGGTATAGCCAGAGGCCTGTGCTGAGGAAGCAAGAGAAATTCCCTGAGCCTTTTCTTGGAATCTGAGTAATCCTGGCCTTCCCAGTAGAAGTGTTCCCTTAAGGTATGCAAAGTTTCCCCAAATGAGTAATCCTCAAGGGGGGATACAGAAGGGATGGACTCCTCCGCATCAGAGTCTTCAAAAGGGGAGTAAGAATGTTCCTGATCATCAGAGTGCTCTGAAATAATGGAGCCCTGATCAGAGGAGGGTGAATCTTCCTCCACTCTAGGCCTTTTGTCCGGAGGGGGCTGAGAACCTCTAATAAGAGTAATTAAATCCTCAGCCATTTTAAGCATCTATTTCTTAGGCATGGGGCCTGGAGATGGGCCCTGTGTAGCTGGTCTCTTAGAGTGCATGATTGCTTTAGACTTTGTGAAAGCCTTGATGGAGAAAGAAAAGGAAGGTCTGAAGACACCTTGAGTGGAGGTGGACCTGTCCACATTCTGAGTTTCAACGCCAAGAGTGGCTTCGGTATCTGTAGTCGGGGTGTGGGCCGAGGAGCCTGCAACCTCGGGCACAGGAGACACTGTCAAAGATAGGTCGTTGGTGGTCAGGGGCTGCGTAGTCGCCTCGCTGAGAACCGGACCACGTGTAGTCTGCTTTGGCGTGGTGTCGGTAGAGGCCGCGGACCTCGTGTGTTGGTCCTTGTCTTTGCGTTTTTTTAGACAAAATCGGAGTCGGAGTATCAGACGACATTGTATAGTTAAATGCTTTCCCAAAATAATGCTGGGCGAACTCCGCCCGACGCTTAATAGTGCGTTTATTGAATGTAGCACAAAAGTGACAGACCAAGACATCGTGGTCTGGGCCTAAACAAGGTATACAGAGGGAATGGAAATCCTTATGCGGTATTTGTTTCCCACAAGAAATACAATTATTAACTTTGTCTGACATCGGTCTGAGGCAAGAAATGTTTCCCCAACGGGGTACTTAGCTTTTAAGAAGACTTCGGTTTCCAAATTTTCATAATCTCAGGAGCTGGCCGACCGGCAATTGCGAACTGCTGCTGCTTCGGGCACCGCGCGGCAAGAAAGACTGAAGAAAATGGCGTTGACTGGTTCCTTTATACCCCTGTCGCACTGACGTCAGGGAAGAAGCGACGACAACCAACGCCGGACCTAGACTTTGGAATTCGGCCGACCGAGGACCCGCCTGACGGCAGGGGAACCCATCTGTTATGACTGCAGCTGTATGCACGATGAACATGTATACTATGTTCTTCGTGTTTCACTGTTGCAGTCATTACATTTGGGTAGATTCCCAAAGCTATGGTTGGGAGGTTGGATTTATACAGCATTAGGACCGGCTATAAGGCCCTGCAGAACAGCAGTGGCAAAGCCAGCTCTGGATTTAGAGAAAAATGTTAAGTGATAATGCTTGGTGAAGGTATGAACTGAACTCCAGGTAGCAGCTTCTAGAACATCCCTGGTAGGAACACCTCTGAGAAAGGCTGTGGAAGTAGATGCAGCCCTGTTGGAATGGGATCTGATCCCCTGGGGGATAGGTTTTCCATGGTGCTTATAGCAGAAATGAATACAATGGCTTATCCATTTAGAAATGGTTTGCTGTGAAATAGCCTTCCCCTCTGCCCCTGCAGCAAATGCTACCAGCAGCAGTTCAGATTTTCTTCTAGATTTAGTCCTGTCCAAGTAAAATCTAAGTTGTCTGTGTACATCCAATGAATGCAGAATCCGCTCCCCCTTGTTCTGTGGATTGGGAAAGAAAGTTGGCAAATGAATGGACTGATTAAGAGCCACACTGGATACCACCTTGGGCATGAAGGATGGATTGGTCCTGAGTGACACCCTGTCCGCATGAAAGATGATGAAAGGCTCCACTGCCATAAGGGCCTGTAATTCAGACATCCTTCTAGCTGAAGTGATTGCTAAAAGGAAGGCTGTTTTCCAGGAAAGGAATTTTAAGTCTGCAGTAGCAGCTGGCTCGAAAGGAGGTAGAGTGAGTTTCTCCAATACAAAATTAAAGTCTCAGGCAGGGGTTGGGGCTCTCCTAGGAGATCTCAAGTTTTTGGCCCCTCTGAGAAACTGCTTTAGCAGAGGCTGAGAGGAGAAGGGGGGGGGGTTGTGTTGTAATCAGCTGAAATGGCTGAGGCATGGATTTTTATGGAAGAAAAAGACAAGCCCTTGTGAAGCATCGCAGTTAAGTATCGCAAAATCTGAGGTAAATTGGGCGCTGCAGTGCTCATCCCTTGAAATGGATTCCAGGCACAGAATCGTTTCCATTTGTCAGCATAAGATTTTCTAGTACTAGGTCTTCTCGCCTCCAAAATGACATCCATCACAGATTTGCTGAGGGATGCTAAGGGAGAATTTAAATGATTAGCCAAGCTGCAAGATTCAATGTTTGGAGATGAGTGTGCAGAATTTGGTCCTCCTGCTGAGACAGTTAAGGAAGGTGTCTGAGGCAGGTGCCACGGAGAAATTTGTGACAGACTGCGTAGGAGTGGGTACCAGTGTTGGCGAGGCCAGTCTGGAGTAATCAAAAATCATTTTTGGTTTGTCCTATTTGACTTTTAGTAGAAATTTGGAGATCAGAGGCAGAGGGGAAAAAGCATAGACTGATAGGTTTTTCCAGCTGAAGGACAGAGCATCCACTTTCCAGGCTTTTTTGTGAGTAGTCCTTGTGCAAAATTTGTCCAACTGGTAGTTCTGGGTTGAGGCAAAAAGATCTATGTCTGGGCTCCCCCATTTGCGTGTCAACATGCTGAAAATCCATGGTTCCAGTTTCCATTCGTGTGGGTCCATGAGATTTCTGCTTACTTCATCTCCCAGAATATTCAACTTTCCTGGCAGGAATTGAGCTTGTAGCTGTACCTGGTAACTCATGGCCTTGTTCCACAATGCCATGGCTAGTCTGCAGATGGGGTAGGAATGTGTACCCCCCTGCTTGTTTATGTACCACATAACCATGGTGTTGTCTGTCTTTACCATTAGTTGTCCTGGATGAAGGTAGCCCTTGAAGGCTGTCAGTGCATTTTGTACAGTTAGCATTTCTTTTTGATTGATATGAAGGTACATTTGATTTGGGCTCCATTTGTCCCGAATGCACTTCCCTGCCAGATGAGCCCTCCATGCGTAGTCTGATGTGTCTGTAGTTAGGGTTTGGGCAGCAGGGGGTGGTGTGAATGGCAGTCCCTTGTTTTGATGGCAGGCCTCTGCCCACCAAAGGAACTCTAGTTGCAGGCAAGGTACAATAGGAATCATTGTTTCCAGGCTGTGACAATGTTGACTCCATAAACTTTTTAAGTACCACTGAAGTTTCCTCATATGCAGTTTTGCATATGGAATTAGAAGAATGCAGGAGGCCATGAACCCCAAGGCTTGCAGTACTTGTCTTGCAGATAGCAGTGTTTTTGTGGCCACCTGTTTGAAGTATGTCACCAAATGAATTTGCTTTTCTGGCGTAAGGAAAGCCATCTGGGCAGTTGTATTCAAGCTTGCACCCAGGAATGTAATTTTTTGAGAGGGTACCAGTTGTGATTTCTTTTCATTTATGGTGTACCCTAGACAAGTCAGAACCCTTTTTGCAAACGCCAGATGTTTTAGAAGAGTGGCCTGGTTTTCTGCCTGAATTAGACAATCATCCAGGTATGGATATATTTGAATATTTCATTACTTGCAGAATGCAATTACTGGAGCCAGGCACTTTGTAATTACCCTGGGTGCAGTAGATAAGCTAAAGGGCAGTGCAGAGAACTGATAATGCAAGTAGCCTGCTTTGAAGCATAGGTATATTCCGATTGTGATATGCAGTTAAGCTTCTTTTAAATCTAGAGTTGCCAACCAGGCATCTTTGCCTAGCATAGGAAGTAACTGGTGAATAGTCAGCACCTTGAATTTTGTAATGTCCAGAAAGGTGTTTAGAGTAGACAGGTTCAGAATTGGACGCCATGATTTGTCTTTTCTGGGCACCAGAAAGTCTGGAATAGAAACCTTGTCCCTTTTCCTCTTCTGGAACTAGTTGAACTGCCCCCATGTTTAGGGGGGATAGTACTTGTTTCTGTGCCTCTGCCCAATGATTTGGGGGCAGGTCTGGCCATCCGTTTGGAGTTGGCAGCGTGTGGAAATCAAATCTGTATCCCTGGGACACTATTTAAAACCCATTTTTCCTGGGTTATAAGTTGCCAGTTTTTTGCATGAAGAGCCAGTTTTCCCTTAAGAGATAAGTGCTTAGTAATTTTAAAGGGAAGTCACTGAGACTGTTCACCATAGGGTGGTGTCTTGTTATTTCCAGATTTTGAAGCAGAGGTACCCTATTGCTTAGTTCTGAAAGTCCCTTGGGACTGAAACCTGGTGCTTTTGGAATGTCTGGGTTTGGCTTGAGTGGCTCTGGAAGAAACTGGAAAGGACCAATTCTTAGTAGGCCAGTGCCTACTAAATCTTGGAGGTTGTACTTGTAAAAAATTTTTCACAGTTTGCATAGATTTAGCTTTATCTTCCATCTTTTTTAGAACTTCTTCAGCCTTATTGCCAGACAGTTTGGCAAGCCAAGCATGCCTTCTAAGCACAGACCCAGTAACAGCAGCCCTGCAAGAGGCCTCCAAAGAATCAAAACCACATTGCAAGGTATGTTTTCCAACTTGTTCAGCTGAATGCAATAAATCCTGTAAATACTTATTTTCCACAGTCAGAAATTAACATTTTCTGTTTAAGCAGTCCCATAATATGCTGTTGATATTTTAGCATATGGAATTGGCAGTTTAAAGCCCTGATTGCCAAGGTTGCAGAAGTATAAACCTTTTTACCCCATCTATCCAGTGCCCTGGAATCTCTATCAGGAGGAGTAGAATTTTTAGCAGTAGAAGCCTTAATGCCCTTGGGCCCCTGAGAAATGGTTTCAGGGTCCACAAGAGGATTTTTGAAAAGGAATTTGTGGGAGTCAGGAACCCTGTAGTATCTGTCTGGTTTACAAGGGGCCAGAGGCAGGGAATCAGGGGCCATACTGGAATCTGAAAACACATCAACAACAATGTCTAGAACAGGAAGTATAGCCAAAGGCCTATGCTGAGGAAGAAATCTGTAAGCCTCTTTTTGGATTCAGAAAAATCCTGACTTTCCCAGTGGAAATGCTCCCTTAAGGTATGTAAAGTTTCCCCAAAAGAAAAATTCTCAGGGGGAGAGGCAGAAGGAATGGAATCCTCTGCATCAGAGTCCTCATAAGTAAAGTAGGTATGGAAAAATCCAGTTCATGAGAAGAGTCAGAAGAAACAGAGTCCTGTTCAGAAGATTCATAGTCAAGTTCAGCCCTAGGCCTCTTAGATGGGGGGGGGGGGGGGGTTGGCTACCCATGATTAGAGTAATTAAATCTTCAGCCATTTTGATCATTTGCTTTTTAGGCATAGGGGCCTAAACATGTGGCCTGGGTGTCAGTTTTTTAGACATAGATCGAGGTTCTGGCCTCAATATTGAAGGTGGTGTCTGTCTGACACGCAAGTCTGTAGGCCTGAATACACCCTCAGAAGCCGGTGCATGCTCAACGGCTCCGGACCCATCCAAGATAGAGACATCCGCGGGTTCCATAGGTGAAGCATCTCACGGCATACCGGACTCCGAATGGGTCTCAGTAGAGGCCTGCGAATCAGAAGTTGCGGGTAATCAGGGGCTGCGAAAGTGCCTCACTGAGTACAGGCGAACTGGCGACTGGCTTAGGAGAGGCGTCGTCGGCAGTTATGGACCTCAACAGCCTCTCTCTCTCATTTTCTTTGCGTTTTTTCAGTATTCCGGTAGTCGGATGGCTAACCAATGTCATTTCTGGATAATTAAACAGAGAACCGAAATATTTAGAAGCAAAAATGTACCGACAACGGATAGTGCACTGATTAAATAAAGCACAAAACAGACAGCAAGGTACGTCGTGGTCAGGGCCTAGGCAAGGAATACAGTACAAATGAAAATCCTTATGGAGGTACTTGCTTCCCACAAGTAATACAATTATTAACTTTTACTAACCTCTGTAAGGAGCAAGAAAAAGTTTCCCCAATGGGGTACTTAGCTTTTAGTTGAAGATTGGTTATGAAACTTAAAAACGAAAATTTCAGGAGTCGGCCGACCGGCACTTGCGAACTGCTTCTGCTTCGGACACTGCGCGGCAAGAAAGACTGATGTAATGGCGTCGGCTGCATGCTTTATACCCCTGATGACCTGACGTCGTGGAAGAAGGGACAGCAACCGACGCAGGACCCAAGACATTAAGCAGTCCGACAGGCAACCTGCCAGCAAATTACCCAAATGTAATGACTGCAACAGTGAAACATGATCATCTAGGACACTTTCTGTAGGAAATTTTGCTTTATTGTTTATTGCTTCTAGATCTGCTCCTATAAACACAATACGTTGCGATGGCAGCAAGGCAGGTTTTTCATAATTTACTGTGATTCCCAGGTGAGAGCAGAGAGAGAGAGATAGTGGTGCCTCCTGATTCCAGTAGTAGATGCTTGGTGGTGGCAGTTAGGAGCCAGTCGTCTAGATACAGAAACACTCTGAATCCTAAACGTCTCAGGTGAGCTGTAACTACTGCCATGCACTTGGTGAACACTCTGGGGGCTGCAGTGATACCAAAGGGCAGAGCTCAAAACTGGTAATGACCAACTCCCAGCCAGAAGCACAGATGACTCCTGGATGGCCTGTCCATCTTTATGTGGTAGCACGCATCCTGGAGGTCTACAGAGCACATCCAATTGTCTTTTCAGAAAAATGGAAGAATCAACTGCAGTGTTACCATCTGGAACTTGGTCTTTTTTACTGATTCATTTAATCGGCTGAGATCCAAAATTGGTCTCCAGTCCCCTGTTCTTTTTGGCACTAAGAAGAATCTTAAGTTCCGGATCCCATGTGTTCTGCAGGGACTCTGGATGACTATTTTGTCTAGCAGTTTTTGAATTTCTAGAGTTGCTTGATCCCTCTGACTGGGTGGAACGTCCGGGTTTTTCTTTATGTTTACGACGGGAAGAGAAAATGGTATGGAGCATCCTCTGGATATGATACCTTGTACCCACTTGTCTTTTATTTCCAGCTAGGCTTGTAGGTACAAAGATAAGTGACCACTAACTGCCTCCAGATTTGGACAGGCAGGCCTCCCTTCAGGAGCGCTGAAAGGGAAATCCTCGGAAAGAATCTCTGACACCCTGGGTTTTGCAGACCCCCTCTGCTGCATGGACAGAATCTTCAATTTGTACTTCCCCCCTCTGCCCCTAGGGGAAGTCTCACCATGTGTGCCCTGAAAAACTCTCTGATATTTACGGAACTACACCCCCCCCCACCCTCCTTCTGGCCTTTTGGATAAGGTCTAGAAGGTAAAGAAAAACAGACTCCTACAGCAGAGACTGTCTTTCCTTCTTGTTCACACTTGGTTAGTGTCTCAACTTGTGGCCCGAACAAGGACGAGCCATCCAATGGGGCATTAGTAAAGGAAGATTTGAAAGGTTCCGCAAAGACGCATAAGCGCGCCCAGGAATGCCTTCTTAGGGAAATTCCTGAACCCACTGCTCTGCTCGCTCCATCTGCTGCATAAAAATGAACCGCATGGAGGAGATGACCACAGAATTTAAGGTGGAGAGCTTGGAGAGCATCTCCTAGCTCCTTTAGGAGATCTCTTTGTAGCCTTGTAAAATGAATCAGACAGTTCAGCGTAGTGAAAAAGTTGCTGGAGCAAACATGTACTTCCCATTTCTGTCCACTGTATAAAACTCCTTGTTCGGTGGATGGACAGACAAGGATGTTTCAGAAGGTTTCTTTTTGGTGGCTGCTGCCACCACCACAGCATCTACAGGGACACCCTTGATCATGAACCCTTTATCCGAAGGGGCAATGATGAACTTACTTGGCCTCCTAGGGACAGGCTCCACTGCATCTGGAGACTCCCATGCCTTTCAATTAACTAGTTCCATAAGTTTGTCGAAAAGCAGAGACACCCAAGTGGCTGAAGGGTGAAACCCAAAGGCCTTCAGGTAAACAGACTCCTCATCAGAAAGGTTGATGGGTTTCCAGCGTCCTCTCTGCTTAAGGATGTCTAGGATGTCTGCAAAAGAGACATCCTCAGAGAGCAACCATGGGAACCCTTCAGACTCATCGAGGTCTGTGTCCGAGGTGACTGACTCATCTGGGGAGTGCAAATGCTTCCTCTTGCAGAGTCTCTTATGAGGGACCTCTTCGGAAGGGTATTCTGGAGAGGTTTCAGTAGAGAGGGGTTCACACCCAATGGGGTACCCCGAGGCCTAGGGTTTCGGCTGGTCTGTGGAAGGTGTGGTGCAGAGACGGACGCCAGCACCTTAGGTGGAGGAATGTCAGAACACCTGAGTGGAGCTGTCTGAGGAGACAGCACCCTCATCAGCTTGAAAGCCCCCCTCCCCTGATACAAAGACACCTCCAGCTCTGAAAAGCCAGAAGAAATCCCTGGAACCAAGGGGGTAGGCTCCGAAGCCGAAGTAGGAGCCAAGCTCATCTGCACCAAAGCCCCAAGAGGCAGGGTCAGATCCAACAACTGCTCGATCTGACTTCCCTCCCCGGGCCCGACCAGAGAGCATCAGCTCCTAGACTCCTCGGACAGAACAGAGGATGTCTGAGCAGATGTTGGTTCCGAAGATACCAGGACGGTTCTCGGCACTGATGGTTCTACAACAGTCTGTTCTAAGCATCCTGACTCCAAGGTCCCAGGTCGGCTCGGAGGAGGAATCTATGGCGGTGGGATGGCCCTGGCTGGCTCCAAATTTCTGTGGGGTGAAGCAGAGATAAGTTTACACAGCGCCAGTGTCTTTAGAAGCGTATGCTCTACCCTATCCACATCATCATCTGAAAGACTCCTGGAGGACTTAGGGAGAGAGTAGGAGACCTTACTGACTGTAAAATAGGTGATCTCAAAACAGGAGTAACTGGCTCCAATTCCGGGGACCGGCTCCTGAGTTCAAATTCCACTGGCACCGATAAAGCTGGAGACAATGAAGCAGATTTTGTCGGTTCCTAAGTAGTTGGAGCCGGAGATGCAGTTTTGCTTAACTTTTTAACAGGCTCAGATTGCCCTAAAGAGGGGGAAGATCTTTTAGTAGACTTGCCTGATACGGATGATGGAGATTTCACTGATCCTGAAGTGCCCGGACCTTCTTCTAGAGCTTCTTGGAAGGGGGACTTCAACAAACCTCTCACAATTAGTTTATTTTTATGCTGTAATAGCACTCTAGAGCTAAAAGAGTGACAGACTGAGCACAACTCCTGATGATGTACTGCTCCCAAGCAGTAAACACATAAGGTATGGGAGTCAGTGATAGACATCATCTGACTGCATCTAGTACACTTTTTAAAGTCCGAAGGCTTAGTTTCTTTATGCTCATTGGACATGCTTCAATCAAAGAGCACACACAAACGACCAATCAAAAAACTGCTACAACTGCTATTTAACACTCTGAATAACTATATATGAAACAAACTTTTTTTTTTTTTTAAATGCAGGAAATTCAGCAAGGAGGAGAAGTTAAGGAGCCCTGTAACTAAAACAGGCCGCAGAAGCCCTCTAACGTAAACAGGCTAATGCTTCTTTCTTTCTTTAAGTTGTAGGAAGAAAAAAACTATTAATAAACCACATCAAGTTGCCCTCTAAGTAAAAAGGGCAGTGGAAGCCCTCTAACTTAAACAGGCTAACGCTCCTTTTCTTCAAGCAATAGAAAGAAAAACTATTAATAATAAGCAAGAACAACAAAACGCCCTCTAACTAAAATGGGCAGCGGAATCCATCTAACTTAAACGGACTGATGCCTTTCAATTTTTAACATCAGTAGTAAAAATTAACCGGGACAGGGAAAACAAGGCCCAACGAGAAAAATGACTGACTGAAGCAACAGCAGCAGCAATGAACTTTGCTAAGAAACTACAAAAACCACAAGAAGTAAACGTTATTTTTAATTGAACAAGAAATATTTTTTAACAACAAGAAAGGTAATAAAGGTAATAAAATGTTGATCAGTTAGCCAGAGTCAAGATGGAAGCCTCTGATCTGTTTAGCGGCAAACGAGATCTGGGAAGCTTCACTAGAACACGATGGTATAGGGATACAGCCACGAGCCAGTGGAAGTCCTCGAGCTTTAGAATGCGGCGGAGTCGTAACCGAGGATCGGTTCTGAACCCAACCTGTAACAATGAAGGCAAGATAGGACAACATAACATCATTATGTTTAAAAGGGTTACTATCTGCCTGAATGAACTAACTCTCCATATATACATCACAATGCTGGCAAACGTATTTGCCACAGGTGTACCCACTGCAACCCGATGTATTTGCTTATATAATTGTTGCTGAAATAAGAAAATATTGTTATTTAGTACAACTCTTATCAAATCAAAGTGCTCCTAAGTACCTTTGCTCATATTCAGAGTATTCTAGTAAAACTTGCTATTCTAGTAAAAATCATCAATATTACATAGAAATAGCATTCACCCAAGCCACACCTTTAAGAATGCGACTAAGAACCAATTCCTTAGAGTAGCAAGACTAATACCATTGAATCAAATACGGTTAACCAAATAAATCTAACTGTGAAAGATTTTGTTGACCGAGAATATAATTATAATGAGGTGATACTCAACGTCATACAGTTAGGAAAGCTTTTCGTTCTAGGAACAACTTACATATATCGACCAAAGATTGGACGAGTTAAGCTGTATATTTATACATAATAAAAATACATCCACTGTTAAAAGAATAATTTCTAGACACTGGCATATTTTGTGGGACATACCGGAACTTAAAAAAATATTATAAATGAACAACCTCACTTCACATATATGAAGCATAAGAACCTTAAGAACATATTATGCTACAAGGAGCAGCCTAAGATATGGTTCAATGGTCAGCAAATTAAAATAAGCACATAAAAACATGGAAATTGTAAATTTTGCATGTATATTAATACAGATAAATCCATTCACTTAGCTAGTAACAGAAATATAACATTAAAAGCATATGGGAACTGTAATACCAAGAAGCTTGTACATCTGACAATACTATTGTAAATTGCAAACTGACCACCAAAACTGCCCACAAAAATTCTGGGCTGGACTAAATCAACTTCTTCACCCTGGTTGTACTACTACCCCTGTCCCTGCCACACTCATTGATAAATCCCCTGTCGATGTCTCAAATAGTTTTAACCACTTCTTCACTGAGACAATTCAAACTCTATCTAATCAATTACCACCCAGCCCTCACACCTTAGACTCTCGAACACCCAATAATATTCCCCTACTTACCTTTCAACCTGTACCAACCTCATTTATTTGTAGATTAATTAAAAAACTAAAACCCTCAACACTCTCTGCTGACCAACTCCCAGCTGAATATTTGCAAAAACAGCTGATGTAATTGCTTATCCAGTGTCAATCCTCATCAACCGCTCCTTAGCAGAGGCCAAAATCCCGAGATCTGGAAGATATCATATGTAATTCCTCTCCACAAGGGAGGCACTTCCACTGATCTCTCAAACTATAGGCCCATATCCATACTTTCCCTCTAGCAAAAATAATGGAAAATGTGTTCAGAAACAGTTCATGCAACACCTAATTGTCAACCAACTACTGACTGATAACCAACATGGTTTCAGACCCTCCATAGCACTACCTCAGCCCTCCTTGTCTTCTCAAACACCATAAACTCCCATCGTAATAATAATAAAATCTCATCTGCACTATTTCTGGGTCCGTCAAGGCCTTCGATATGGTGGATCATAAACTTCTAATTAATACATTGCCTTCACTTGGTCTGGACAATACTGCTGTACAATGGTTTAGTTCCTACCTATCCGGTAGAAAACAAGCAGTTTTATGGCAGACCAAACTCTCTAAGTTACTACCCAATACATTGGGAGTCCCACAAGGATCTATTTTAGGGCCGCTATTATTTTCCATCTTTATCAATGATCTGCATACAGTTATTCCTAATGCCAGTTGCATACAATATGCAGATGATTCTACGTTAATTTGCTCTGGTACAACAAACTCAGATATACAATTGTTAACCCAGTCTACTTTCAGCAAAATAGAACACTGGCTCTCCAATCGGCGCCTGATTCTTAATCCTAAAAACTAAAATGTTGTTGTTTCTTCCAACAAAAGGTCCTGCCCCATCAATTTTACTATCCAAGCTAAGGATGGGACCATAATTTCTCCAGACCTCTCAACAAAATTACTAGGGTAACCATAGATAACAAACTAAAATATGATATACATGTAAACCAAATGATCAAGACCATTAATAAGAAACTAGGCTCCTTATATAGAATAAATAGCTTCTTGACCCTCAAGCTAAAATGGCCATTGCCCAGACTCACCTTCTCTCATCACTCCTGTACTCGTCCCCTTACTTCACAACATAAGTAAAACCGTCATGAACAAACTCTCTAACTGCTACAATCATATTGCTAGGTTTGTTACTGGGTCACCATATAGGACCCATCATTGTACCAACTTAGCCAAGCTCAACTGGTCTGAGCTTCCTACCCTTATTTCTTTCAACCTACTAGTCCTTACACACAAAATTATATATAACCCTGAATATGCTCCTTCCCTCAAAATGCTGCTTCCTCTTTGTAACAATCCACCCATTGAGGTCATCCAACCGTCTCCTAATCCAAACATTCAAAACTAATAACTCTGCTGGTGACTCCCTTCTCAACAACGTTGCAGGTAAAATTTGGAACAAACTTCCCCATGATATTATATCTATGTCTACTTTAAGTCAATTCAAAGCTAAGCTAAAAACACATCTGGGTTCAATGCGAAATTGTCACTGCCTAAATCCGGGATAGTTAACCTTCGGCTAGACTAACAGTCATCACACATGACTCTCCTACTTTTCCTTACTATCCTAAATCCTCTCCCTTTTTAGATAAATTATAAAGAACAACATATGTTCTAACTTTGAATGTAAAATATACTTCACTGTTATTCAAATTGTTTTTTTGTTACCTATGTTTGGAGCTTTTCTCCCCGGGCCTCCGCTGAAAATGGACATGTATCCAGTCGGATCCTCCCGGTCAACAAATGTAAAATAAAAATAAATAAAATAAAATAAAATAAATCTGGCAATATGTAGAACATGTGGCTCATACTACATAGGGAAAAAACAATCAGAAATTAAAATAACGTATTTGTAGTCATGTCTCAGAGATAAATACTAAAAAGAACACAATGCATTTTATAAACATATTCTAGAAAATGGTGACAGCAATGTGTGTAAATATGCCATACTGGAAGTATGCATAGCAGAAATACGAGGTGGTGATGTTATATTGAAAACTGAACTAGCAGAGATGAAGTGGATAATTAGGCTCAAAGCTCATATGCTACCAGGTCTTAATGACATTGTCCCTTTAAAACCTTTGCTGAAACACAAACATAACTATCTGATTTAAATATCCAATATGTCATGTGACTGATTTTACGTTTGCAAGCCACTTTAATCTTGTTCTTAGTGTTCAACTCCTGAGGAAGCCTCTAGGGCGAAAGTTTTTAACTTGCATTTGTATTGGAAATAGATGCTTGTCGTGATTCCAGTGACTGCTTTTTTGTTTTATGCTTTCTGAAGAAATTTGGAGATTAGAGGAGTTGGGGGATAAGCATAAACTTAGGGGGATGCAAAAAGGTTGTAGCATAGCTGGTCCCATTGGTGAAACATCTTTTCCATAATTTTCCTGTTCAGAGACCACTTGTGAGGTAATAGAAAGGACCTGCTCAATTTGTCAATCATGCTAAATTTAACTGGAATGTGCACTATCAGAAAATGACTCTAAGATCACCCACTGCCACACTCTCAGAGCTTTTCAACATAACGGGTAAGATCTGGTCCCTCCTGGTTTGTTGATGTACCAGACTACTGCCATATTATCTGTCTGAATCGAAACAATCCTTGAAGGGAGAGAGTCTTGACAGGCCTGCAGCACTAGGAGAACCACTCTCACTTGCAGGAGACTGATATTGCCTGTTGGCCTCTTCTCACTACTAGGTGTCTTGAAATGCCTTTCCCAAGAAGTGCCCCCCCCGACCCAGAATAGGATGTATCCGTGGTCACTATGGTCTTGGGGTGAGGAAGGTATGAATGGACAACCTTGTGAAAAAGAGCAAATCCACTACCTGAGATAACTTCTGCATGGATGAGTTATTTTGATCTGGGTGGGCAAAGGCTGGTACAGAATGGACCACTAAGTTGCCAGGGTCCACTGAATTCTCATATGGCACCTTGCCAACAGTACCTGAATTATGGCAGCGAACATCGACCCTAATGCCTGCAGAATCAGTCGGACTGACAGTGAAGAGTTTTTCATTTCTTTCTGACTTGAAATCTTATAGTTTGCACACTAGGCAGGGGAAGGGGGGGCTAGCATTAATACAGTGTCAAACAAGGCTCTTACGAATTCTAGTACTTGAGCTGGTTCCAGTTGAGATTTACTGTGATTCCTAGGTAAGAGTACAATTGGAGTACACAATCTCTTGCTTTGATCAGTAGATGCCTGTTTGGAGCAGTAATGAGCCAGTCGTCCAGGTAAAGAAACACTCTGAATCCATGCAGTCTCAAGTGAGCTACTACTGCTGCCATGCATTTGGTGTGCACGCTGGGGTGATGCCAAAGGGCAGTGCACTGAATTGGTAAGGACTGGTTCCCAGCCAGAAACTTGGGTATCTCCTAGATCACCTGCTAATTTGTATGTGATAGTACAGATCCTGAAAATCTAAGCACATCCAGTCATCCATGTGCAGGAAAGGCAAAATGGACTGAAACGTGACCATCTGGAAATTAGTATATTGAACCGACTTGTTCAGATTGCAGAGATCCAAAATTGTCTTCAGTCCCATTTTCTTTGGCACTAAAAAACAACAATGGTATTAAGATTGTGATGCTCGTGCACTGGCCCAGTAATCAAGGAGACTGAATCCTCACCACTAGCACCAGGGAGGAGCGTGCACACTGGGAAGGATAACAAGCACACAGAGATCGCAGTCAGTCTGGGGCTGGTTTCTCCCTTTCTCTCCACATCCCCAGTAAGACTCCCCAACTGGCACAGCTATAGGGTACAGTTCTCAGCTAAGTGGTCAAGCCAAAACCTCCAGCACCCTCTCTGTCCAACCAGTGCTTCCTGCCCCTGCCCAAGTAGCTGACACACACACACTATGGGATATGAATTACATACAGACAGACACTTCTGGGGAAGGCTGGCACATGTTCTCCAGCTATGCCCCCTCCTGCCCAGACTATAAGGTAGAATCGCCGTCACCAACCTCTACTTAACAGCTACTATAAGGCCCTTCCTAAAGGGTGACCAATTCCATTGTGTGCTATTACTGTTATCCAAATAGTAAGTGTAACCCAGGGCTAAGGCTATTGGAGTGGCTTATACAGTATCACCAAATACATGCAAGTACTCAGAGAGCTAAAATTATCTCTACACAAAACAGCCACATCTTTCTTGACATGTTTACTTAAGTTTCCAAGGCTTACAGAACTTAAAATTTTAACATTTTGTTTTTTAATCTGCACCTGCCATGAAGCCACAGCAATAAAAGACACTTTACATGTAAAACTCAGTATTTATCTTGGTCTTAGAACAACAGAAATTATTTCCTAGCCCAGACATCCTGTCGCCTAGCTTGAGATCAAACAATCAAAATGCTTTACTCATCAGCATTGTTCCAGCAGGGTGCACTGTGGTTACATTTTTGAAGTTCCGGACATAACACAGTTTTCTTACATTTGTTAACAAGCCTGTGTATCATATTAATATTTACAACAACATAGAACTATTCATAAAATTCTATCTGGCTGAGCTGGCAGCCCCTCCGTTTTTCACCCCCCCCCCCCGAGAACTCGAGCTAGTTTTTCAAGTGTCCCTTGAGAAACATTGCTTCAGAGGGTCGAGTATCTGGGTATACCTTACCCCATTCCCCTGTCTTGACAGCCCATCTGCACTGGCATTGCTAATCCCACTGCGGTGCTGCACTGATATATCATATGCTTGCAACCCTAGGCTCCACATTAGTAACTTTGCATTTTGCTCAATGTAACCATGTTAGGGGATTGTGATCTGTAACTACAGTCAATTTTCTTCCATACAGATAAGACTGAAGTTTCTGCAGTGCCCATACTTTGGTTAGATATTCCTTTTCTACAGCTGCATAGCATTCCTCCCTGGGTTGGAGCCTACGATCAAGATAAACCACTCGGTGCTATTCTCCTTCTGAAAAAATCTGGCTAAGTACAGCCCCCCCACCCCCACCCCATGGTTCAAAGTACCCATCTGCACAACAAATTATTTGCTGTAATCTGGGCTGGCTAACACAGGGGGTCCCTAACCAAAGCTTCTTTAAGCTTCTGGAATGCCTGCTCACATGCTGTAGTCCACACAACCTTATCTGGCCAGTTTTTCCTTGTCAGGTCTGTGAGGGGAGCAGCTATGTTACCTACAACTGGGGGTGAACATTCTGTAGTACCCTGCTGTCCCTAAGAATGTCCTCACCTGCTTTTTGGTAACAGGTACAGACCATGCCTGCAGGCCATGCCTGAATGGTTTCCACTTTGGCAGGTTCTGGCTTGATCTTACCACTCCCCACTCTATGTCACAGGCAGAAGACCTTTGCCATACCCACCTGACATTTGCACAGCTTAATGGTCAACCCTACCCTCTGTAGTCTGCCCAGCACCTCCCTGACATGTTGAAGGTGCTCTTGCCAGGAATGGCTGTAGATGGCAATATCATCTAGGTTAGCAAGGGCAAACCCTCCTTCTCCTACTAGGATATGATCTACCAGCCTCTGGAAAGTTGCTGGGGAATTTTCATCCCAAAGGGCATCTTTGTGAACTCATACAAGCTAAAAGGAGTCACAAAGGCTGACCTCTCTCTAGCACTGGAAGCCAAGGGCACCTGCCAGTAACCCTTTGTAAGATCAATGGTGGTAAGCTACTTAGCCCCACTCAGCTGCTCTAGGGCTTCATCTGTCCTAGGCATGTGGCAAGCATCTGACACTCTGTGACTATTTAATTTCCTGTAGTCCACACAGAACCTGGTGCTGCCATCCTTCTTTGGCACCAGCACCAATGGGGAGTCCCAGGGACTGTTGGACTTCTGAATTACCCATAGTTCCAACATTTCCTACATCTCCTCCCTCAGTCTGTTCGACTCTCTCAGGCACCCTGTAAGGGGCCTGTCTAATAGGCCTTTGGGGTCCTGTATCCACCTGGTACTTCACCAGGTGGGTGCACCCTGGTTTCCCAGTGAATATGTCCCAAACCCCTGTAACACTGCTCAGATTTCTCGAACCTGGGTAGGAGACAGCTGCTGGGATATTGCTACCCCTTTTCACTGAGGTGTCAGTCCAAGTCTCATTGAGATCCGTCACCAGATCTCCCTCAGACTCCTCCTGCTATCCACTGCAAATACTCAGCACAAGGGCCTCCCTATCATGGTAAGGTTTCATTATGTTAACATAGTACAACTTGTGCTCAGCCTGGCAGTTAAACCATGTAGTTATTACTGACCTTCCTTACAACCTAGTAGGGTCCCCTCCCAAGCTGCTTGCAGCTTATGTCTGACAGGAATGAGAACCATTACCTGCTGCCCTACAGCATACTCTCTAGCTCGAGCATTCCTGTCATACCAGACCTTGTTCTGCTGTTGGGCTTCTGCCAGGTTCTCCTGGCCCAAGGCCATGACTTTCCTCAGCCTTTTACTGAGGATTAGGACATATGCCACAACAGACTCCTTGTGAGATTCACACTCACCTTCCCACTCATTTTGAATTAAATCTAGAGGTCCTCTCACCCTATTGCCCATACAGCAACTCAAAGGGTGAAAAACCCGTGGCGTCCTGGGGAACCTCTCTGTAAGCAAAGAACAGATGGGGCAAATATTTGTCTCAAACTGGTCTGCAAATGCCCATAGCATGGACTTGAGTGTAGAGTTTAACCTCTCAACAAAACCATTAGTCTGGGGATGGTAGGGGGTGGTCTTTAGGTGCTTCACCTCACAGTACTTCCACAGACAAGCCAGCAGGTCTGACATGAAATTGGCACCTCTGCCAGTCAGTTTTTCTTTCGGGAAATTTACCCTGCTGAAAATATCTAACAAAGCACTTGCCACCTTATCTGCCTCAATGGAGGACAAAGCCACTGCCTCAGGGTATCTTGTAGCATAATCTACTACCACTAGGATATACTTTTTCTCTATGGAACTTGGGGTACTTAGAGGCCGCACAATATCCATAGCAACCCTCTGAAATAGCTCCTCAATCACAGGCAAAGGCATCAAAGAAGCTGTCGCCTCGTCTCCTGCCTTGCCTACCTTTTGGCACTGCTCACAGGTCCTGCAGTACCATGTTAGATCTCTGGAAATCCCAGGCCAATAAAAGTTCTGCATAATACGTCTCTTTGTATGTTTCATGCCCATATGACCTGCAAAGGGAATATCATGGGCTTTGGCTAGAAGTGCCAGATGGTAGGCTCTAGGCACTACCAACTGCTGTATCCTCTCACCTTCTAGCCCTCCCTCAGGTGTCCACTCTCTATACAGTAACCCTTTGTCCCAATATACAGATTCCCCCTTCCCTTGAGAATCACATGCCACACTAGTTACCTGCCTCAGGCCTTGTAATGTAGGGTCTGAGAGCTAAGCCTGTCTCAACTCTCTTTGTAACACTTCCTAGCTCCCCTACCACAGGAAGTCTGGTATTCCCTGACAAAGGTGGCCCACTGCCAGCCCAGGTAGTACTACTCACCTCTGCCCTTGCAGTCACTCTCTCCAAGGGAACATCAGTACCAACAAGCAGCTGTGGCTCACCTTCAGTCTCACTGTTACACGGTAGCTCCCTCCCTAAACTAACCACCTCAACAGTCCTGGCTGCAAGTGTGCAGTCTGTCTGGGACTCCCCAGGCTACCAGACCCACATGCTTATCTCCAAGCCTGACTGCATATAACTGCATAAACACATGATACTGCTTCATCAAAATCCTTCCCTTTAAAGACATCTGCAGGATGGTAGTTTGGTACCCCTGTTGCCTCAAGACAACCTACTATTGGCATTTTGCCTTTCCCACTTACTGGCTCTCCCACCTTTTGTTCCCCACCTTGCCTTCGAGGACATCTATATGCTACATGGCCCCACTGGTTGCACTGAAAACATTTAACCTTAGGTCCTGGACATGTACCTAGACTAGTGGGTGCCCCTGCTACTGTCAGATTCTGTTGGGGCAGTCTGGGCTGCCCACCATGGGTTCCCCTTAGACCCATGAGCAGCACTGTGGGGTCCCTTTCTTGTGCAGTGTTGCCCAACTTGCTAGATATAGGTCTCCCTGCTTCCCCAACTAATCTGAAGTAGATTGTGTATCAGCTAATCAGAGCCTCATGTCCTCAGGCAAAGTGCTAAAGGCTTGTTCCCTCACCAAAAGGTCTGCCAGCCCTTCAAAAGTGGTGACTTGACATCCACTCACCCACCTATGAAAATAAGTGTTTAGTTCAGCAACATATCGCACACACTTTCATCTGCCTTGCATCTATGCTCACGAAACTCTCTCCTATAAGCTGCGGTTGTTAGCTTAAAAAATTCTAGCAAACAATTCTTTACAGCATTATGATTTTGTCAGACAGTTTGGAAAGTACATTTACAGCTTTACCATGGAGTAAGGGGGTCAGGAACTGTACCCAGAGCCTTTGGTCAACATCATACTGTTTACATACCCTCTCTCAAACATGTGAATGAAACTATCAAAATTATCCCAATCTGTAAACTGTGGGAGAAATTTACTGACCTTTGTTGCTTCTGGGGTTCACTTACTCCCTTCTCCATTACCTCCATGACTCTGGCGAAGAGTCAGCATCACCTTTTTGTGCTGCCTCTGCCCTTCTTTCTCCTCAGCTTCCAGGTGTAGAAGTTTCTCATTCTTCTCAGCCTGCAGACGTCTCAGTTTCTCTGCTGCTTCTACTTTCAATCGTTTGGCCTCCAACTCAAGTCTCTAACTCCAAATAGATTTTTAAGTCCTCTGTAGAAAAGTTGAGCTGTCCATTCTCTGACTGCTGTTTTATGATACAACTGGGACCAAAGCTGCAATCATGTCTGCTTTAGTCAGGTTTCCATGCACCAGTCCTCTAGCCTGGCACATCTCAGCCAACTAGCTCCTAGTCAGCTTACCATACTCCTCTGCTGACATGCTTGTCTGCTCTCCCTGACTAACTAAACTAACAAAAAAAATAAAACAATTGTGATCTGAACTCTAAATATTCACTACATGGCTGATTTAGAGTACAAAAAAATACCTTCAGTGATCACTGTACACAAGCTACAGGAATTTACTATCTACAACACTACAAGCCAATTAATATGTAATGTGGCTACCTCACCACTATCAAACAATTAATATTTGATGTGGATATCCCACCACTGCCAGACAAGTAATATGTGATGCTTGTGCACTGGCCCAGTAATCAAGGAGCCTCAAAATACTCACCACTAGCATCAGTGAAGGTTGTGCACACTGGGAAGGATAACAAGTACATACACACTTTGGGATATGAATTATATACCAACACACATACACTCCTGGGGAAGGCTGGCACAGGTTCTCCAGCTATGCCTCTCCTGCCCAGACTATAAGGTAGAAATCACTGCCTCCAACCACTACTTAACAGCTACTATAAGGCATTTCCCAAACAGTGACCAATTCCGCTGTGTGCCATTACTGTTATCCAACTAGTAAGTGTAACCCATGGCTAAGGCTACTGGAGTGGCTTGTACAGTATCACCAAATACATGCAAGTACTCAGAGAACTTAAATTATCTTCACACAAAACAGCCACAGTTGAAATGTTTAAAAATATTTACTAAATAATAAAAACACAAGACAATACTCATCACTTCAACACAGTGCTAATAGAGAGTTCAGAAATCACAGGAAAATACTTTAAACAATATTGTAGGATAGTCTGACAAACATAGAAAACAGCTAGAGTAATATGGTATATTCCTATCGGTCTCTAAAAGAAACTACGTTCTAAATTCTACTTACAATGTAAAGTGCTGGTGAGCTGTTGTCAGCTCTGAAGACAAATACAAAATGCTCAATCTTTCTCTCCGAAAAGGTCTTAAATTGATAATACACATTACTGCTGAGTCATTTCAGATTACATCATTCTTGACACTTCTTAAGTTTCCCAGGCTCACAGAACTTAAAATTTTAACATTTCTTTTTGTAATCTGCACCTACCAGGATGCCACAGCAATAAAAGACACTTTACATGTAAAACCTAGTAATTATCTCTGCCTTAGAACAATAAAAAGAATTTCCTGGCCCAGACATCCTGTCTCCTAGCTTGAGATCAACCAGTCATAAAATGCTTTACTCATCAGCTTTGTTCTAGGAGGGTGCACTGTGGTTACATTTTTGAAGCTTAAAACATAACACAGTTTTCTTACATTTGTTACACGATCCTGTGGATCATATTAATATTTACAAGGACAGAGAATTATTTATAAAAATTCTATCTAGCTAGGCTGGCAGCTCCTCGGTTTTTCATAAAGATATGCTAGAAAACGCACAAGGGTAAGGGAGGCTATAAAATAATAGTAGTCTACAAGAACAGATACAAGAAAAGACTAGAACTGAAAAACGTTCGAAACTCACTAGAACACTCAAGAGCTGACATACTGCAGGGGTGCAGCTTATAATGTGAAGAACATAAATCTTCTTTAAGGAACCTTAACAAGGAAAGAAGGGGAGCAAGGCAGAGGTGCGTAAGGGGGATAAAGGAGTATCAAATCCAGACCAAAATAGTCCCACTGCAGTAACTGGGAAGGAGGACTGGAAACAGGACTACCGTAGAAACCACACAAGCATATACTATAAAAGTAAGCTGCCCATAACAACTCTACCATGTACTTCACAGATCACAACTTGTATGGAAAACTCCTAGTCCAGGAGTTCAGCTGGTTAACTGTTCCAAACACGACTGCAGGATGCCTTTAAGGATAGCACAGGTAAATCTGATCACATGAAGCCTGGAGTGCCTACAGATGGTATAAACTGAAGACCAAGTGGCTGCTTCTAGTACGCTGTAGGTATTAACCTTTTTGATGGAAGGCCACAGAACTGGCAGTGCCCTTGCAGAATGGGGTCTGACGTTTGCTATATTATCTTGCCATACAATGTAAGCCGATATAATATGCAAGCCACTTTAAGATGGTTTTGTCACAGGCACTCCTAGCTTAGTTTCTTTAAATGAAGCAAACAGCTGATACAATTTTCTGAAATGCTTTGTTCCTATCTCAATTATCTAGGCACATCAGATTCTTCCTCCTTATTCTGTGGATTAGGAAAGAAAAGTTTTGGCATAAAGAACAGCATGGTGGGTTACCATGTCTCTGTACATGCACGCTATGCAGACAAACACTTGACAAAATTCAAATAATCAAAAACAGGATGGGTAGAGAAAGCTGTTGGTGAGACAGATACCATAAAGGTGGGTGTCCATTTTATCAGAAGATGACTAGCAGGGGCTCTATGACCCTAAGCACTTTTTCTGTACAAAATAAAAATAATTCTTCCCCAGCAGCAATAGGTTCTTGACCAAAACTCATAAGAATACTCAAGGATGGACAGTAGTCTCAAGACATATGTATCGGGATGGCCTTCTGCAGAAACCTGAGAATACTGCATGGTTGTGATACACAGACAATTCTACAGAGGCCTGGAAAGTCAGAACAGCTGTATCCCACTGTAGGCCTCAAACAGGGCAGCTGCAGTTAAGGTGTTACAAATGCTTCTTGTCCTCGGTTGCCTATGATGTATTTAACTATTCCCTACTAGTCATACCAAACTTTAACAAACCAAAACCTCCCTTTGGTAACTAACACTAGACACCTCCAGAAATTCACTTCCAAATCTTTATACTAACAACCTTGGATCATATACTTCAACTCTAGCCAAAACTACTACCACTACCATCCACAACTATGACCTTTTAAATGTTTTAATTAACAACAAACCTCATCAAAGCAGTGCCTCCACAGACAACCACTTACCTGACATCAATGCTATCTCCAAATTTTGGTTAAAAACAACTACCCAAATGTCAACCCTTCTACAACTACTTTCTTGATGCCAGACCAGGAAATGGACTAGAAGATGAAATTCGACTGTTATACAAGACCCATCTCTTTTCTAAAATCACTGCCAATGTAAATGCCCCATCACATACACACCCCAACTGGTTCCTGATAACTTCTCTACCAAAGATAAAAACCTGTCTTTCTATCACATACATATCTTTCCCCACCTTCCAGCATATCCAAGTTCAAGACACTGCCACTAATGTCATCTCAGTCACTTCCCAGTACTTATGGTATAATTATCCTGGGGGATTTCAGTGTTGGCTAACCATGGCGTATCCAACTCATTACTGAACTAATTAAACCCAATCTATACTACAACCATTTTCTACCTGACATGCTAAATCACCACTGCCCCTCTCTCGAATCATAGCAAGTTTATTTTTCCATCCACCTCTAGTAACCACCAAGCCATACAACCACTTTCTACCTGACATGCTAAATCACCACTGCCTCTCTCTCTAATCATAACCATTTTATTTTTCCATTCACCTCTAGTAACCACGGTCCCATCTCCTTCAAAATAAACCACCTTTCTCACAAAAGCCCTCTTAAACTTATTACCTTCAGACCAAAATTTGCTACCAATACTGAAAAACTGAAAATACAACTCTTCACCATAAACGGGTCTAAAATACTCTCCTCTCAGGATCCCAACAATGCAACTTTAACACTGACAATACACAAATTCTTCCCCCTTACCAAAAGGCTTCTTAAAAAAACACCAAAAACATCCGGATGATTCAGAATTTAAATTTTGCAGTTACGTTATGAATTATGGCATAAATGGAAAAGCATCATAATTCCCGAAAACTGCAATCAATCACCTTTTAAACAAGCCATAAGAAGATACAAAACAAAATTACCTTAAAACTAAGCAGCTCTCTTCGAGGAAAATCTAAAAAAAAACTGTCAAGGAAGTAAGTCTCTTAACAGACGAAAGGAAGCTGCTCGTACGAGTTGATGAAATTTTATTCCACTTTAAACATAAAATTGCACTAACAACGTGTTATTCCACTTTGAACATAAAATCACACTAGACGGGTTAAGCGCTTTCAACTGTAGTAATCAGTCTTCATCAGAACAAAGTGTGAATGAATACACAGTGTATATATAATAGCTGTTACTCTCCAATTTTGAAAATTGCGCCAAAAAATATAAAGGAACATGATTGAATTGCAACACTTTTATATAAAAAACACTAACTAATGCATATATATACTTCAAACACTGTACCTTCCTTATTCAATAAAACATAATAAATATAATTAAATATATGTAAAAATTGTACAATAAAATGTGTGACATAACTGTATGTTGCATATTAAGGAATTGAGGTGTTGAACTAAAATGACATAAAATAATGGACACACTAGATGACAAACTAGTTGTTGTAATATATTACCTAGAATCTACTGGTTAATATATGTGCCTAAAATGTTGAATAACAATAATAATATATGGGATGATTACGTACTACTACGATGTGTAGTTGGAAATTAATAGCAACAAACGATATACCCGTTAGTTCTACCGGAAGTACACACAACGTTACGGGAGTTCTTTCCACACACGCTCACTCGATTGTGGTTAGTCCCACCCGTACAGACGTCTGTTTTAAATGCATTGAAGGAAACAATTATGCACCGAAAGAAGTAGCGTGTGTTAAGACTCATAGAACCAACTCTCATCACTCCAGAGCGTTGGTTCATACACCCGATGTAGAAGTTCCATTATTATTTAAGGAAAACATTCTTTATGACCAGCAAAATGACACAAGCAATAGATATGCCCAATCTATGCGCAGAGGAACATAACAGTTTACATTCACCCACGAGCCACCATGGACAAACTAATAAAAGACTTTGCTTACTTTCACCTAACGAGGACTTAACTTTTGATTTCAGTTTTTTAAGGAATCATAAATAAAAGGGACTACAACTATGTTAAAACGGGAGCATGACCTAAAGAAAAACAAGTGTTTAAACAATATGGCAATGCTAAACGCAAAGACAATGGACAAAATAAAGGTACTGTAAAACATATGTCTAGACCTATTAAGGACAATAAACGTACATTCACACGCAAAACTAATCAAGAAAATCATGTAAACACCAGTGTGGGTGACCATATACAGAATGATATAATTGATCAAGTTTTATGTGACGATTTTAATTTTGATGGTGGATGTAATAGGGAACAGAATGTGAATATTAATATCACACATTTCAAACAAAACAGTTTGCAAGAAATGATTTTTAATTTTGGTAAAAAATTGTTACAGTACAAAAATAGACATAGCTTATTTATCTAAATGCCTTAACACTAAAGTAGTACCCAAGGGTATTAGATTTTTTAAGTTACCTTTGGGTATTGACTATAATAAAGAAATGAAAAAAGAATTTAATGAACTATTTGACAGTTTTGGTTTATTGTATCTAAGGACATTAATTAAATATAATGATGAGAAAATGATTAATTTGTGTAATGAGGTTGAATGTATGAATGATGATATTATTAAGCATCATGATTTTGATAAATGGAAAGAGTTATATTTTAAACAATTTGACATTACACAAGATAAAGTCAAAAATATTTTTGAAAGAAAAAACAGAAAATTGGTTAGAGATATAGAGGCTTATGAGTACAACAGAGCCTACATATGGCCTATGGATAGGAGAGATTTCATTTTTAGTGAGAAATCACATTATAGAGAACGAAGTAGAAGTATTAACAAAGAAGAAATTTTTCGGGGAGGGAGATTTTTTCCTGCACCGAAATACAACCACCCTCACAACAAATGGAATTAATTCATTTTAAGGGAATAGATTCAGCATCCACCAGTAAATTATGTTCTGGATACACTTTTCATTCTAATTACGAACAAATAAGTGACTACAGGTCACAAGTTACTCATGAGGTAGTTAATAATAATTTTTCTTTGGAAGTAACTGATAGCAATAGGAACTTGGAAATTCAGGCTATACAAGTAGAGAACAGTGCAGTTCAGAGTCCGGAACAAGTTGAATGTGCACAACAGACCGTGATTACCTACAATGGACTAAATGTATACAATTATACTGATATAGTTATAGAACAATAATTTTTTCACTTGATGAGTAAGGGAATGAAGTTTATTCCCACTGTAGGCATGAATTTAGTAGATACTATTAAAGAGATCAAGATGTATTGCAGAAGACTTAATTTAGCTATGCAATTTGATTCCACATCAGAAACTGGAAATGTTTGCCCACCTATTAAGTTGAAGAGGAAAAGCACATATATACCTGTTAGCAACCAATCAGTTAGTAATTATGAAAAGACGGTTAATAAGGACATATATTGGTTGAATCAGGACATACAAAGAAATGAAAGTGGACATTATAGTTACAATGATAATCTCACACAGAAAGAGAGACTATGTTTAAATAACATTATACGTAATAAAGATATCCGCATTATGAAACCCGACAAAGGGGGCGGAATAGTTATTAGTTATACATTGGACTATAATAATAAAATTCATAATTTATTATATGATTCTGGAAATTATGAAGTTAATTCCTTAAATGAAATAAATATAGGACACAAAAGAATTGATCTCATTTTAGAGGAATATTTAATAGATAACAGAATCACTAACGTGATATATACTTTTCTTAAAATAGATTATCCTGTTCTGGCCAAAATAGTAGGTATACCTAAAGTACACAAGTCCCTGGAAGATCCACCCTATAGACCAATAGTCTCTGGGTCTAAGTCCAAAACATACAACATTGGTGTACTCATTGACACTTGGACTAAACACATATATAAAGCTGTACCCCACATTATGAAAGACTCATGGAGTTTTTTAAACAATTTAACTATAGATAAATGGAATCAAAATTATTTCTTCATTACTATAGACGTAGTAGATCTCTACACGTGTATACCTAAAGAGACAGGAGTTTTTTTCCAACAGTCTTAGGAAATATTCAGGATACAGTTGGGACAAAATATGTGTTATTACGGAAATGTCTCTTGTTCTAGACTACAACTATATTACTTTTCAAGGAGAGTTTTTTAGGCAAAAAATCGGTGTGGCAATGGGTATCTCATGCGCACCGATTTTTGCAAATATGGTCATGCTAGAGTGGGAAAATGAATTCTTATTTAAGAGTACATACTATAACCATATAGTATTATACGCCAGATATTTGGATGATTTGTTTGTTATATGGAAGGGCTCTAAGGATATGATAGAAGAAATACAGACACAGGGTTTACATCACAAATTTATAGAAAACACACTTTTTCAAATGACTATATACAATACGATAGTAATCATCCACCTTTTATGTTTAAAAACGTAGCCAAAGGGCAATGTATTCGGATAGCAAGAATGTCGTCAACTAAAGAAGCAATGGAAGAAGACATTACTATGTTATACAGTATGTTTAGAACCAGAGGCTATCCAGACAAGTTACTTAAGAATATTACACAATTTGTTATTTCAGAATGGGGACATAGATATAAACCCTTGCTAGGAGCCGATGAGACTAACCATTTTAACAGAGTTTGTATTTTAACATATTCGCCTTTTGTACATTACATTAAAGAAATATTATTTAGACATTGGGACATTATTACCACAAATAATCTAGATAGTATTTTAGGTGAAAAACCAGTCATTGTATATAAGGTGGCACCTAATTTTAAAAGGAGGTTAGAACACACGGATAGTCAAAATGAAAAGTTTAAGAGAAGTAATATGAAAACTGGTAAATGTGGAAGTTGTAATCAATGTCCTTACATCAACATCACGGACAATTTAGGATTAGATGACATCAATCATACAGTGATTAGAAATTTATGGGGAAATTGTAATAGCAAACAAATAGTATATTTAGCAAAATGTAAGGTTTGCACCGCATTCTATATAGGCAAGACAGAAAGGATGTTAAAGAAGCGGATTTACAAACACCTTTACAAGATACGTAGGAAAGATAAAAACAATGCCTTATATAGACTCATTTTAGACAAAGGAGAACAACATATTTTTTATTTAGTATTATAGATCAAATCAAGGAGACTTTATACACAGGGAACTGGAAAGCACAACTTGCACTTAAGGAAAGTATATGGCAAATAAGAACAGACGCCACCAGATATCCAGGCCTTAATGAGTATATTAGTATCAA
The DNA here is from genome assembly GCF_019279795.1 of Protopterus annectens. Lineage (NCBI taxonomy): Eukaryota > Metazoa > Chordata > Ceratodontiformes > Protopteridae > Protopterus > Protopterus annectens. Next base: position 164,164,814 of record NC_056739.1, read on the forward strand.
ACCTTTCCTTGAGGTGGGATGAGATGTGTTCATTATGTCATTTTAGTATACCATCTCTATACAATACTATTTTTATATCAATTTTATATAACAGATTTTAGTATCACACCGTATTTATTTCATTACATATTCATATATTTAGTAAATCAATTCAACATATTTATATATTTACATATACATTAGGATATTTAAGCATCCTACATAATTAATTTATAACGCATCAAATCTAGTATATTTAGTAATTTTAGCATTTTTAATATAACCTCAATATTCATATATTTTTTTATATATTTTTTCATATTTTTAATAATTGATTATTATCGTTTGTTGCTATTAATTTCCAACTACACATCGTAGTAGTACGTAATCATCTCATATATTGTTATCGTTATTCAACATTTTAGGCACATATATTAATAACCAGTAGATTCTAGGTAATATATTACAACAACTAGTTTGTCATCTAGTGTGTCCATTATTTTGTCATTTTAGTTCAACACCTCAATTCCTTAATATGTAACATACAGTTATGTCACACATTTTATTGTACAATTTTTACATATATTTAATTATATTTATTATGTTTTATTGAATAAGGAAGGTACAGTGGTTGAAGTATATATATGCATTAGTTAGTGTTTTTTTATATAAAAGTGTTGCAATTCAATCATGTTCCTTTATATGTTTTGGCGCAATTTTCAAAATTGGAGAGTAACAGCTATTATATATACACTGTGTATTCATTCACACTTTGTTCTGATGAAGACTGATTACTACAGTTGAAAGCGCTTAACCCGTCTAGTGTGATTTTATGTTCAAAATGGAATAACACGTTGTTAGTGCAATTTTATGTTTAAAGTGGAATAAAATTTCATCAACTCGTACGAGCAGCTTCCTTTCGTCTTTCCAGAGTATCCAGTGTTGTGTTACATTGTCGTGGTTCTCATTACATCGTTTCAAGTTTCAGCGGTATGGATATGGCTGGTTCCGAGGAGGGAATGCCTGCTTCATTGTCGAGTGAAGAATTCGTTAAACTTCGATCGGATGTCACAGCGTTGCAGACGGAGGTTCATAAATTACTCTCCATGTTTACGGATTTCATGACTGAATGCAAAAAAACCCGTTAGTTCTACAGGAAGTACACACAGCGTTATGGGAGTTCTTTCCACACACACTCACTCGATTGTGGTTAGTCCCACCCGTACAGACGTCTGTTTTAAATGCATTGAAGGAGACAATTCTGCACCGAAAGAAGTAGCGTGTGTTAAGACTCATAGAACCAACTCTCATCACTCCAGAGCGTTGGTTCATACACCCGATGTAGAAGTTCCATTATTATTTAAGGAAAACACTCTTTATGACCAGCAAAATGACACAAGCATAGATATGCCCAATCTATGCGCAGAGGAACATAACAACAGTTTACATTCACCCACGAGCCACCATGGACAAACTAATAAAAGACTTTGCTTACTTTCACCTAACGAGGACTTAACTTTTGATTTCAGTTTTTTACGGAATCATAAAGAAAGGGACTACAACTATGCTAAAACGGGAGCACGACCTAAAGAAAAACAAGTGTTTAAACAATATGGCAATGCTAAACGCAAAGACAATGGACAAAATAAAGGTACTGTAAAACATATGTCTAGTCCTATTAAGGACAATAAACGTACATTCACACGCAAAACTAATCAAGAAAATCATGTAAACACCAGTGTGGGTGACCATATACAGAATGATATAATTGATCAATTTTTATGTGACGATTTTAATTTTGATGGTGGATGTAATAGGGAACAGAATGTGAATATTAATATCACACATTTCAAACAAAACAGTTTGCGAGAAATGATTTTTAATTTTGGTAAAAAATTGTTACAGTACAAAAATAGACATAGCTTATTTATCTAAATGCCTTAACACTAAAGTAGTACCCAAGGGTATTAGATTTTTTAAGTTACCTTGGGGTATTGACTATAATAAAGAAATGAAAAAAGAATTTAATGAACTATTTGACAGTTTTGGTTTATTGTATGTAAGGACATTAATTAAATATAATGATGAGAAAATGATTAATTTGTGTAATGAGGTTGAATGTATGAATGATATTATTATTAAGCATCATGATTTTGATAAATGGAAAGAGTTATATTTTAAACAATTTGACATTACACAAGATAAAGTCAAAAATATTTTTGAAAGAAAAAACAGAAAATTGGTTAGAGATATAGAGGCTTATGAGTACAACAGAGCCTACATATGGCCTATGGATAGGAGAGATTTCATTTTTAGTGAGAAATCACATTATAGAGAACGAAGTAGAAGTATTAACAAAGAAGAAAATTTTCGGGGAGGGAGATTTTTTCCTGCACCGAAATACAACAACCCTCACAACAAATGGAATTAATTCATTTTAAGGGAATAGATTCAGCATCCACCAGTAAATTATGTTCTGGATACACTTTTCATTCTAATTACGAACAAATAAGTGACTACAGGTCACAAGTTACTCATGAGGTAGTTAAAAAAATTTTTCTTTGGAAGTAACCGATAGCAATAGGAACTTGGAAATTCAGGCTATACAAGTAGAGAACAGTACAGTTCAGAGTCCGGAACAAGTTGAATGTGCACAACAGACCGTGAATACCTACAATGGACTAAATGTATACAATTATACTGATATAGTTATAGAACAATAATTTTTTCACTTGATGAGTAAGGGAATGAAGTTTATTCCCACTGTAGGCATGAATTTAGTAGATACTATTAAAGAGATCAAGATGTATTGCAGAAGACTTAATTTAGCTATGCAATTTGATTCCACATCAGAAACTGGAAATGTTTGCCCACCTATTAAGTTGAAGAGGAAAAGCACATACATACCTGTTAGCAACCAATCAGTTAGTAATTATGAAAAGACGGTTAATAAGGACATATATTGGTTGAATCAGGACATACAAAGAAATGAAAGTGGACATTATAGTTACAATGATAATCTCACACAGAAAGAGACTATGTTTAAATAACATTATACGTAATAAAGATATCCGCATTATGAAACCCGACAAAGGGGGTGGAATAGTTATTAGTTATACACTGGACTATAATAATAAAATTCATAATTTATTATATGATTCTGGAAATTATGAAGTTATTTCCTTAAATGAAATAAATATAGGACACAAAAGAATTGATCTCATTTTAGAGGAATATTTAATAGAGAACAGAATCACTAACGAGATATATACTTTTCTTAAAATAGATTATCCTGTTCTGGCCAAAATAGTAGGTATACCTAAAGTACACAAGTCCCTGGAACATCCACCCTATAGACCAATAGTCTCTGGGTCTAAGTCCAAAACATACAACATTGGTGTACTCATTGACACTTGGACTAAACACATATATAAAGCTGTGCCCCACATTATGAAAGACTCATGGAGTTTTTTAAACAATTTAACTATAGATAAATGGAATCAAAATTATTTCTTCATTACTATAGACGTAGTAGATCTCTACACGTGTATACCTAAAGAGACAGGACTCGAGTTTTTTTTCCAACAGTCTTAGGAAATATTCAGGATACAGTTGGGACAAAATATGTGTTATTACGGAAATTATGTCTCTTGTTCTAGACTACAACTATATTACTTTTCAAGGAGGGTTTTTTAGGCAAAAAAATCGGTGTGGCAATGGGTGGCTCATGCGCACCGATTTTTGCAAATATGGTCATGCTAGAATGGGAAAATGAATTCTTATTTAAGAGTACATACTATAACCATATAGTATTATACGCCAGATATTTGGATGATTTGTTTGTTATATGGAAGGGCTCTGAGGATATGATAGAAGAATTTATTACATTCCTTAATAATACCACGGATTTTTTAAAATTCACTTATAGTTATAACAAGAAAAGAATCTTATATCTTGATACGTTTATAAGAAATACAGACACAGGGTTTACATCACAAATTTATAGAAAACACACTTTTTCAAATGACTATATACAATACGATAGTAATCATCCACCTTTTATGTTTAAAAACGTAGTCAAAGGGCAATGTATTCGGATAGCAAGAATGTCATCAACTAAAGAAGCGATGGAAGAAGACATTACTATGTTATACAGTATGTTTAGAACCAGAGGCTATCCAGACAAGTTACTTAAGAATATTACACAATTTGTTATTTCAGAATGGGGACATAGATATAAACCCTTGCTAGGAGCCAATGAGCCTGTCAGGACAACAAATAGAGATGAGTATTTTAACATATTCGCCTTTTGTACATTACATTAAAGAAATATTATTTAGACATTGGGACATTATTACCACAAATAATCTAGGTAGTATTTTAGGTGAAAAACCAGTCATTGTATATAAGGTGGCACCTAATTTAAAAAGGATGTTAGAACACACGGATAGTCAAAATGAAAAGTTTAAGAGAAGTAATATGAAAACTGGTAAATGTGGAAGTTGTAATCAATGTCCTTACATCAACATCACGGACAAGTTAAGATTAGATGACATCAATCATACAGTGATTAGAAATTTATGGGGAAATTGTAATAGCAAACAAATAGTATATTTAGCAAAATGTAAGGTTTGCACCACATTCTATATAGGCAAGACAGAAAGGATGTTAAAGAAGCGGATTTACGAACACCTTTACAAGACACGTAGGAAAGATAAAAACAATGCCTTATATAGACACATTTTAGACAAAGGAGAACAACATATTTTTTTATTTAGTATTATAGATCAAATCAAGGAGACTTTATACACAGGGAACTGGAAAGCACAACTTGCACTTAAGGAAAGTATATGGCAAATAAGAACAGACGCCACCAGATATCCAGGCCTTAATGAGTATATTAGTATCAAACCTTTCCTTGAGGTGGGATGAGATGTGTTCATTATGTCATTTTAGTATACCATCTCTATACAATACTATTTTTATATCAATTTTATATAAATTTTAGTATCACACCGTATTTATTTCATTACATATTCATATATTTAATAAATCAATTCAACATATTTATATATTTACATATACATTAGGATATTTAAGCATCTTACATAATAATTTATAATGCATCAAATCTAGTATATTTAGTAATTTTAACATTTTTAATATAACCTCAATATTCATATATTTTTTTATATATTTTTTCATATTTTTAATAATTGATTAATATCGTTTGTTGCTATTAATTTCCAACTACACATCGTAGTAGTACGTAATCATCTCATATATTATTATTGTTATTCAACATTTTAGGCACATATATTAATAACCAGTAGATTATAGGTAATATATTACAACTAGTTTGTCATCTAGTGTGTCCATTATTTTATGTCATTTTAGTTCCAACACCTCAATTCCTTAATATGTAAAATACAGTTATGTCACACATTTTATTGTACAATTTTTACATATATTTAATTATATTTATTATGTTTTATTGAATAAGGAAGGTACAGTGTTTGAAGTATATATATGCATTAATTAGTGTTTTTTTAACATAAAAGTGTTGCAATTCAATCATGTTCCTTTAAATGTTTTGGCGCAATTTTCAAAATTGGAGAGTAACAGCTATTATATATACACTGTGTATTCATTCACACTTTGTTCTGATGAAGACTGATTACTACAATTGAAAGCGCTTAACCCGTCTAGTGTGATTTTATGTTCAAAGTGGAATAACACGTTGTTAGTGCAATTTTATGTTTAAAGTGGAATAAAATTTCATCAACTCGTACGAGCAGCTTCCTTTCGTCTTTCCAGAATATCCAGTGTTGTGTTACATTGTCGTGGTTCTCATTACATCGTTTCAAGTCTCTTAACAGGACATAAAACCAGTCAAGTCATCCCTTCTCTTAATACCCTACGCTGCTCACAAAGTCAACACATCTTCTAACATCCTCAAATAATTGAGTACATCACCCAAACTCTCCCCTATCTCTCTAGAGTACTTCCCCATCCTCCCTCTACTCATCCCCCTTCTACTTTCAACTAATTACAATGAAAAAAATGTACCACTTAAGAAAAATACCCTCAGATAATCCCACAGGTTCAGATAACCTAAATACTTGGTTCATGTTCTTCTGAAAATATTTCTCTACAATGCTACCTTTCCAAATCTACAATATCTGCCAACCTCATAACATCACAACTCACATCTGGAACGCAACTAGAATCTGCTACTCACTTCTGGTTCATACTTATTCCAACTCTTGAAAGAATTCAAGAACAAAATACCCAACTTCAACTCTATATTCATAAATATCACTGGTATCAGAAGCAGCACAGTTTTGGAGTTGCTGTAGCACCATGATTGCACTCTGGATGTTCACTGACAGTATTCTACTGAATAGAGACAAAGACAGTATTATTGGGGCTCTCTGTCAAGCTCACAAACTCCTTTGACCTAGTAGATCACTCCGCTCTTCACAGCTTGACTGAACTGGGCATCAGCCCTAACTCTTTACCTGTGAGTTAAAGGACTTCTTAACTGACAGGCTTCATAATCAAAATAGGTTCTTCCTTCTTTGATTAGGTCCTTTTAATTAGGGGGGTTCCTCAAGGGTTCAACACCTGAGCCCCAGCTATTCTCACATCTTCATAAACAAATCCCTCTATTCCCCCTTCACACCTCTGATCTTGTTTGTGGATAATATGGTGATATACAGATCTTGCCCCTCTTGCTCAGTCATCGAAAACTAACTTCAATGTCACTTAAGCAAACGTCACAAGACCATAAATGTCTTCTTATCCCCAATAAAACAAAAACTATACTTTTTTTCTACAAACCAAAAACTTGCTAAAGCTCCAGCAACTGTGGAGACCAAAGATGAAAATAACACCCCACTTGAAATTTCTTCTACCTTCAAATATCTTGGCATCTGCTAGACCAAGCCCAAATAAACAAAATCAGAAAGACAATATCTGCTAGACCAAACCCAGATAAACAAAACCATAAAGAAAAATCACAACTCCTTACTTTTCTAGGCCTTAACATTTCCATTTAGAAATCCAAACCAGTTAAAACATATGCAGTAAAGGAGTCTTTTTAGCCCAGCTTGAGTATGGACATCTCATAACTGCAGCTGCCTCATACAAAAATTTCACAACTCTTCAATTACCAATAAAATATTTTGTTTCATTACTAAATCTCTTCCTCACAACCACTACTGCTTCATTATGAATAACGCCACGTAGTTATGTATAAAGCAACAGGACAATCTCTTCTAGTGATCTCACTACTCTTCAAGCTCCCCCATCTTGAAATATGTTTCCCTCCCTATCAAAAGCACAACTCTGAAGCTTCTCATCCAACCCAAGAGCCTCTCCCCACACCTGCACCACTCTACCCGCACCAAACATACTTTTTTAATTCTATCCCTTAAACATATGTAATCCCTATTTCCCCATCTGAAAGACCTCTCCCCAGCCAAAATTTAGGCTACAATTAAAATCATGCTTTCAAAACCAAAGCCAGTGCAAGTGCTTGCTGGCAGGTCACATAACCTAAACATTCCATCCACTTCCTCTTGATCCACTTCCACCATCTCTAATTCTGTTCTCATCTGCTCAGCTTAAGATGCAAGACATAGCAGCTTCACCATCACGTTTATCTACCAGAAACCTACTGTTCAGAGTCTACACTCTGCCAGTAGATACTGTACTCACTATATATATATTCTGCCATTGTGTTTAATGAGTGATGTGCAATACTGCTCATTGCTCAAGTCAAACATCTCTTCTTATATCTGTCTTTGTTATACACACATTTTACTGTCCAATTTTATTGTGATATTTGTGTTATGTTTTATCTACCTCATGCTATATACAAATTAGTATGGTGTAATTTTACAGTGATTTCATTCACCTGGGCTGTGCCTGAAATCAGTCTACCGTGATCACTGCACTACCCCATGTAAACAAATGCAATAAATATGAGAGAGAGAGACATCAGAAGTTGGGGGATGGCAAGGCTACACTTTTATGGGGTTTACTCCATCAGGTCCTCACAGGACGACAGGGTCTCAAAAGCTTCATGTTCTCAGCTTGCAGAAACTTCAGCAGCTAACTTTTTATCTATTTTACATTAGTGTTTGTAATGCTTGCTTGCAGCTCAAGATGACCTTCTCTTGGAAATGCGTGAACACCCCTTCTCTTGAGGCCAGAATTGTTTTATGCTCTAAGACGACAATTACAATTTCTTGAAGCAGGGTCTTTTTGTTAAATAACAGTTCCTGCCAAGGCATACTAAACATGGAAGATGAAAATCTTTCAATAGTCTCTTGTCAGCTGCAAGCAAGCTTGGTGGTCATCTTTTCCATTAGTTTCTCAGCCTCAGGAAAATCTCAAAGATCACAGGGAAAAAATCAGTACAGTAAACAGCAATACAGCAGAACTCAACAAATCAGTAAAATACCCACAATCTTGGTAGTTCTGGAGGTCATCTGTATGAAACAACAAACTTCTCAACACCCGATGAGGCAAAACAAGAACTAAAAATAGTGCAAATGGTTCTCACTTTTATACAATGCACATCCTTCTAATGTGCAAGATGTGGGAAGAGTCTTGCCCCATACAAGGGCTGTCAAAAAACTTGAAGTAGAATGGTCAGCTGTTTGCCTGTGACAAAATTCCCCAGTTGGAATGAAAAGATACTACAGCAGTAATCCTTGCAATGGGCATAAGGTTCTATAGGGATAATCTAAAGACTGGAAAGCTCTATTTTCATGACTTGAATTTAGTGCTGGAGGCGCATCTTTTTGAGATGTACAGAAATCATCATAGGGAAGGTGACATTTTCCTTTCTCCTTTGAATACATTCAAAAGCACAAGTGATGGTTCCATTTTTCTGCTTTGGTGCACATCATTGCGCTCAGGAACTGCAGCCAGTGTCAGTTTTGACAGCATGGCCTCATGCATGACTTAAAGTGTTCTGTTGTAAACAGCTTACCCGATATTGGGTGAGTAAAGGGATGAAACTCAGTAGACACCTCAATCAACAAATTCAGGCTATTCACAATCCTGCTGCCAAACTTACATAAAATGCTCTTAGCTAGTTCAGAAGTGGTAACATGCCTGTGGTGGCAAGCACCTTTATTTTCAGTGCAGGATGAACCAACATAACTAAACTATTGTTCTGAAGATGATGTGAGGGAGAAATGGAAGCCACTAAAATGGATGGATACTCTTCCGTTTCTGATCTATGCGACTTCTTCTAGGTTTAATTTCTACACGTCTTTTGGGAATGGACCCCTTTCCTAAGTCAGGGTACTATTAGAGTTCATGAAAGAAGTATTGTTTCAGTCAAATTCATTCAAGCCAGATAAAACATCCTTTGTCTCTCTTGCCCCAGTTTTAAACAGGTCTGACAGGTTGAAGCATTAACACTTTGTCACATCTACCTTTTTAGTAAGCTTGTTTTTACACGGATGTCTTTTTATTCTGACAGTTTTGCAATAGGAATGAAATTGCTAAATCATTAAATTTTGTAAAGTATTTCTTGTGGGGTGTTTCTTTTTTGTTTATTTTGTTTTCCTTTTGGAACATTTGACCTACTCTTTGGTTTGTGTTCATTCTTGTTTTTTTACATCCAGGGTGGTTATGTCATCACAAGATTTGTTTGGCAGTTCCATTTCTACTCGTGCACTGCCTTCCACTGATGAGCAAGACAATGGGCCTAGTAGAATTTCAATGTGAACATCCCTGATGGTATGGTTTCATTTTTTACCTAGTTGTCAGCGGTTTTAAAAAGCAGAACTTTTAATTCCTCATACTGGCAACTTGAGTGCACAGATTAATAATATTGTGGCACAGAATACTGCTTCTGGTGAGACTACTTCACAGATGGGGAGTCGTGGTATAGTACAGGAGGCCTACAATTCTCAGTCACCACCAGGACATAGCTTGCAGTCCGTCTTCCCAAACTTGATTCACTTGAATCAAAACAAGATCTGGATTACTGGTTATGTTCTCCTAGTCCCTTCAACAGTAACATAGATGTTCCACAAACCGACAAAGTAGTAGAAACAGAATAAGGAGCTTTACAATAACAGAGTCTCTTGGCAGCAGGTTTACTGAATTTAAAAGCATACAGTTAGACACTTTTTTTTTTTTTTACAGCATATATTGCACAAGACACTATCCCCCTAAAGGTTTTCGGCACCACAGATTTCTTAATGGGATGAGGCAGGATTCACCCATTACATAAGGAACTGTCTACATTTTTCCAGAGGTGGTGTTTGGAATATCTTAGCAGTAGTATACTTAAACTACTACTTTAGACAAATTTTCTACAGAAATTATAAAAATGGATAACCACATTACATCCAATCTCTTATTTACCACAAAGCAAGAGGAGTATTGAGGCCTTTTTTAGCTGCAAAAATACACTAATTCTGTACATTCTCAGAAAATGTAAAAAACTTAAAGGGACAAAAATGAATATGTAGCAGGGAACATGTTTTCTGTAGCTAACAGCATTATGGCCCACTGAGGTTAGCCACTTTAAGTTCACACCAAGGATCCATATGAAACTTGTGATATAGGTCTCTTGCGGCCTCTACGTCTTTTTTTAGGAGGAACCAACTCTGAGATGTTCATTGAAACATGCCAACAGGAGGGGGGCAGTATGGCCCATCAAAACAGCAATACTCTAAACAGAATCAGGGGCAAGCATGCAGAAGAAGGGTCCAAGGAATTGATTAGTTTTTCTGCATATCATTTGCTGATGTTTGTTCCTTTGCCTTTTGACCACCAAGACTTGTTTGGCCTTTCATATTACTTTATCATCAGTTGTATCACCACTATTGTGGTTCATGAACAGTAATTCAAAACACGTTTCACTTTCATTCATGCATGGCACCTTAATGTGGTCAATACCATAACTGAGCTATAAAACTTTGTAAACAAACTCAATATCTCTGTTAATGAATAGAACTATTAATTCAGTTTAATCTACAATGGGTCTCTGGCAGAGATCTCAATGGAACCCACTTTTACACCCACCTCTGGCTGCTCTGAAAAGATACTGAGAGCCCTGGCATCCAACCCACTGGAATATAAATATTAGAATTTACCCCTCAAAGAACACCAAGCGTTCCATAAATTGTCATTTAACCCTGAGATCAGGATTATAAAACCCAACAAGGAGGGCGGGGTTTGTTTTGACAGACAAAACTGACTACTGGAAGGATGCAAAAATCTCATTTTGAATGACCATTTTTATCTGTTAGTAAATATAAATCAAGTCTAACACTCATACCAACATCATCATATGGTACTTTATAATTTATTCTTGGATGGTGATATCTCAATGGAGGAATACATTTTTTTTAAAGAAACATTTTTATTAAATCATCATATATGACATAGGCAATTTTACATTTATATAAATGAAAATAAACCATACTGACACAATCTCAGTTGCAAACACTATACATTACAAACCATGCCAACACAACTGTAGCTGCAAATACTATATATCACTTATAACCTGTCATTGTCAGTCACCCATTACATAGCTTATTCAAATCCTGCCTTCTTTTAAATATCATTCCTCCTCTGCACATTGTGGTCCCACATTTCCCATTTTTTTCCTATCTAATTTGCTCCTACCCATTTCTAAAGATCTTAATTCCAGTTCTCTCTCTCTGTTACCATCTTCGCTACTTCTAGTAAAGTTGATTTAGACGTCGATTTCCATTTTCTACTAATGGCTATTTTAGCAGCCACCATAATTAGACTCAGCAAGGCCTTACTATGTCTAGGCAAATTCGATTTTGTATCATAGCTCAAAATAATTTCCTTAGCTACACCAATTTGCTCACCAAGCATCTCTGACAGAGCAGACTGCAGGGCATCTTTAGTCTGCCAACTCATTACACTCCCACAGTTACTTTCTTTTTCCCCCATCACACCTCAAACATTGCCATCTACCTGAGGAAATCTTCTTTGTAGTTTACTTGGGGAATAAAAATAACTGTAAACACTTTCAAGCAATGATCCTAAATCTTCTAGCCTTTGTTGCATATTTGGGAGACATACATATACCCCCCATTGTTTCTTTGTGAATTGCTTAATTTTATCTTGTCTCAATTAAGTATGGAGATTGCAGAACCAATTCGTATGTGGGTACATAATTTACCACTGTTACCTTTCTTTTAGCTTGTACAAAAGAGTAAAAGGACTAAACATTTTAACTGCTTGTCTCTTACTATCGATATCCATATAAGAGAGCTTCCATTTTCTCAATTTTTATTACCTTTTGTTTGGTCCCTTCCCACATATCCTTAGCTACCACATCAGTATCATTTTTAATCCATACTCCTAAATACTTCATTTTATCATGTCCACATAAGTATGGATATTGCTGAACCAATTTGTATGTGGCTACATAATTTACATCTATTGCTTTTGTTTTGGCTTCATTCATTTTGTATCCTGAAAAGGTTTGAAAGTGTCTCAATATGCTCCACATCACTACAATGTCCCTTTCTGGTTCTGTCAGGTATAAAATAATGTTCTAAACATAATACAAATAACAAAGGGGAGACAGGACACCCTTGCCTGGTTCCTCTGCTCAAGCTAAGATTATCAGAGATGATCCCACTTTAATTTTTGTCTCTGATCCCTCATATACCCTCCTAATCAACCTTTTATTTTTTTTTTTAAAGAAAATGTCAGCCAACTCATTACACTTACTGAAAATATGTTGCAGGTTACCTCTTTCTATCCTATCCCATCTCCAACATTTGCTGTCTACCTGAGAAAAGATTCTTTGGAGCCTGCATGGGGTATAAAAATATCTATGTAAACACTTCCAGGCGAATATCCTAAATGTTCTAGATTTCATGGCATATTTGGGAGACACGCATATATCCCCCACTGTTTCTTTGTGAATTGGTTATCCAATCTCTCTCTTTCCAATTCTTCCTAGCCTCTTCTGATTGATTCTAATAGTTATCGGGCAATATTTTAAATGATCTACTAATTATTCCTTTAACAGCAACTTCTGTTCTATAGTCTACTAAGAACGCTTACCAGTGCTGGTCTTTCATTTAGGAACCCCCCCCCATTTCTTTCTCTTTGCCTGTACTCTATCAGTCCTTGATAATGGAAAGGCAATCTCTAACCTGCAGTCCAGATAAGGTCTTGGCATCTTCCCATTCTATTATCTTTCCCTCTCTAGTTATTTCATCACAATACTTGGGTTCCTTTGCCTGTTTTCCCCAATACACTCACACCCCACTTGCCTATTGTCTGCATCCATAATTGCAGTCACCCCTATCGGCAGAATCTCCTTTCTCCATTCCCGTATTGGCTTAGTTCTTGGAATATCTTCTGCTACTTTATATAATATTCTGTAGGATTACGTTTTTTCTCCTTAAAGGTTTGCATCCAAAATCCCATTCCCTCCCTGTTACCTGAACTTCCTCCGTTTATTCATAATCTCTTTCCATTTTAAGTTATAGTTTTCTGCTTGTGCTAAGCATAGGACCCTTAACTCTGTTGCTCTAAAGTACCCCTTCAAATCGGGTAATCCAAATCTGCCCTGTTCTGTTGGAAGAATAACCTTATCTCACTTGACTCTTGCCATCTTCCCCTCCCAGATAAAATCCTTCAGCTCTTTATTAATTACTATCCACAACTTCTCCTCTGCTTGATAATTTGCCTGACCTGGACACAAGACTAAAAGGACTAAACATTTTAACTGCTTGTATCTTACTATAGATATCCATATAGCACAGCTTACATTTTCTTACTGTTTGTATTATCTTTTGTTTAGTCTCTTCCCACATACCCTTAGCTGCCACATCAGTATAATTTTTAATCCATACTCCTAAATACTTCATTTTATCATGTACCCATAAGTTATGGATATTGCTGAACCAATTTGTATGTGGGTACATAATTTACCTCTATTGCTTTTATTTTAGCTTTATTAATTTTGTATCCCAAAAAGGTTTGAAACTGTCTCAATATGTTCCACAGCACTCTAATGTCCCTTTCTGGTCTTGTCAGGTATAAAATAATGTCATCTGCAAACCATACCAATTACATCCTTGAATTTCTGAGTCCCTTATTTTCTTTGCCAAAGGTGCTAAATATATTGCAAACAAAGGGGAGTGAGGACATCCCTGCCTAGTTCCTCTGCTCAAGCAGAGACTACCAGAGAGGACCCCACCAACTTAAATTTTTGCCTCAGATACCTCATACATCCTCCTAATCTATCTTATATTTTTTCAGGAAATGCAAATGATTACACTGCCCGGCTTATAAAGTCCCAGCTTACTCTGTCAAATGGTTTTTCTCCATCAAGACCCACCATCAACAATGTTATCTTCTTACATTCTGCTTCCCTTCTGCATCATCAGTGTTCTGTTAATGTTGTCAAATGTTTTCCTCCCCTCCACAGAACCACACTGATCCATATCCATCACTTTTGCCATTTTTATTTCTGCTATTATAGACAAACACTTTATAATCATGATTTAGTAATGAAATGGGCCTGTATGAAGCTGGGTCTGATGGATCTTTACCCTCTTTAGGTATTACAGTCACTACCACTTTCTTCCAGGATGTTGGTACTTCTCTTAAAATACTGTTAAACAAAACCTTTCAGATCTTTCGCAGTTTTTTTTCCCTCCTAGCTTCCATACTTCCACAGGAATACCATCTGTTGCTGGGGACTTTCCTGTAGATTGGTTATACATCACTATTTTTACCTCATCTTCTACTATCCTAAGTGCTAGTAGTTGAGCCTCCTCTACCTCTAGCCTCAGCACATTTAATTATTTTATAAACATTTTAATTTGTACCTTTTCTTGATTTCCATATTTCTCTGCTTTATACAGACTTTCATAGAATTTCTAAAGTATTTCCAATACTTCTACAGGATCCCTTATCTTCCTTTTTATAGGCTCCCTAAGCTAGGTTACAGCCCTTTCTATCTTCTGTTGCCTGAGCCATTGTGCTAGAAGTTTTTGTGTGCTAGTGTTATTACCAAAAACAGTTGCTTAACAGCAATCTTTAAACTCATGCATATTATTGAGGCAATCCCTTATTTTCTGTTTAGCATTCTGCAATTTCTCCTCCTCTTGTTCTGGGAGATTCCCCTTATTTTGCAGTACTTTAACACTTGTCAGTCCCTCTACGTAATTCTTACTTAACATCTCCCATACTTTTATTTCCACCCTATTTTTAAATTTCACTTTAATTTTATCCCACTCCCTAACTATATCTTCAGAAGAAATTTCTATCTTTAATAATAGCTCCTGAACAATACTAGATTCACATCTTCCATTCCAAATGTTTTCACACATTACTTTAAAAATCTATCCTCCTCTGTTATATTTTCCCTTCTGAGGGAATATTTTCCAAGTGTCCAATACCTTGAGTTTCCAGCGGCCTAGTCTGCTCCACGTGGAAGTCGGAAGCGGCCTGCGGCTCTGAGGTAGCGGGCGTCAGGAGCTGCGAAAGTGCCTCACTGAGAACCGGCGACTGGCTTAGAAGAAGCCTCGTCATCAGTTTTGGACCTCGGATGCCTGTCCTTTTCCTTGCGTTTCTTGTGAATTGCGGTAGTCGGATGGCTATCCGACGACATTGTGTAATTAAATCTTCGGCCAAAGTAATGAAATGCAAAATCGTACCGACGCTTAATAGTGCATAGGTTAAATCTAGCACAAAACCTGCAATTAGCAATGTCGTGATCAGGGCCTAGGCAAGGAATACAATAAGAATGGAAGTCCGGCACTTGAACTGCTTCTGCTTCGGGCACCATGCGGCAAGAAAGACTAAAGAAAATGGCATCGGCTGCATCTTTTATACCCCTGGCGCACTGACGTCAGGGAAGAGGCGACAGCAACCGACGCCAGACCAAGACTTTGGAATTCAGGCCGACTGCGGGTAGCCTGCCAGCAGGATAACCCAAGAGTAATGACTGCAACAGTGAAACATGAACATCTGGATGGTGAGATCCACTAAAAACCACAGGAGGGAGAAGGAGGGAGGGTCGTAATGACTGAACGAGGATCAATACAGATGGAACGTTATGGTAAGACATAACTTCTTTATCTGATAATGTTAATCCTCGTTCATTCCTTACGCCTGGGACAGAGTCCCCAGCTACCTCTCTTCCTGGGAGGCTCTCATGGAAGGACATTCCTGAGCACCATAGAAACGAAAAATGCTCTTCCCCTGGAGGCCAAATCCAATTTGTAATGACTGATGAAGGTATGAAGTGTAGCCCAAGTTGCAGCTGCACAGATGTCATGTAAAGAAGCTCTGGCATGGAAGGCAGCAAAAGTTGCCACCGACCTTGTTGAATAAGCTTTCATGGTAGTAGACAATTGTAGAGATATTACGTTGTGTGTAAATAAAGGTTACACAATCCTTCAACCATCTAGCTAATGTGACGTTAGCAACAGCAGATCCCAATCTAGATCCAGAAAAGGCCAAAAACTAACTGGTCAGATTTATGAAAGGGTTTAGTACTTTTTAAGCAAAAAACGGATTTGCCTGTGTATATCTAGGGTATGTAGGCAATACTCTCCTCTGTATGAATGGTTGGGAAAGAAAACTGGCAATTCAATGGCGTGATTAATGGACATTTCCGAGATCACTTTAGGCAGAAATGATGGATTAGTTCTCAGAGACACTCTATCTCTATGAAAAATCAAGTATGGACTCTTGATACATAAAGCTTGAAGTTCAGAAATACGTCTGGCAGAAGTAATGGCGACCAAAAACAAGATTTTCCATGACAAATACTTGGTCGCAAGAAGAGGCTGGCTCAAAAGGTGCCATTGTCAGAGCTTGTAGAACTAATGATAAATCCCATGGTTGAATAGGCTCTGTAAAAGGTGGCTTCAGATGATTCGCACCTTTTATGAAGGTCTTGCACAATTTATGGGACAAGAGAGAGGAATCTTGGACACCCTCATGAAAATTAGAAATTGCAGCCAAATGAACTCTAATGGTAGAGGCCAATAGACCCGATTGAAACAGGTCGGCCAGATAGTCTAGCATTATTGACACTGGTGCTGAAAAAGGGTCTACTTATTTATCTTTCAGCCAACAGGTAATCTTTTCCACTTGCTCAGATAAGTAATTCTAGTGGAAGACTTATGAGAAGCAATGAGAATATCACTTACTGGTAAAGAAAGATCATTCTACCTGGCAATCAAGGGGAACTGGAGTAGCCAAGCCGTAAGCTTCAGGCTGTAAGTTGGGATGAATCAGGTTCTGTGGGTGTGACATCAACTCTGGGGTTGGATGGGGAATCCATGGTCGATCTAGTAGGTGAGGCCAAAGGAATGGGAACCAAATCTGTTGGGGCCAATATGGTGTTAAGAGGATTACCTTGCTCTTCAACCGCCGGGCTTCCTTCAGAAACTGGGGAATGAGAGGAAAGGACGGAAATGCGTAGAGAAGACCCGAGAGCCAACGTGGACTATTGCATCCCTGGGTGACTGTCCCAGAGGGGGAATCAGAGCAAAGTAGTTGCTGCATTTGTATTTGGTCGGGGATACAAAGAGGTCGCAGCAAGGACGGCCCCAGCGGTGGAAGATCTCCGCCACTATCAGGGATTCAGAGACCAATCGTGAGGTTGAAAAATACACCTGCTGTCTGTCTGCTATTACGTTGGAACTCCTGGGAATGTGCGTTGCTAGAAGAAAACAGTTGACAGCCATCGCCCATTGCCATATCCTCATGGCCTCTCAACAAAGGGGGTAAGATTTGGTTCCACCTTGTTTGATGTACCAGACCACCGCCATGTTGTCTGATTGAATCACAATTGTCCCAGATGGCAGCAGAGGATGGAATGCTTGCAATACCAGAAGCACCGCCATCAGCTCTAGAACATTTATATGCAGATGGGCCTCCAGTTTGGACCAAGTGCCTTGGACTGTCTGTCCCTGACATAGCCCCCCCACCCCATCAGGGAGGCGTCCATGGTCACTGTGGCCTTGGGTTACTGGGGTGAGAAGGGGCGAGACTATTGTGAGAGACTGTGTGTCATCCACCAATTTAAATCCTGTTTGCACCTGTGGGTTACTTGAATCATGGCTGAAAGAGGATGCTGAAAAGGATACCTTTGGGTGAGTAGTAGCGATTGTAGAAGCCCCATGTGAAACCTGGCCAGGGGAACAATGGTGATGGAGGTTGCTATGGAACCCAACAGCTGTAGAATAGAGTGAGCCATGGATTTTTCCTTTGAAAGGACTGAAATTAGTTGTTGCTTTAGCCTTAAAACTCTGTGCTCTGGAATAGCAGCTCTGCAGTTTGTGTGTCCAAGATAACCCCCTATGAATTCTGTGGACTGAGATGGGGTGAGATTGGATTTCTGCCAGTTTATGGTTATGCTTAGCCTTTGAGCAGTGAGGAGAGAGCATGCCAGGGCTTTTTACAGTAGATGTCTGGTGGGGGCAGAAATGAGCCAGTCGTCTAGGTATGGAAACACCTGGAATCCTTGAAGTCGCAAGTGAGGCATGACAACTGCCATGCACTTTGTCAACACTCTGGGGGCTGTAGAGAGTCCAAAGGGCAGTACTCTGAACTGGTAATGACTGGCTCCCGCACGGAAGCGCAGAAATCTTCTTGATGGCCTGTCCACCTTTATGTGGTAGTATGCATCCTGAAGATCTATAGAGCACATCCAATCATTGTTTTCCAAAAGCGGGAGGATAGACTGTATAGTGACCATCCGGAATTTTTGTATTCTCACAAATTTGTTCAATACACTGAGATCCAAAATTGGTCTCCAGTCCCCGGTTTTCTTTGGCACCAAAAATAGTCTTGAGTAGAATCCAGATCCTATCTGGTCTGGAGGGACTATTTGGATGACTCTCTTTCTTAGCTTTTCCATCTCTAGTGCTGCTTCTTCCCTTTGATTGGGTGGAACATTGGAAAGATTTTATGAAGGGACGGGATGAAGATCGAAGGGGATATGATAACCCCTGGTTATGATCCTTTGTACCCAAGAATCAGTGGTGATGGTTAGCCAGGCAGAAGGGTACAAGGAGAAACGTCTCCCATCCACCTCCAGAGGAAAGGGGTTGGGCCGCTCTTCAGCAGCGCTGGTAGGATTGACCAGGGAAAGAATCCCTGGAACCCTGGTTACACGGTCCCCCTCTGCCCCAAAAGGAGAGTCTTCCCTGTGAGTTTCTCCCTCTGCCTCTGGGGGAGAACTCGGCCTGTGTGTCACGGAAAGGACCCTGAGATTTCTTGAACCATATCTTCCCACTCTTTTGGTTTCGGAAGAAGGCACGTTGAGGGGAAGAATAATGGACACCTACGGCAGAAAGGGTCTTTCCATCCTGTTCACATCTGGCCAGTGTGCTTTTAACTTTGGGCCCAAACGAGGAGGGCTCAATGGGGGCATTAAGAAAGGAAGACTTAAAGGGTTCCACGAAGTTGCACAAGCGCATCCAGGCGTGTCGTCTCAAGACCGCAGCTGAACTCGCTGCTCTAGCTGCTCCTTCTGATGCGTGAGATATCAATCGCATAGAGGAGTTAGAAATAGACTCAATGGTGGCCAGCTGAGAGGCCACTTTGTCACGGACCTCATCAGGCACTGCACCAGCTAAGGTTTCAGAGAGCTCAGAAACCAGATCCCTTTGAAGCCTGGTAAAATGTGCCATACAATCCAGGGACCTGATAGCAAAGGTCACTGAAGCAAAGGTGCGCTTCCCTATTCTGTCCAGGGCCCGGGACTCTCTGTTAGGTGGATGGACAGTCTGGCTTTCTTCTTCTGCCAGATCCTTTTTTGTTGCGGCCGCCACCACCAAAGCATCCACAGGAAGACCTTTGGATCAAATGGCGATCCGAAGCAGGAGGGGACAAGATCTTATCTGGCCTTCGGGGAATAGTTTTGACGGTATCAGGGGCCTTCCAAGCACGCTGCACGATGAACTTGACAAGTTCATCAGCAGGTGGAGTAACCCAGGAAGTAGGGGGTCGGGCGCGAAAGGCCTGCAGGAACACAGATTCCTCAGGGGTTGGATTATAGGACTGTCAGTCACCTGTTTCAGGATTTCGAGGATATCGCCAAAGGATACCTCAGAGGATGACCGAGGGGATCCTTCCCCTTCATAGAAATCTGTGTCTTCGGTGAGGGACTCCTCTGTGGAGTCCATGTGCTTCCTCTTGCATGAACTTTTCCGGTGGACCTCCTCAGCAGGAGAAGCTGGGGAAGACAACAGAAAGGGGGATTCCTGAGGGAATATGTTCTGAGGCCCTTGCACCCGGTGTCCGCTAGGTGCGACTTGTGAAACCAGTGTACCAGAGGATGGCGGAGGTATACACACAGTCCAGTATTGCCAGCAGCAGTGAAAGCCTTCTCCATCAGTTGCAATGAAGGAGGAGAATAAGAAGGTGTCTTTGGAGATGGGTGATCACCTCCCAAGGAAGGATAGTTCCTGAGGGGTGGAATACCTCTGGCCAAGAAAGCCTGGTCCACGAGACGCAGCACATCATGTTCGGAAAAGCTTCTAGTGGACCTCACAGAGACTGAGGGAGAAACAGGCCTGTCCACAAAAGAGGCAGACTCTGTGCCCATCTCATCTGACCACCGAGGACAATGGTGCCGAGAAAGATTGAACTACTGTAGTCTGCACCGAAGAAGTCATTGGTGCCGATGTCATTGTCTGCACCGACACAGGGAATGGGGTCGAAGTGGTTGTCGGTGCCGAAGCTGGAACCGACAAAACTACAGTCAACAATAAAGGCCTCGGTTCTGAGGAAGATCTTGGAGCAGTCAAGGTCTGCACCGACTGAATGGTCGGTGCCAATACAGTGGTAATGGTCTGAACTGAGGAGCCCCTTGGTGCCAATATGTAGAAGGTTGCAGGAGAGGACAGAGCCAAAATCACTAATGGAGCCGAAGGCCTCGGTGCCCAAGGTCTGGGCACTGAAAGCACTGTGGCTGACAGAGAGCTCCGAAGCCGAAATTTTTGCCTTTTTAGGTTTTGGTTGGCGAGAGTCCCCAGCCGGGGACGAAGGCAAGGATTTAGCCTTAGTAGAAACATCCATTTTCTTATGGGCTTTAGGAGGGGTTGAGACCTCTGACCCAGAAATAGCCTCTGAAAAGGAAGATTTTAGAAGTCCCCCTTCAGCATCAGCTTGTTTTTCCTTTCTAACAAATTTCTATTAGAAAAGTTCTCACAAACAGTTACAAGGTGGTTCAACAGATAAATGGGAAGCTCCCAAACAATAAACACAAAGAATGTGCATCAGAAGAGTAAGCAGTTTGTGTCCACAATCAGGACACCGCTTAAACCCTGGACTAACTTTTTTATCTGCCATATTAACTAACAGAAAAATACCAACAATGGTACAAGAGAGTACCCGAAAATATGAAAGAGAAAGGGAAAAGGATTACCAATGATGGTAAAGAGAAAAATTACCTCACGGTAAAAAAGGGCAAGTAAAGGACAGAAAAAACTTGGGGAAATTATGAACGCTAGATGCGATAGGGCAAGAGACAATAAAATATCAACTTTTCTGACAGAAAAGTAATTTGTAAAGCAATTAAACAACGAGAAGTAGCTTGACATGACCGGATGGCAACGTGGCAAATGAAAGTTTGCGAGCTTGGAAAATGGCCGTCTCGGTTCTGAGCTCGGAACCAATACCCATGCGTAATGACTGAACGAGAATTAACAATATCAGATCAGATGTTGTAGAATGAGCTCTAACTGTAACTGACAGTTAGAGTTTATTTTGGTTGTATATAAAGGTAATGCAGTCTCTCAGCCATTTTGACATGGTGACCTTTGATACAGGTTTGCCCAATCTGGGACCTGAAAATGATAGACAGTTGGTCTGATTTTCTCGAGGATTTTGATCTGTCCAAGTAAAAACATAATTGTCTGTGGACATCCAACAAGTGCAAGCAGTACTCTAAACTCTGTAAAATTTGGGAAAGAGACTGATAAAGTCTATGGGCATGGTTGATATTGGGGACTCTGCTACCACTTTGGGAAGGAAGGTTAGATTGGTTCTGAATGATAGTCTTTCTTTGTGGAAAATGACATATGGACGATTCTCACATAAGGCCTATAAGTCTGAAATTCTCCTAGAAGGCGATATAGCTACTAGGAAGAGGGTCTTCCAAGACAAAAACATAAGGTCACAAGTGGCTGCTGGCTCAAAGGGCTGTTGAACTAGACACTAAGACTAAGGTCAAATCCCATGGTACTACAGGATCTTTGAAAGGGGGGTTTAAATGCAGAGCACCTTTAAGAAAAATTTTAAATAGACGGCGAAACATCAATGAATGGCCATCAAAACAGTTATGAAAATTTGAAATGGCAGCCAAATGAACCTTATTTGTAGACACTGAGGCCCCCATATCAAAAGGTGGCTAAATATTCAGAACCTTATCAATTGACGCCAAGAAAGGGTCAATGCTGTTTGTACATGGCCAAAATGAAAATCTTTTCCATTTACTTTGATAAAGTTTCCTGGTGGATGGTTTATGGGAAGCCAGAATCATCTTTTGCAGCAGATAGGATAAGTTATTCTGCCTGGCAATTAATGGAATTGGAGAAACCAAGCAGTCAGCTTGAGATTTTGAAGACTGGGATGCACCAGGCGCTGAGGATGAGACAGTAGGTCCGGAGTTGGATCCAGAGTCCATGGGCAGTGAACCAAATGAGGCAAAGAAAAGGGAACCAGACTTGATGGGGCCAGTAAGGTACAATGAGAATCACTTTGCTTCTCAACCTTAGGGCTTTCCTCAGAAAATGGGAATCGGTGGAATTGGGGGGAAAGCATACAGACGTCCCGGGGGCCACTCGAGAAGAAGTGCATCTCTCAGGGGACTCCTCATGAGGGGGATTAGGGCAAAGTACCTGCTGCATTTGTAGTTTGAGAGAAGTGAACAAGTCGCAGCAAGGCTGACCCCATCAATGAAAGATCTTTGTCACGATGTTGGGATTGAGAGACCATTCGTGAGGCAGGAGGATACATCTGCTCAGTTTGTCTGCAATCACGTTGGAGTTCCCCGGGATATGCATTGCTATCAGAAAGCAGTTGAAAGTGATTGCCCATTGCTAAATCCTTAGGACTTCCCGACATACACTGTAGGACCTGGTAACCCCTGTTTGCTGACATACCAGATTACGGACAGATCTGATTGGATTACAACTGTCCCCAAAAAAAGGACAGCCTGGAGTACTTGCAATGCTAAAAGCACTGACCTCAATTCTAGGACATTGATGTGCAAATTGGTCTCTTGGGAGGACCAAGTGCCTTGAACAGTCTTTCCCAGAAAATGCCCCCACCCTGTCTGGGAAGCGTCCGTGGTCACTACGGCAATGGGCTGAGAAGAGGAAAAGGACGACCCCATAAATTCTCTTCTGGCTTCATCTACCAAGATAAATCCTTTTTGCAGTTATTTATCAAGACTGGATGGGACAAGGAGTGTGTTAGAAGTGACCATTGCAACGCCAAGAGGCACTGAAGCAGCCTCATGTGATACCTTGTTGAGGGCACTAACAATATTGTTGCTGTCATGGCTCCCACAGCTTGTAGTACCAGATAAGCAGGAAGTTTGTATTGGAAAATGATCACTTGAACTTGCGATTTTTAGCTTTAACAATCTGTGAAGAGAAAGGGAGGCCACACAGGATACTGTATTTAATCTTGCTCCGATGAACTCCAGATCATGCGTAGGAGTCAGCTGTGACTTCTCTTTGTTAACTGAAATGCCTAGTGTTTCGGCAAGATGTAGAATGAAGTCTATGGCATAAAACAGTAGATGCCTGGAGGGGGCGGTGTGGAGTCAGTCTAGATATGAAAACACTCGGAATCCCTGTAGTCTCAAATGAGCCACTATGACTGCCACCCTGGGGGCTGTGGTAAGACCAAAGGGCAGCGCTTGGAACTGGTAATGACCGACTCCTAGCCGGAAGCGGAGATATCTTCTGGAGTGCTTGTCCATCTTTATGTGGTAATATGCATTCTGAAGATCTATAGAGCACATCCAATCGTCCTTCTCTAGAAAGGGAAGGATAGACTGAACTGTGACCATCCGGATGTTTGCCTGTTGTACAAATCGGCTCAATAGGCAGAGATCCAAGATTGGTCACCAGTCCCCTGTCTTTTTTGGCACTAAAAAGAATCTTGAGTAGAAGTTGGATCCTATTTGGTCTGGGGGGACTACTTGGATGACTCTTTTGAAGCAGCTTTTGAATCTCTACTGCTGCTAGATTCCTCTGACTGGGTGGAACATTGGGGATTCGCTTCTGGGGTTTTGGCAAAAGATTGAAGGGGATGTAGTAACCTCTGGTAATTACTTTCTGCAGCTAGGTATCAGAGGTTATTGTAAGCCAGGCTGAATGGTGCAGAAAAAGTCTTCCCCTGACTGCCTCCAGAGGTAAGTACTCAGGCCTCTGTTCAGGAGCATTGATAGGGTTGTCCAGAAAAAGAATCTCTGGGTTACACGGATCCCCTCTGCCATGGGGGGGGGGGAATCTTCCAGAAGAGGTCCCACCTCTGCCCCAGGGGAACACTCACCACATATGTCCCAAAAAGGCCCTTGGGTCTTCTTGAACCACATTTTTCCACTCCTCTGATTCCTGGAGTAAGGTTGTTGTGGAGCAGAAAAATGAATACCCACAGCAGAAAGGGTCTTTCTTTTTCACATCTGGCCAGTGTGTCTCTAACTTTCGGGCCAAACAAGGAAGCACCATCAACAGGAGCACTGATAAAGGAAGACTTAAAGGGTTCTGCAAAACCACACAAGCGCATCCTGGTGCGACACCTAATGGCAAAGCCTGTACCCACTAATCTAGATGTCCCTTTGGCTGTACGAGCAAAGCCACATGGACGAATTTGAGAAGCTGAGAGGCAACCCCATCTCAAACCACATCAGACACTGCTCCTGCAAGGGTGTCTGAAAGCTCAGTTATCAGATCCCTTTGGAGTCAAGTAAAGTGTACCAAGAAATTCAAGGACTGAATAGCGAAGGTCGTTGAAGCAAAGACCCGCATCCCAAATCTGTCCATCATCCAGGATTCTCAGTTAGGAGGATGGACAGTTGAACTCTCCTTGGCAAGTTCCTTTTTGGTGGCCGCCACCACCACTATGACATCCACTGTTAGACCCATAGACCAATGTGGTTGATCTTCCGGGGCTGAAAGAATCTTGACCGGTCTCCGTGGAATAGGCTATATGGAGTCAAAAGCCTTCCATGCTCGCTGAATGATCAATTTAACTAGACTGTCAGCAGGCGGGGTCATGCAAGAAGTAGATGGGTGGGCACAAAAAGCTTGTAAGAACACAGATTCCTCAGAGGATGGGTTTGAGGGCTTCCAGTCACCCCTTTGTTTTAATATTTCCAGGATGTCTCCAGAGGAGACATCTTTTGGGGGTAACCTCTTCATCGTAATCTGAGAATCCTGGATGATGGACAGATTTGGGATGCGGGTCTTTGCGTCAACGACCTTCGCTATTCAGTGACTGATTATTCTGGAGAATCTAGGTGCTTTTTCTTGCATGTCCTCTTATGGGGTAGCTCCTCAGGGCGAGGTTCTGAGGAGGACTCCTAAGAGGGGGACCCTGAACGGGAGTGTCTTGCAGCTCTTCTGCCCGTTGTCCAGACATAGCAGATTGTGATAGCTGCGAATCAGAGGAAATGAAAATATTGCACTCTGGCTGGGATGGAACCAGCTGTGAGCCTGCTGAGGCCAAAGTTCTCTCCAAAATCTGGAAGGCAGGCCCATCAGAAGAGAGATGGGAGCCCAGAACAGAGAAAGACAACCCTGAGACAACCTTGAAACCAGGGTCACACTGCGCTCAGACAAGCCACCACCCAGAGTAGGAGCAGAGAGAGGGCTCGGAACTGCCATGGCCCCAAGAGCCGTAGATGGCACCGTGGAAACAACCAGAACTGGTCCAAGGATCTCAGAACAGACAGCCAAACCTCAGTCCCTGGTGTGCAATGGATCCAAAGGTGCCGAAGACCCCAGAGTCGACTCCGGTAGCAAAGTGAGGTCCACCATTGCAGCATCGAAGTAGGGGCTCCAATCCCTGAAAGGAGGTTGAAGGAGGATAAATTGGAAGAGTCCTTGGAGAATAAGCCTTGGTTCTGGGTGGGAGAGAGGTTTGTGAAGGTGCAGGAAAGGCTTCTGGCTGCTAAAAGTTGGTCCACCAATCTATGTCCAATTCTGATAGACTCCTGGAGGAACAGGTTGACATTCCCAAAGGGACTCAGGCCTGTCCAGAAATGAGTTTGGATGCTGACCCAAAAATGGGTCTTATTGAAGGGGAATATCAAGTCCTAGGGATAATTAATAGATTGACATCCGGCACCATAGGCTGTTGTATGGAAGGGGAAGGTGGAACTGAATGAGAGGATAGTGGTGGTTGGGGTCTACTTCACCCAGTTGAAGGCTGACAATATCGAAGCTGATATTGTCTGCACCAAAATGTCGAAAGCAAAAGTCATTGCGTGTGTAAACGGAAATCTCTGTAAGGGGAG
The DNA here is from genome assembly GCF_019279795.1 of Protopterus annectens. Taxonomy (NCBI): domain Eukaryota; kingdom Metazoa; phylum Chordata; order Ceratodontiformes; family Protopteridae; genus Protopterus; species Protopterus annectens. Next base: position 164,191,332 of record NC_056739.1, read on the forward strand.
ATTTCCGTTTACTGCAATGTAGTGCAATCTCAGAGTTGGTATATAAGTAGCGGGGGGTGTGGGTGGTGCAGGGGGGGCTGTGTTTGGGTGGTTTTTTTTGTGTGTTCGATGTTTGGGGGTTTCGACATTTTTGTGTCGATTACGCTGTCGACAGTGAGTTTTTGACAGCGTAATATAAACGCGGTGGTTGTACAGAAACTATTGTCGGTGATGAAGAGGTTGTCGCTGCCAAAGTGATTTGAGTCGCTTCAACGCTTGACGGCACCGATTTGGATTATGTTGTCTTTGGTGCCGATGATATCACTTTTGGTACTCTGGCCTTCGGTTCCGAAGAAACCATCGGAACCTGCGATTTTTGAGACTTTGTTTCTTCTGCAGTAGAGGAGGTCGGCACAGAGTGGCTTCTTTTCTTTATGTCAGGCTTTGGAGATTAGCTGGAGATTTTTTTTGACTGGTGCGAGCAATGTATAATGGCAGAGTCGGTTTAGAGAGGTCGGAACCAAACTCATCAGTCAAGAATGAATGAAAACGGACATCAGACCAGCTTTTTTGTTAAATGTATGGTTCCAGTTTTTGTATTCAGTACATGCACCATTTGGCAGGTTAATCTTTTATACAATCGTTTCTTGTCATCTCCATTTCAGCCTACATCACATCTTGCAGAATTTTTTGTTTTACTGAAAACCCTCAAACAAAAATACATCACCCAATACCCCGCAAAACCTAACAACTTAACACACAAAACTATGTACATTAGAACAAATGTTCTAAAATGATAGCCATACCCACAGGCAAGGGACAATCAAAAAGAAAGGTCATTCATGCTAAGATGCACAATATAGCCTACGCCTTTAGTAAATGCTATCTGAGTTTTATCTTTACAACTCTCCCAACTAAGAAAACACTTGAATGCTTTCAGTAAATATTTTCTCCAAGTCATTTCTCTTTATCAGATTGCATTCTGGTAAAATACATACTAGACAAACTGCTAAGGATAACTTGTTTACCAGAAAAAAGCCTTATAATATTCTACATTATTTTTGTTTTGTAATAAACTTGTTGCTGGATAAATCCCAGAGTTAACTCAATCATTTCCCTATGCAACCATGAGAAAAAGCACACTTGTTCTTTTGCCATGGTCTCTCAACCAGACTCTTCCTTTCTCCCTTTTTTTTCTTCCATACACTGCAGTGCATACACTTCTTAAAACTGAAGAGATAAAAAGAGAGAAGGGAGAAAAAGAAAAAAATAACAAAAACACCTGTTCATATTAATATCTCCAATACATGAAAAAAATATATAAAAGCTTTACTTTGTAGTTTGCTAAGAAAATCATGCAACATTTAAACGTTACCATTAAGAGAAAAAAAATTGTTTTACTTATAGTTAACTTTCTCCCTTCTCCTTCCTGCTCCAAAGTAGTTCTCTGAAGCTTAATGACGTTATGTAGGTGCCCTACAAATTTAGCAAAGTCCACACAATTCCAATAAATCGTCTTGTTTTATGTTTCACAAATATAATTATTGCTTTGTAATTCCACATTTGTCTGTTTACAATTTACTGATTTTATTCTCCGAACATTAATAACACAAAGCAAGGTACATGCTTTAAAGTTCCACACAAGTGTAACCAAGTCCAAGGAAGTTCAATATTTTCAGATTTTCTTGTTCTGTCATGCATCACAAATATAATTACTGCTTTATCATCCCAGAGTTCTCGATTTCCAAGTTACTAGCTTTAATCCTGTTTGTCTCCATCTCCCAAATCCTGTCTGTTTCATTTCCGACAAATTCCAGATTCTTATGTTTTCTTTCTTCTCTCAGGCAACTGAAATGGTGGAAAAGATTTCATAGACTCAGCATCTCTGTAGCCCTTAGCACCAGGAGAACACAAAGCAGAACCTCCTCCTGATTCACAGCTCACCCTTTGTTGGACAAACTATTGCATTGCCTCCTTTGCATGTACTTCATCAAAAAATTATTTTGCCTATCCAGGGAAGAAACACTTTGAAAAGGGCTGGATACAGCAGTTTGAATCTCATGTCTGCTTTTCGACAAAATAATGAAATATATTTAATCCTCTTTTGCCTGCTGTACACTGAGTAATCATTCTCCACAAACACTTATCTCCCACTTTTAGCACTTTATCTTTCTGCCACAGAAGGAGCTGATTTTGACAAAACTATCAACAAGACTGTATTTTTACTATTAAAGGTCTAGGTTGTTTTTTAGTAACCAGATTTGGAGCATACACATGATGTGCCCTTTCAATTAACAGTTCATGTTGTGGAATACCAGTCCAGTTGCTTATTTCTGCTTTCATAAAATTAATACAGTCTGTTACTTCCAACTTGTCTGGTACAGCATAAAATCTCAGGTTTTCCCTAAACACTTTGTCCTCTAATTCTATTATTTTTTGAAACATCTCTTCTTGAGCAGTCTCAGACAACCAGCCTTTTCTTCATTTAAACCTCAGAGTTTTTCAGTTCTGTAACTTTATCTGAATATCTGTTTAAAGCGTCTTCCATTTTTTCCAGCTTTTTATTATTTGTGCTCATATACTCCTTCAGTGTTTTGTTTATTTTAACTAGGTCTGTGTGCAGCTGCTTTATACTCTTCTCTAGGTTAGTGGAAGTCATATCTTGAACTTTTAGTGCTTCTTGCCGAACCACTGCAGTACTCTCCTCTCAGTCTGTGCTTCTTTCTTACCTTTTGTAGCCGATTTTCCTCCAGATCGTTTAGGTTTCTTTTTTCATGGCATCCAGGCAGTGCACTTACTAGCCAGTTACTGAAATTTACCCAGAAGTCTAAGTCCACTGGCATTCTTTGCTAAGTTTCTGTTTTCAGATTGGGAGCGCCAGAATTATGCTGTTACTCAATGTGCAAGCATCTTGGGAATCGAGAAACACAAAATTATGACTCTAAAGAAACAATGTATTCCTATAATTTTTGGTATACCCAAGATTCATAAGGACAGAATTAATCCTCAGAGAGCCATTACATCTGTGGGTGGTTCCAAGACAGAACCACTAGCTATTTTTGTTGACCAAAAACTAAACTCCTTCATTATGAATCTTTCTACCATTCTAAAAGACTCCTGTCACTTCCTAAGTAAAATCAGGGATTTACAATATGAGCGAGTGATATTTTGGTCATGGCAGATGTCAAGGACCTGTTCCAGTTATTCCACAAACCAATGGACTTGAATGGTTTTCTGATATTGTTTCAACTAACACACCACTGTCTCTGCAGGACATCATCGCTATGTGCATTATGGTGAACTTTGTTCTAAGCAATAGTTTTTTTTTTTTGCATTTGAAAATGAACATTTTAAGTAACCCTCTGGAGTGGCAATGGGGATAGGCTGCCCTCCAACGTTTGTTAATCCGGTTTTATGCTATTGGTAGCACATTTTTCTGTCTAACAAGCAGTGAGTGAGTTCTGGCCCTTCATTCGATTACATCTTCAATTCTTGGATATTTGCATTGTTTCGAGTAGCGGCTAGGATGTAATTAAACTTTTTCAATACCTTGGTTCTACTACTTCCTTTCTAGAATTCTTTTCTCAACATTCAACCTGTGGGTATTTCATTTCTTGATGTATATTTATACAAGAATTTGGCTAACAGCCATTATGAGCCTGTCATACACAGGAAGGACACTTTTTCCAACTACTACTTACATTTTCATAGTGTTCATTCTTTCACACAGAAGTATGGTGAAGGGGCAATTATTCTGTCTTTCCAGAAATGTATAGGAGGATGAAAAAGAAAATACATTCCTTAATAAAATTAAGAATATATTTCTTGAATACGCTTATCTTGGTAACTTGTTGGAGGAAGTCATGGACTATCAGGTCAGGTAGACTGGATCTTTGTGCATTTATCTTGAGAAAACCTTTATTCAACACACCAGGACAGGAATTCTGTTTGACCACATGTTATCTTACTCTTGCGTCATTCCTTGGATGCTGATGGCATATGCTCTATTGTTAAGTATAAGTGGTCTAGGGTTTCTGGTATATTTCCTGGTCTTAAATCTGGCACCACTCCATCTTGTACACAAGTCAATGAACAATACTGGGACCTTTTTTTTTTTTTTTTAAGTGGTACCTCTTTTGAGCACAGGATGGCCACTCCATCTACTGTAGGCCATATGAGTAAGTGTGGTACATGCACAGCCAGTGTCATTATGTCCTTGACGGATCCACACATGATTATTCTGAACCATCCCAGGATTATACACTGCCAAGGCAGGGTATAACTTCAATACCACTGAGGTGGTCTGAATGGTCCTTTGTTCTGCACGTCCTAGTTTTATACTGGAAAAACTGAAAGATTAAATAAAAGAATCTATGAACATTTACATTCCACCAAAGATTGTGATGAAATTAGAAGTTATGTACCTACCATAACGTTCCATGTTAGTTGTCTTCTCTCGCCTTCTTTCTTGCTGGATGGGTTCAGAGCCGATCCTCGGCTCCGACTCGGCACTTGCTAAGCTCGAGAGCTAATTTTACCAGCTCGAGGCAACCCTATATCCCATGATGCAAGGCGGAGACTACCCAGATCTCGTTTGGTAGCTAAAGAAATAGTAATATTTTCTTCCAACTGAAGAGGAGGAAGAAAAATAACAATACTAAATAACATCATAATCCTCTAGAAAGGATCAACCTAATCTAGTGACACTAGAAGTTGAACAGCTAGAAAAAGGGAATAACCTTTTAATAGAAGATGCATAATCTTCCCGGTCTGACCAGGCTAGGGGATGGAGGGGACGAAGAAAGAAGGCGAGAGAAGACAACTAACATGGAACGTTATGGTAGGTACATAACTTCTAAATGTTAAGTTGTCAATCTCGCCTTCATTCTTGCTGGATGGGACCACGTCCCTAGCACCTCTATCCTGGGTGTCTCAATGGAACAGACTCTTGAGAATGGTGGAACCAAAATCGCTGTGTCTCTGGAGGCCAAGTCTAATTTGTAATGTGAAACAAAGGTATGAGGAGAGGCCCATGTGGCTGCTGCACAAATAGTGTCTATTGGAAGTCTAGCTTGAAAAGCTGTAGATATAGCTAGAGCTCTGGTAGAATGGGCTTTTGGCTTAGAAATCAACTCTTTGCCTCTGAGCTGATAAATGTTAAGTGATCACAGAAGACAGCCATCTAGATAAAGTTACCTTGGAAACTGGAAGGCCTTTCCTGCTCTCTGCATAGGATAGAAACAGTTGATCAGATTTCCTAAAAATTTTAGTCTTGTCCAGATAATATCTGAGCTGGCGGTGAACATCAAGACAATGTAACTTTTGTTCCGCTCTATCAGAATAATTCGGGAAAAACACTGGAAGATCAATGGATTGATTTAGGTTAGTCTGCGATGCCACTTTTGGTAAGAAAGACGGATTAGTCCTTAGAGATACCCTATCTTTGTGGAATATTAAATAGGGAGGACGAATGCAGAGAGCATGAAGCTCAGATACTCTCCTAGCAGAAGTAATGGCGACTAGAAAATGTGTCTTCCAAGAAAGCAATTTCAAAGAACAGGCAGCTGCAGGTTCGAAAGGGGGAAGAATCAAGGATGTTAAAATTAAATTTAGATCCCACTGTGGTGGGGGGTCTCTAATCGGAGGTTTCAGTAAAAAGATACCTCGAAGGAATGCCTTGCAAAGTTTATGTGACATAATGTTGTGGTCCAAAAGGCCTATATGAAAATTTGAAATGGCTGCCAGTTGAACTTTCACTGTGGAAGAAGAGGATCCTGAATGAAAAATCTCAGCTAGGAAGTCCAATACCGAATGAATTGGAGCAGTATAGGGGTCTATGTTCCTAGCTTTTGCCCAGAAAGAGAAACGCCGCCATTTACTAGTGTAAATCTTTCTGGTAGAAGATTTTAGGAAGCTACTATGATATCCCGGACAGGATTAGAAATCATAGGAAGCCTGGCTAAGGATGGAAGTGGAGCAACCAAGCAGTGAGGTTGAGAGAAGGTATGGATCGGTGCAGTTGACCCGACTGGTGGGTCAGAAGATCTGGAACCGGGTCCAGATGCCATGGCTGTACCAAGAGATACTGATGTAGGAACGGAAACCATATCTGTCGAGGCCAATAAGGGGCAATGAGAATCAACTTGGCTCTCAAGGCGGTTGCTTTCTGAATTAGCTGAGGTATCAGCGGAAAAGGGGGAAAAGCATAAAGAAGTCCCCGGGGCCAATCTTGGGTTAGAGCGTCTCTGGGGGGATGGCCTGGAAGGGGGAAGAGAGAGAAGAAATCTGGGCATTTGCTGTTTTGAGGCGTAGCGAAAAGGTCACAGCAAGGAAGTCCCCACTTCTGAAAAATCTCTTCCGTCACTGATTGTTTGAGAGACCACTCGTGAGGCATGAGAATAGCTCTGCTCAATCTGTCCGCTATGATGTTGGATTTCCCGGGGATGTGCACTGCTATCAGAAACCGGTGAGAGGAGATTGCCCACTGCCAAAGTCTGAGAGCCTCTCGACACAGTGGATAGGACTTGGTTCCACCCTGTTTGTTTATATACCACACTACGGACATATTGTCCGTTTGGATTGCAATAGTTCCCGGGGAAGAGAGTCGTTGAGGGCTTGCAACGTTAAAAGCATCGCTCTCATCTCCAGGACATTTATGTGCAGATGGTACTCGAAAGGTTGCCAAGTGCCATGGATCATTCTGCCCTGATAATGCCCCCCCCCCACCCGATCAGGGAGGCGTCCGATGTAACCGTGGCAACCAGGGCAAGAGGAACAAAAGGTCTGCCTTGATGGATTTGAGGGGACGATATCCACCAAGTCAGATGCCTTTTGCAAGCTGGAGTTACTATGATCTCGTGATGCATGGGAAGTTGTTGAAAAGACCATTGGGTGAATAGCATCCATTGTAGAAGACGCATGTAAAAGCGGGCAAGGGGAAGAAGTGTTATGGCGGCCGCCATAAGACCCAATACCTTCAGAGCAAATCTGGCCTGAATTTTGTTGCTGAGAAGAATCACCTGGACGTGTCTTCGAATGTTCAAGATCCTTTGGTCTGTTAACTTTGCTGAAAGTTGTACGGTGTCCAATCTTGCGCCTGTAAAAAGTAATAGATTGACAAGGCGACAAGGCAGATTTTTCGAAATTTATAGAAATTCCTAGCCCTCTGCAAATGTGAATGGCGTAATTTCTGGCTTGGAGAAGCTGATGCCTGGTGGTGGCAGTGAGGAGCCAGTCTAGATATGGAAACACCTGGAATCCTTGACGTCTCAGGTGAGCTGTAACCACTGCCATACATTTGGTGAACACTCTGGGGGCTGTAGTGAGTCCAAAGGGCAGGGCTCTGAATTGAAGTGACTGGTCCCCAGCCGAAAGCGGAGAAATCTTCTGGAGCGTCTGTGAATTTTTATGTGATAGTACGCATCCTGAAGATCTATCGAGCACATCCAATTGTCCTTGCCCAGAAAGGGCAGAATGGACTGAAGCGTGACCATCCGGAATCTTGATTTCTTTACAAACTTGTTGAGTTTGCTCAGATCTAATATTGGTCTCCAGTCCCCTGTCTTTTTTGGAAGTAAAAAGAACCTTGAGTAGATTCCGGATCCTATTTGGTCCGCTGGGACTGGCTGGATGGCTCTTTTTACTAGCAGTTTTGATATTTCTAGTACTGCTAGTTCCCTTAGACCGGGTGAAACGTCTGGAAGGGTTCCCTTTTGTTGAACTGGGGTTTGAATAAATGGAATTTTGTAACCCTCAGATATAATCGACTGTACCCATTTGTCTCGAGAAAGGGAAAGCCAGGCTATTGGGTACAGCGATAATTTTCCCCCAACTGCCTCCGAAGGCGGACAATCGGGCAACATCTCAGGGATGCTGGAAGGGTTTGTCAGAAAGAGGCTCTCTGCTACCCTGATTCTGCGGACCCCCTCTGCTCCTAGGGCGGCGTCTATTATTGTTACCCCCCTCTGCCTCTGGGGGTAAACTGACTTCGTGCGTCAGGCGTGACTCCTTGAGATTTGCGGAACCACATTTTCCCTCCCTTCTGTCCTTTGGGGTAAGGTCTTGAAGGGGTGGAGAAACTGACTCCTACGGCAGAAAGAGTTTTGCCATCTTGTTCGCATCTAGTCAAAGTGTCTTTCACTTGAGGTCCGAACAAGGTCGAACCATCAAAGGGGGAGTTTGTGAAGGACGCCTTGAAGGGGTCTGCAAAATTACAAAGCCACATCCAGGACTGACGCCTTAAAGCCACTCCTGTGCCTGCGGCCCTACTCGCTCCATCGGCTGCATAAGAAATGAGCCGCATGGAGGAGTTAACAATGGAGTTAAGGATTCCTAGCTGTGAGCTAATCTTATCCAGAGACCCAGCAGCTGACGGAGCCTGTAAAACTTCTCCCAACTCTTTAAGAACATCTCTTTGAAGGCGGGTGAAGTGGCATAAGTAGTTCAGCGATCTCATGGCAAAAGTCGCTGAAGAAAAAATTTGCTTGCCGTACCTGTCCATAGTCCTAGAATCTTTGTTAGGAGGATGGACAGGTACTGAAGGATCAGCTAGTTCCTTCTTGGTGGCAGCAGCCACCACCATGGCATCAACTGGGACACCCTTTGTTAAATATTGTCTATCTTGTGGGGCCGTAATGAATTTTGAAGGCCTCCTAGGGATAGGTTCCACCGAATCCGGAGCCATCCACGCCTTCCGAGCCACTACCTCCATAAGAGGGTCGAAAGGCGGAGACACCCAGGAGGTGGAGGGTCGAGATCCGAACGCCTCCAGGTATACTGACTCGTCCTCGGAAGGATTAAGGGAGGGCCAGTTCCCCCTCTGCTTAAGGGGTTCAAGGATGTCTGAGAATGAGACATCCTCAGAGGAGGACCTTGGGGATCCCTCCGACTCATCCAGGTCAGTATCTGATGTAGTAGATTCAGGGGAGTCTAGATGTTTCCTCTTACATGTCCTCTTACGCGGGGGTTCACCTGACGGATCAGGAGAAGCCTCGGAAGAGGAAGATATTCCCAATGGGGAAACCTGAGGCGTTGGATCTCTGGGTCCGGGAGCAAGAGAGTGGGAAGAGATGTCAGCAGGCACTGTAGTGGGAGGAGCTGATGGAACTGTCCGTTGACTAAGCCCAGCGGCTAGTACACTCCTCATCACCTCGAAGGCTTCCCCGTCAGAGAGACCAGAAAGTTCCCGCTCTGAAGAGATAGGAACCCCAGGCCTCACCAAGAGGGAAGGCTCCGAGGCAGATGTCGGGGCAGAGCTCACAAACGCCGAAGCTCCGAGAGGGAGAACGGGGCCGGACAAGGGTCCAATGCCACTCACCCCCTCGGAGCCGACGAGAGAGACCAGACGCCCGGATCCCTCCAATGAAGGCCTCAAGGAGGAAATCGGAGCAGAGGACGACTGAGCCGAAAGGGGTGGTATTGGCTCCGAAGCTACAACGGTGACAGTTCCAAGGAGCTCCGGCTCCGAGCTCTGTAAGAGAGTCGAAGGAGGAATGTTTGGTGGATGTGAAATAGCTATAGTCTGTTGAGATGGGCTATGGAGTATTTGGGCCAATGCCTGAGACTAATAGTCTACTCACCACTCTCTCGAGGTCGTGATCAGACAGCCTGGACGACCGAGAAGAACGGCTCCGATGGCTCCGCTCCGAGAGCAAGGGTGATCTCGGAGCCGAACGTATGGACTCTACTGAAGGGGATCGAGATCTCTTTTTTGAGATCGATGGAGCCAACGGAGCCGAAGATACGTCGGCTCCAGCCGGAGCCAACACTGAATGTCTGGATTGGGCAGTATCGGCGCTGGATGGAGCCGATTCTGAGACTGGTAAGGTGGAAGGATCGGCTCCGGTGAGGGTGAACCAGAAGCCGACGGCTTGGAACTCTGAGCTGAAGGCTTAACAGGTTTCGAGGGCTTCCCCGGCGCCGACTTAGTCGGGGAGCTCTCGGGCTTTAATAAGCCCCTTAATATTAGCTTATTTCTTCGCTCCTGCAGGACTCTTGGGCTGAAGGCATGACAGATAGCACAAGAGTCCTGCAGGTGCAAAGGTCCCAGGCAATAAACACAAGAAGTGTGACCGTCTGTCAGAGACATCTTCTGACAGCACGAGTCACACTTCTTGAAGCCTGAGACCTTAGTGTCCTTCGACATAACTGTGTCGAGGAACACAATACAGTAACACACACACAAAAAACACCCAATCCAACAATTTAAAATAAACAAGGATAACACACAGTCATACACAAACAATCCCTGACAGGAAAAATGTATTGAGGGGAAGGCCTAAGCTAGGGAAAGGGAATAAATAACTCGAAAAAAGGGAACACTAACGGGAATAGGGTTAAAGTAAGTCGTTAAGGTCAACAAAAAACAAATATATATATAAATTTAAAGGGGGGTAGACGAAAAGTCTCAAATCTATTCACTTACCTGGAGCTGGTAAAAGAAGGCACCTCATTAGTGAAGCGGCAAACGAGATCTGGGTAGTCTCCGCCTTGCATCATGGGATAGGGTTGCCTCGAGCTGGTAAAATTAGCTCTCGAGCTTAGCAAGTGCCGAGTCGGAGCCGAGGATCGGCTCCGAACCCATCCAGCAAGAATGAAGGCGAGATTGACAACTTAACATACAACGTTTTACTTAAACATTCTAGTAAGGATTTTAAAAAGTTTATTTTTTTATTGGAAAAGGTCTTCCAAGACAGCAGGGACTGACTGGCAAATTAGTTTACTCTGTAGGGGCACTGTCATGGTAAATTCTTTTAAAACTTTGATGTTTTACCTGGCTTGAATAATTTCTCTCTTGCTCCAGTTTTAAACAGAAGGCCTGACAGGTTGAAGCATTAAAGTAATTCCTCCTAAGAGGCCTACCTTTTTAGGACACTTACACCTGTTTAACAGGGAAGTCTTTTACTCTGATGAAGTTCTTGTAATACGAACTAAAGCTCTAACTCATTTAATTTTGTCAAGTACTTCTTGTGGAGTATCCTTTTTTGTTCATTTACTTCTATATTGTATTATTTGCACAACCCCAAATGCAACAGTCTTGCCACACTATTGTGTCTTTCTCTATCGCACCCAGCAACAAGATGTACAACTGTGTCCATACTTTAACATAACTGAACCTGCATGGCTGCTTCTCCCACCTTTTCACTGGACTTTATAAACCAACATGTATGTAAATTCACTATCCTGGACCACCATTATTAGCCTTTCATCTTTTGGTTCAATTCATTTCTTAACCATTCCTGCATCAAATCATGGACAACATGAATGAGTTCCACGAGCTCTCTGTACTTGATACTAGATTTATGACTTTTTTGATTTCCTTTGCTTCTTATCTAATCCTTTTTCAAAAAATTATTTTTGTTTTTTGGCACATTCAGTTTCTTCTGATTTTCTCTACTTCTGGTTTGATTTCCACTCCACTTGATACCAAAATGCTTCATTTAAACTAAGCACACATCATCTTAAGACTTCTCTTCGTGATTTGAAAGTCTGTTTGGATCGAGTGAGGTCAGCATACAGTCCCATGATTGCAAAGCTATACATGTAATCAATTTCAAGGAGGCCTACACCTCCTTCAGAGGGAAGAATACATAACCTTGGAATACACAGATTTTAATGCATCATTTCATGAGTGACTTAGTAGTATGACATACAGATGTCCCACTCATCAGGTTGGACAAGGAGAAAGTCATGGTCAGCAGTCTGTCCTGTGCCAGAATTAGTCATATCATGCACGCACTCAGGTCTCTCAACAACAAGTACCATTATGACTCTGTCATAGTTTGTGTTGGTGTGAATGACCCGAGACGTACCTCACTGGACTATATGAAGAGAGACATAGTTGAGCTCTCTGAGTATGTGCCCCAGGCAGGTATGTCCCTAACCTTGAGAAGCATACTACCCTCACCTAGAATGATGGCGCAGTATTAAAAAGACTGACTTCTATAACTGGCTAGGTTTTGGTGCCATTCAAAAAGGATCCAGTTCCTGTCAGCCTGGGAAGCCATTACTGACAAACCGCACTGCTTTGCCAGAGATGGCTTGCACCTGGCACCTTAAGGTTTTCAGCTGCTGGCAAAGGCTCCTGCCTCACAGATAGTGCCTTTTTTTAGGCAAGGTCTCAAAAACAACATTACCAAGTGAAAATAGCCAACCAGAACACAATAAAGGTCATATTGCTAAATACTAGGAGCTTAAACCAACAACTGCACTCCCTGGAAGCACTTCTATCACTAGAAGATGCAGATGTCTGTGCAGTTAATGAAACCTGGTTCAAATCCTCAGTGTACCCCGGCCTTTCAATGCTACAATGCCTTCCGCACCTTTAGACCACAAAACGAATGTATGAAAACCAAAGGAGGAGGTGTTTCTATCTATATTAAAGATGAATTCACCTCCTGACTAGTTAGACTGGACAACTCCATGGAGTTACTCCAAGTCCAGGATACAGTGGGCAAGACTCCCATTCAAGTCACAGCCAGTTATAGATCCCTCCTCCATGGGTCATGACTCCCACAAAGCCTACTTGAACAAACTACAGTCCAAAATTTTACCGAACACTCTGGTTATGGGGGATTTCAATTATCCCACCATCAACTGGGAAACCTACACTAGCTCCAACTTGCTAGCACAAAAGTTCCTTGACTTTCTTAATTCAAATGCCCTGGAACAAACTGTTCACACCTCAATAAGAGGAACAAACATTCTAGATCTGGTTCTCACTAACATGTCAAATAGATGCACTGCAGCAACTGTCAGACACTCATCAGTTAAATTTGACCACAAAACAGTCACCTTCGAGCTGGCACTAACATTCAAACTTACAAAGAGTGAAATCAGACTACTAAAAAACTTTCACCAAGGCATATTATACCCTCCTAGGGGAAGGTATAAATGCATTCCAAGCCCCACTCCAAGCTGGAAGTGGTAACTACACTGAATCTTACACTAAGGCCCTGTACAATCACTTGCATAAATGTATAAACTCGGCTGTACCAGAAAGGATCAAAGCTACAGCCCCAAGTAAAAACAAGCTGCCATGGTGGACATCCAGCATCAACAAGTTTTATAATAAACAGAAAAAGTTGCTGTCCAACAATGGAAAAGCACCCTCCTCAGACAGGCAAATAAAACAACTTGTCAAATCCTTTACGGGCTCCTTTGAGAGAAACTTAGAAAGTAGAGCCAATGATAACCATAAGGCCTTTTACAGCTGTGTGCTTAGCCTAAAAGGTAGGACCTAGGCATATGCAAAACTAGCGACCAACGGCATCTCACATACACTGACTCCAGAGAGACAGCAAACCTGCTAACAGATAGGGTTGGTGAAAATTTCACTCTCTTACCTCCTGAACTTATCAGAAACCTTCCTCTTAAACTCCCCCCCCACCCAACATATCTGAAGAGCAGATCCTCAAAGCCTTGTCCACGGCAAAAAACACAGCCTCTATGGGACCAGATGACATCCTAGGCTGTCTTCTAAACAGGCTAAAACATGGATTAGCATAATCAAGTAACATTTTCAATCATAACCTAACCACAGGCTTTGTTGCTGCGGAATGGAGAACAGCAACAGTTATTCACCTCCACAAAGGTGGCCTAGCAACAGTCCAAGGAATTTACAGACCCATAAGCCTGACCAACTTCATCTGTAAGGCCATGGAACATATCATTATCGTCCTCATAAATAAAGGCATACACGACCTCCAAACCCTGGATCCTACCCAATATGGTTCTGTCAGGGACAGATCCTGCCTGTTAAATCTGGTGGACTTCTTTGAAAATGTGACCAGGGCCATTGATGAGAGCAAATCTGTGCACACTGCATACCTTGACCTGGCAAAGACATTCGACGCAATCCCACATTCAGGCATTACTGATAAACTTAGGAAACTGAATGTAAACCCCTTCGTTGTAAGATGGGTTGCCAACTGCCTCAAACCAGACACACACTATCAGAGTGGGTGACTCCGCATCAACCAGCAGACCTGTTACCAGAAGCGTGCCATAGGGGTCAGTGTTGGCCCCCTACTGTTTGGTATATACTTCTCAGAAGTTCAGGTCAAAACTAATTGGTTGTTGCTGACCTAGTTTGCAGACAACTACAAACTGGGTGCAATCAGTGAATCCCCAAATGATGTCAGTATACTCCAGAAGGACCTCATGCAGACCAAAGACTGGTGTATTCGTCATGGTTTCAACATGAATGCAAATAAATGCATCATCATCATTCCCTTCAGCACAATGTCTCCTCACACTATCAAGTCAACAACAATACCCTAAAAGTACCTATGAAATAGTAAGGTACCTACGATCACAAGTTGACTGCAACCTTACCTTCAACCACCATGTGCCTAATATAGTAAGGCAGGCTTTCTACGCACCATACTTGATTAGTAAAGGCATCTCTCCTTGAGAGTAAAAGAGGTTATAACCTATCTACACTCTGCACTAATCTGGCCCATAATTGAGTATAATGCTCCATTCGACATGTATCGTACAAAACACCTGCAGCAACTGGAGAGACCTCAAAGATTTCTAACAAAGATGATCAAGGGGCTCCAATATGTGCCTTACAAAGACCAAGTAAAGTCCATGTTACTATACTCCGTGTCATATAGACTTCTTAGGGGAGACTTGTGCCTGGCCTACAGAGCACTCCAAGACCCAAACCTAATGAACTTGCTGCATATCAGTAAATCAAACGGGACTAGGGCTGCCTGTTCCAATGACCTAAACAAGGACTGCACCTTAAATAGGATATTCTGGAGGGACAGATTTATCTCTTAGCAACTGTTGTGTCTTTGTAATAGGCTACCAATTCATGTGAAACAGTGCACCTCTGTGACACTGCTCAAGAGGAACATGGATGAGTGGATGGGGGACCGTAAACTCTTACCAGGGATAGCACCCACAACTCTCCTGGACATGGGCAGTTATCACTAAATGCAATCTTGGGTACTGATTAGCATTTTCATGATATTACATTGGGATGAAACAGCTAGGCTTAAAATGACTTCTGGGTTGATAGCCTAGTAATCTCATATGATCCCAAGCATTTTTCTTATTTTCTTTTCCAAATGAAAAAGCCAGAAAATAAAATAAAACCAAACAAAGTTTAATAGACATTAAATAATAAGTGGTTTCATCTCTGAATCCAAGACTTCATCAGACAGAATAATGCAATACAAACCTTCACTTAATGTCACATGACAAAAACAATTTATGACTTAATTGATGCTTTAACCTCTTCCATCTCAGAAAGGCAACAAAATCTTCCCGGTTGTTCAAACCAGGTGGAAAACATACATTTAGTCTCAGTTGCCAGAAATATTCATACCATCCAAGCTCATCTTCAACATAAAACATTCTGTTGTATCCTTTCACATCATCCAAAACTAAAAACTCAAAATCTACTTTAACAATTACCAAATTTATAGTCCTTGCCCAGTGCATTTTTCTCATCCCCTACCAACACTGCATGTCTATACTCGTACATACTCTTATACAGTTCTCTAGTGGTGCGCCCCACATAAGTTTTACAGGGCAAGTATACCACTAAATACACCACAAATTTAGATTTACATATGGAACATCCCTTAATGGAAATGTTATAGTTATACAAATTTTGTTGGCAGCAGTATATAAATAATTGCATATATAAATAATTGCATAGATTGCAGATAAAACCTTTGAACATTCCTCATTTTACACACTGGATAGAAGGACACACACAGTCTTTTTTAAACTTTTTATTAACAATGTGTTTCTAGTTTGGGGAGGTAGTACAGACTTACTAGATACGTTTTTAAATTATGCTAACAATGTCTGTTCCTTTTTGAACTTTACCTCAGCGTCTAGCCCTACTAGTATTAATTGTTGTTAGATGTTACAGTTCTCAAGGAGAAAGACTGGTTACCAGAATTTATAAAAAGGTGCATAACAATGCTTTTTTACACTACAATAGTATGCACCTTCAACTACTAAAGCTAATACTGTTAAGAGTCAGTTAATGTGTCAATAGGCTAATGGAAAGAGATGATGATTTCCTAGAAGGTCTCAGCTTATACAAAGATTTCATTAGTTTTGAAAAGTCTCAGAAAAGTTTTCTAAGATATGTAATCTAAGGTATTCTACTGAATCAGTGGCCCCAAAAGCTTAAAGCAATCAATTACAGAACTTCTGTGCAAGTCAGCAATAGCTTAAGTGACAGAGCTATTAAGAACATTATTTCCAATAACTGAAACATTTTAAAAAAGTTGCCCTGAGACTTCAAAAGTGGTTGGAGACGATCCTGTTTTGTGCAAAAGAAAGGAAAAAGCTTCAAAAATTATTTTCAAGCAAAAGTTAAAACCTCCTTCTATCCAGTGTGTAAACAAGGCAGGCTCAAATGTTTTAACTGCAATCTATGCAATTATTTATTTACCAATGCCAACAAAATTTGTTATTAACTATAACATTTCCATTAAGACTTGTTACACATATAAATGTAAATTTGTGATGTATTTGGTGGTATGCTTGCCCTGTAAATCTTTTTATGCCGGGCGCACCACTAGAGAACTGTATAAGAGAGTGTACAAGCATAGACATGCAGTGTTGGTAGGGGATGAGAAAAATGCAATGGGTAAGCACTATAAATTTAGTAACTGTAAATATGATTTCAAGTTTTTAGTTTTGGATGATGTGAAAGAATACAACAAAATGTTTAATGCTGAAGACGAGCTTGGATGGTATGAACATTTGTGGCAACTGAGACTAAATGCATGTTTTCCACCAGGTTTGAACAACCGGGAGATTTTGTTGCCTTTCTTAGAAGGAACAGGTTAAAGCATCAATTACGTCATTAATTGTTTTATGTCATGTGACTTGCTCTCTTTAATTGAAGGTTTGTATTGCATTACTCAGTTTGATGAAGTCTTGGATTGAGAGACGAAGGCGCTTACTGTTTAATGTGTATGCATATTATACTTGCTTGGTTTTATTTTATTTTCTGACTTTTTCTTTGTTTGCGTTATTCAGTTTGTCCAGTTTAACTGCCTTTTTTTGTTTCTTTTTCCAAATGATGCAGGTCTATCAGGGGCTAGTCAGTCACCCTAAAACTAAGTCAGAACAGGATGAGCCAAATTGATTTATAGCTTGGACTTTATTCCTAAATGTTAAGGCAGTTTTCACTATTAGCCTTATGAAGTATTCCTTACTGAGTTGTATTCTCATTAGTTCATGTTTCCTTAATGATTTATCATCCATTCCCAAATGTTTATACATTCCCGCCTGCTCAAGTTCCTCTGTAACACATTCCTGTTCCAGAGTGATATTTTCTTTGTGCTGCAGCTTTCAAGTTTTATATGTTGTTTTTGCAAATTTATCAAGACCAAGTGCTATTCTTGCACCATTTGAGGAAGTTTTAACCACTTGTCGTTGTGCTTTCAACTCATCTGATGAGCTAAAGTCATCCACAAAAAGTAATAAGTCTTTACAAGGTTGGTTTCTAGGAGCCAAACTGTAACCATAGCCTAATCTATTAAATAAACAGCGTAATGGTTTAATGGGAAGACAAAATAGCAGCAGTTACAAAGAATCACCCTGGAGTACCCCGCTTTGAATTTTAACCTCGGGTTAATAACATTTGCCTTTATCAAGGCACAACTGAAAAGTTGTTTGCCACTGTTTCATGTTCACTGTAAACTAACTGCAGGATACATCTTGTACATCTGTAAGCACTACTTTTCCATGAATGTATTATACTGTCAAATGCATTTTTTTTAATCCATGTCACACTTATATTCTTTATCTTTCTACAATTCTCCATTATGGCTTTAATTAGCAACACATGATCCTTTACTCTATACAACTTTCTTTTGTTACCCTTTTGTTCTATTGCCACAATTGCTTTTTTTCTAAATGACTAAACTCTGTCTGCACTGATCCTAGTACACAATTTGTATATTGTTGGAAGATAAGTTATTGGTCTATAGTTCTTGCAAATGTTCATAGATAGGTACTAGGCTATCTGCCCAAAGGCATTTATAAGCCTAGCCAGAATGTGTTTGCTTTCGCCACCCCCTTAGATTAGTTCCCTGTGCCTCGGTCTAGCAGAGCCACTGAAGTGATCTCCGGGGTAAACTGTTTCCCATCCACTCGTCAAGGTTTCTCTTGAAGAGGGTTAGCGAGGAACTCTGCCTAATGTAGATTGGAATCTTGTTCCAAAGCATGGGAAGTCTCTGGGACAGGAATCTATCCCTCCAGCACGTCCTATTTATGGTTGTGGTGAGGTTTAGATCCCTAGAGCATGTGGCTTGAGTGGATAAGCTTTTCTTTAGGTGGAGCATATCCATCAGTTCTGGGATGGACGTAGCCTTGTATGTCAGGCAGAGATCACCTCTGTGTAGGCACTATGCAACAGAGTAAAGCTGGAGTTTCTTCAGTTGAGCTGCATAGGGCATCTGTTTGAGGCCAGTAATCCTCTTGGTTAAGGTACTTCTGTGGTCTTTCCAGCTGTTGCAGGTGTCTTGTAAGATACATCCCAAATGGGGCGTTGTACACTCTATGATGGGTCTGATGAGCGATGAATAGAGGGGCACAATGACTACTTTTAATCTGGATGCAAACCCTTTTGTGATAAGGTGGGCCATGTAGAAGGACTTTCTAACCATTCTGGCAATGTGATTATCAAAGGAGAGATTACCATCTACCTGGGTCCCCAGATCCCTTATTACGTCTTCCGTATTTAGGGGGACTACCACCTATGTGGTAGTTTGTGGGTACTTTGTTTTTTCCAAAGGGGACGACTATGCACTTTTTGGCATTTAGCTTGAGGCCATGATTTTGACACCAGGTATCTGCCACAGTGAGACCCTTTGGAGGATGTCTGTGTCAGCTGGAGAGTAAATTATAGCCCCTAGTTTGCAGTCATCTGCGAACTTGGTCAGCCATAGTCCTCCTATGCTTGCCTGTACCTCTGAGAAGTATATGCCGAACAGGAGGGGTCCTACGACTGAGCCCTGGGGAACGCCACTTGTAACCAGTTTAGAGTCAGACCTAGCTCCCACAACTCTTACCATGTGGGTTCTGTCCATGAGCCAGTTGGCAACCCATCTTGTGACGTAGGGGTTTAAGTTCAGGCTGGTGAGCTTGTCTATAACACCAGAATTGGGAATGGTGTCGAAGGCCTTTGTGAGATCTAGGTACACTGTGTGTACCACCTTTCCCTCGTCTATAGCCTTGATAACCGTCTCAAAGAAGTCCACCAGGTTTAGGAGGCATGATCTGCCCTTATAGCCGAACTAGGTAGGGTCCAGTGTTTGGAGGTTCCCAATGTCTCTGTTAATGAGTTCCATGATCATGTGCTCCATAGCCTTGCAGACCAAGCTAGTCAGGCTTATAGGGCAATAGTTCCCGGGGTCTGTTGGGTCTCCCCCTTTGTGGAGCGGAATAACTGTTGCTGTGCGCCACTCTATGGGTACATAACCTGTGGAGAGGCTGACTCTATGGGTACATAACCTGTGGAGAGGCTGAGTTTGAACAGTGTGTTTAGGTGAGGGGTTAGTTCGTCTTTGAGCTCATGTAGGACACATCCTGGGACACCGTCCGGTCCCATTGATGCTGTGTTTTTGGCTTTGGTGAGGGCTGTTTTAACCTGAGTATCTGTGATTTCAGGGGCTCTACATTCTTTTGGTATGGTTATGGGTCCTTTTGGGGGTGAGAGGGGGGTGATGTTTGCACTGAACCAGTCTGCCAGGATGTTGGCAATATCGGTCGGTTCAGTGTATTTTGTACCATTCTGCACTAACTCCAAGCAGATCTGAGCATTGCCACTTAGATTCTTGACATAGCTCAAGAATGCCTTGTGGTTATCCTTGGGAGTCCTGATACTGATCAGGGATGTCTTCCCTTCTTGGGATTAAACTAGTACAGAAAAGAGTAAAATCCCAAGCAAGGAAGACATCCCTCCTTTTATCGTACAGCTTATTTATGGCAGGAGTCCACCAGACTGGTTTCTTTTTCTTGGAGTGAGTGAGTCTTCTTTTTCTTGGAGTGAGTGAGTCTTGGTTTTGCTTGGGATAGCACCAGTAAAGGATTTTGCAGCTTGGACAACGTTAACCTTTAGCATGGGGGCTTTGAAACTTTCCACCTTGGTCTTAAGTAACGTGAAGTTTGCTTTTGAAAAGTTTTTCATGGTGGTTTCCTTGTCCGGGGGTGGGGGCGAAATGTGGATATCCAAAGTGATTTGTTTATGGTCAGATCTAACCAGCAAGGGGTTGACCTCTGGTGTGGAGCACCGGTTGCCCATGTTGCTGATGACCAGGTCCAATATGATGTCACCTCTGGTGGGAGCGTTGACCAGTTGATCCAAGGCATTTGAGTTTATAAATTCTAGGAAATGTTGGGCAAGGAAGTTAGTACTTGAGTAGTTCTCCCAGTTAATGCTTGGGTAATTGAAATTGCCCAATATTAGGGTGTTTGGTAGGACCTTTATATTTCCCAGTGTTTCCAGAAATGCAGAATGGGGGTCCTGGGACATGGTGGGTGATCTGTAGCAAGCTACAATTTGAATTGCAGTTTTGCCCGTTGTTAGTTGCACGTGGATGATCTCTGAAGCATCGTGCTGTGCAACTAACCTGGAGGTGTGGGTATCCTTGATGAATATGGATATGCCCCTGACTTTTGTATTTCGATCCGGGTTCTGTGGCCAAAATGTATAGTACAAGTTGTAGCCTGGTAGTGCTGGGGTGCTCTATGGAGCCTTAAACCAGGTTTCTGTTACTGCACATATATCAATTTTCTCCATACTGAGGAGTGCCTCGAGTGCATGCATTTTGAGGTTTAGACTTCTGACATTGAGTAGCATTACCCTCAGTTTTTTGTTACTTGTGCTACTTATGGCGGTGGGTTTGTCTTTTGAGCCTCGCCTAAAAAGGGCACTATGAGGGTGGCAAGAATCTTGGCCAGTATATGAAAGCCTAAGGGTGACAGGTGCAAGCCAGCTCTAGCGAAGCAGCGTGGCTTGTCGAGCATGTCATCCCAGGCGGACAGACACTGGATCCCCTTTGAATGACACCAAAAACTTAGCCAATTGTTGAAATTGATAATTTTTTCATTATACCGTGGTATCATTCTAGGTGAGGGCAGGATGCTACTCAGGGTCAGGGTCATACCGGCCTGGGCTACAAGATCAGAGAGCTCTTCCATGTCTCTTTACATGTAGTCTAAGGAGGTATGGCTCAGGTCATTCACACCAACCATAAACAATGACAGTCTTATTTGTACTTGTTCTGGAGTGACCTGAGTGCTTGTGTTATGTGGCGCATCCTGGCACCCGACAGGCAGCTAACAGTAACCTTCTCCTTATTCAGCCTAGTGAGTGGGACGTCAGTGTGCCTGACTATAGAGTCACCTATTACTAGTATGTTGGGTATGTTATTTTGCCTTAAGGGCTGTGACTGCATGGCACACTGGTTTTGTGAAGTATGTGTTTCATGATTTTGGGGGTGGAGGTTGGTTGGATGTCTGCTTTGGAGGTCTCTGTTGCCTTTGCAGATTTTTATTTATAGAGAGTTATGTTTTCATGTATTTATGTGTTTTTTGCCGGTGCTGGTTTAATGGGTCTATGTGAGACTGGTGCCACTAACCTGGAGGTGTGGGTATCCTTGATGATGCAGGTATTTCCCCTTCTCATCTTGACTGTCTAATCCAGCCTTGGGTTGAGAGAGCTTAGCCTCCAATTTGGCTGTATAATTGCATCTCTCACATATATTAGTGTTTGGTGGTAGGAGGAGAGTGTTGTCTGTGTACATGAGGCAGTTAAAACATTGCCTCAAAATGCACAGATTCACCAGTTGGACTGGAGAGTATGCCTGAAACTGCCCTTTGGACATGCCTGGATAGGTAGAGTGAACTGTTTTACTGAATGGCTGGTAAGGTTGAATAGAGAGCCTTGTCCTTCTGTAAAGTATAGGAGGGTCTAGTGCTAGGGTTTATAAGTGCTTACTATGAGTTTTGAGCAAGTGCCGGGCTGAGACATGAATGGCTTGAGTGCTTAAGTTAAAAGTTTGTCTAGTTCCAAGGGAAAAATTGAAGAAGAGACTTTGTGGAGCCGGGAATAGTTATACCCTAGCTAACCGATGCTGCCTGGCATGCAAAACCGGGCAAATGCAGTATTTATAGCAGGGAAATGAAAGGGAGAGAAATTAGCCCAAAATGGCCAATAAACTACTAATGTCTGGGCTGAAACTACTCCGGGGACAGATAGACTGCTCAAAGCTCCCCTCTCTCACAGGTGAACAGAGAAACTTCCTTCTATCCAAGTAAGGTATGGGCAAACACAGAGATTTGTAACACAGCTCTGAATTCAGCACTTAACCTGAAAACTGGACTATACTAGCTTAGAAAGGCAGGAAACATGTTTTTTTTTTTTTTTTGTTTGTTTTTTTCAGAAAATAAAGCAGATACAATCAAAAAAACACTAAATGCACAGAAAAGGATACTTAGTTATATATCTCAGATCAGAGTTGTAGTCAATGCCCCTAGTAATAAAGTAGGACGGAACACAAATACAGTAAAAGCAGATGAATAAAGTGCAAATGTTTATACATATATATATATATATATATATATATATATATATATATATATATATATATATATATATATATATGTATATATATAACATAATATCCAGCACTCCAAAGGATAAATCCAAGCCAAGGTGCAAAGAAGTTTCACCTTGGCTTGGATTTATCCTTTGGAGTGCTGGATATTATGTGGGTTTCGTAGATATATATATATATATATATATATATAAACAGAAAACGAACAAACTGATTTAAACAAGTTATCCAATTAACCAGAAAAAAAGCTCAAAACTGAGCCCTGCTCCAGCAGTCTTCAATCAGACAAGTTCTAACTGCACACTCCTGCTGCTAGGGTGCAGGGGAACCTTTTCCAAAAAAAAAGATGGCCTGGATAAGTGCTCAAGTTATACAAACAAAGCTAGATTCAGCAGGCCTGAATCTGGTCTATGCTACAGCAACAAGGCACACCAATTTCAGAAAGAAACAGTTCAAATAAGCAGGCACAATAAGCCTGTGACTTGAAATTCCCAGCTCAGAAGGGCAGAATCCAGCCTTCCACAAGAGTGCAGACCACACCTTAATGTAAAAAAACTGTCCCAAAGCCCAAGTGTTTAAACCAGAACTAATACACTTTAGAATAACAGACACTAAAAGCCTTCAATCAGCAACTCCCAACTCAGAAGGATGTAAGCTACCTGTCCTGCCACAACAGTGCAGGCCACAAACCTTCCTAATGTGAAACAACTGGTCTGAAGCCCAGGTGCGCAAGCCAAAGGCTTAGAATAACAGTTACAATTTAATCGGCTACTAACAAGCAGTAATAAATGCAGCAGAATAAATGCTATTAAGTACTTTTGAGAACAGGCAGCAAGAGCAAAATAAGTAGGAAGCAACACAAACACAGTAAAAGCAGATGAATAAAGTGTACATTTTTTTTCTTCTCTCTGTATTAGGTAGAATGAGCTAAAGACACTAGACTGGGAGGAGTGTCACAGATCAAATATACAGTAGGGGTGGGCAATTGCAAATCCACCAATTATAAAAAGAAAACACCAATACGGAGGGCAGGGTGGGGAAAAATAGCACTTTCAACACAGATCAGAAGCCAGCAAATATATATCTAAATCAATCAAGCAAAAGCAATTAGGATACTGTAGAACTTTGGAAAGCAGTGCCAAAAATATACTTATCAATTTATATTTTGAGTTGTTTCAGTAGCACTCAGTCAGAACTCAATTAGATTCAAGCAATGAATGCAGAGGTAACAAACAGGGAATATTAATTATACTAGCAAGCCTTGAGACAATCAGATAAAACACACAAGTTGTTTGGCCAGTATTTAACATAGCAGGATTAAGGGTGGGGGAAAAATAGCACTTTCAACTCAGAAAACAGCACTTTCGACACAGATCACACGCCAGCAAATATAATATATCTAAATCAATCAAGCAAATGCAATTAGGATACTGCAGAACTTTGGAAAGAAGCGTCTGTTAAGGAGGAGTACTCATGGCTAAATCTGTGTGTAAAGATGTTAACACCTTTAGCCAAAAGTTAGGTACTGTGTCACAGCCTGCCTACTGGCCCAGGCAACAGTGGTTCTACCCTCTTTTGGAATTGGCCAGGGGCAATCACCGTACGCTTCCTCACAGACTGGATCTGCTCATGTAACAATGGATTGGGGAGGAGGGGATAAATCTTGACCTCACACTAGTTTGGCTAAGTGCCTGGATGACGAGGACTTAAAACCTTTTAGGTACATGTTTACTGAGGACATGCAGCAGGTACTAATGGAGGCAAGAAAGCATGTTACTACAATATCATACATTAGCAAATGGAGCCAACATAACCAGCACCCTTCTCTGGTTACAATTTTGTACCAGTTACTTTCCTAAGTCCTGATTCTTAGGTTAGGCTTTTCTAGGACCCTTCTCATTCCTCCTACTAGTTTTTCTAAGCTATGGTAACCTATCCATATAGCTTAGGTTACTACACCACTGATCAATCTGAAAAACATAGCACAGTTGTGTAAGTAAACTCATCAGAGCGGATGTTCAAATGAACACCACTGCAGTAACCACTCCGTCCCTTCATTTCCCCTTGTTTATTATGACAGGATGCTAGCCACCCGGCGGTGTAAACCTTGGCTCTAGATGACTGCCACTATTAAAGTGACACCATGACACCATGTGCAAAAAATGGGAAAAAGGGGTTGTGAATAGATGGATGCAGACATTTTTTTTTTTGTTGATTCTAGCAATGTTGTCTCAGGGCTCAGCCTCCCTCTCTCAGTTGGCACGAAAGCTCTGAAGGGTTTGGTGCCCAAACTTGCCTTTTAGACATCTCAGGTCAAGAAGACTACTTTATTCTTGGGCACATAAAACATTAAATCCATACAACCTCCAGTCCTTATTAAATGAACACTGCTACAACCTGTATGCATGCATTTCTTAGAAAAATGAGGAGCGTAAGGGACATAAAAAGGTGCAACTGAAACTGCCCCAGTGCCTGGTGCCCAAAGTTATACATATAACCCAGCCAGGCTGAGATTAAAATCACAATGTGAAGCCATCCTGTGCTCTTACTATTGGCAGATGTGGAATATGGAACCATTTGCTGTGTCAGGCAACAGTGGAATGTATTCAGGTAACACAGACCCTGGCAACTGTGGATAACCACCACACTTGTGGGGAAATAATCTGAGGTGATAAAAAGAACGATCAGTCACACACAGTAAGACTCAATTCTTTGGAGAGCAGTTTGAAACTAGACTTCTCATTCTAGGATAATCTCTCTCTTATTCTGGAGTTGTTCTAGTGAAAGGCTACATGGGAATTGTCACACAAATACCCACATGAAGACTTGTACTTTTTTCCCTGGTGGATAAAAGGGTTGTCGCAAAGCAACTGTGAGTTGTAGACAGTGACACTGTTTGTGCATATGCACAAAACAGTACAAAATATGTGGCTTTCTTGAAGGAAGTGGGTGAAGTGCCTAACAAATTAACATAGCTGCCTCCCAGCTCTAATACTATGAAACCTTAAAGCTAGTGCAATGAATGACAAAATATACAAAGATGGTGTCACAGCGGGAGGAACAGCCTCCAACATATGAACCTGGGTGCGGAGCTTTTTATGACTACATTATGTCTGAACACAAGAAAACCTATGCATGTACTTATTACTAGAACATAATCAGATGAAAGTTAATGAGCATCTTTATGGTTATTGTCTCAAGCCATACTTGACTAGGCATTCATGAAGAAAGGAACAAAAATGTCAAATGATTACCACTAGGGGGTTTCAGCAATGTGATGGCCAGGCAGACCAAGGAAACAGCCAAAAAATGGCAGTCAAGAATGTCTGGCAGATGCTTCAGTACAAGCCAAGTTCAAGGCTAGCCTCTGGGAAGCCACAAATTACATTCTAAGTGCGGCTGGGAATATGAAGTCTGGACAGATCATGTTCAAAAACATCACCACTGAAGTGATGGCAAGGAGATGACGACAAAGGGTGGTCAATATCTGTCAGAGGCCACCTTAGAATCTTTTAGTGGATAACAGTGGTGAAACAGCCAGTCAACTTGAACAAAGTAGCCTTCAGAAAATGATCATGGAGCATTCTTCAAATTCAAGTAAGAGATGGCTAGAATCCAAGAAGGGTGCAGTAACTCTGGGTGCCAAAACAAAAGCTAGTGCAATACAGGACGTAGAGAAGAAGTGCTGACTGCTACTAGAAAGTATGCCAGAAGGTGGATACAGTTATTTAACTCTGTGCCCATGAGATCCTATAAGGACACAGCACCTGAAATCTCTGTGGGTTTAAGGTCCAGTGTACCTGGTCAGGGTGGTCACAGGCCTCCACAGCAAAACTGTCTGTCTAGATGACATTCAGCCAAAGATGCTTAAGACATTGAATAGGACTAGGGCAGAGTGACCAACATTCATCTTCAGTGCAACCTCAAAAGCAGTAACAGTTCCTCTGGACTGGCAAGCTTAGGTGATGGCCCCCCTTTGCCATCCTTAGGGTGACTAGAGGGTACATTTAAACTGCAGAGAGCTTCTTTGCTCCAATGTTAATGCAGTGACAGATTTGATTTAGTGCCAAGAAAAGGATCATATTTGCTTAAGGTGGGTGACAGATTCAGTGTCTTTTCCTCTTGGTTAGGATTATCAAGATGCATTTGAAAGTGTATCTGATGTGCGGACCTAAAAATGGCCAGTTCTGCTTTCAGATGATCATGTCTTTTTGGCATCATTTGAACGTGGTGTCTTGCATGCAGCTGAGCAGCTCTCTTCCTAGTGCAAACTGGCTGGGATGAGCCAGGATATGGTACAGAATCTGGAACAGAGTTTTCCCACAACTTTCAGTTTACTCTTCAGTCTGTGTCCTCTTGCTCATTTGCCGTTGAGAGAGGAGGGTGGTGACCAGACAAATTTCCAAGACAGGATGACAAGCTCAGTGATCTAGGAGAGTGCTGGAGTATAGACAACTGACAGATTCATATATTACCTAAAAGCGCACAAAACAGCTGCTGGTGGAGTTGTTTTGTACACGTCATTCAACCTTGGTGTAAAAGATCATAAAAAAACTTTTAAAATTATAACAGAAGGATCTTTGGACATTTATTATGCAGTCATTTCTACTTAATGCAGTGCACACCAAACTGATGCTGGATTAAAAAAGGGGGGAGAAAACAGTTTGTGTGTGTGTGTGTGTGTGTGTGTGTGTGTGTGTGTGTGTGTGTGTGTGTGTGTGTGTGCGCATGTAAGTAAGTTTGCCTGTAGAAGATGGCTAGGTAGGAGGTCAACTATGAACTTCCTGAGATACCCAATACACCCCATAACCTGAAAAGACACTCAAGTTAATGACATCCAGTACATTTCAACCTTTTTTTTTTCTTCAAAAACTGCCTCATAAGACGAGGAAAGAATCAGGAGAAAGGTGAGAGGGAGTCCATACCACAGCAGTGATCCCAGTACTGTTAACATTTGCTTTGTTGCACACATCTGTTATGTCTGGCACAGGGATCACTGCTGCAGCATCATTCAAAAGAATTGTACTACTACTACTAAAGAACATGTACAGACTCTGGACGCTGTATGAAGATCTTGCCCATTAAATATGGTGGATTTCTTTGAAACTATGATCAAGGCCATTGATGAGCGCAAATCTGTGCACACAGCATACCTCAACTTGGCAAAGGCTTTCAACACAATCCCACATTCAGACATTACCGATGAACATAGCAAACTCGTTGCAAGATGGGCTGCCAAGTGGCTCACAAACCGGACACACACTATCAAAGTGGTAACTCCATCAAGCAAAAGACCTGTTTACCAGTGGGGTGCCACAGGGGTCAGTGCTGGGCCCCCTATTGTTTGGTGTACACTTTTCAGAAGTTCAGGTCAAAACTCAAGACCAAGCTTGCAAATGACTGCAAACTAGGTCCAATCATCGAATCCCCAAATTATGTCAGTATACTCCAGAATGGTCTCACCCAGACCAATGACAGGTGTATTTAGTCACGGTCTCAAAACGAATGCAAAGAAATGCATCATTATTCCCTTTGGCATAAAAGTGGTGAGGGACTTGGGATTACAGGCTGACCGCAACCTTAACTTCGCCCACCATGTGACTACTGTTGTAAAAAAAGCTTTCCACATAGCTCACTTGATTAGTAAAAGCATTGTCTCAAGACCAAAAGAAGTTATAAACCCCCTATACTCAGCACTTATCCAGCCCATAATTGAGTATAATACCCCATTTGGTATGTACCATACTAAGCATCTACACCAATTAGAGAGACCTCTGAGGTTTCTAACAAAGAAGATCAAGAAGTTCCTGCATGTGCCTTACAAGGACTGACTAAAATCTCTGTAACTATACTCCATATTCTACAGACTTTTTAGGGGAGACTTCTGCCTGGCCTACAGAGCAACCCAAGACCCAAACCTAATAAACTTGCTGCATATCCATAAATCAAACGGGTCTAAGGCTACCTGTTCCAGGGACTTAAACATGGCCTGCGACTTAAATAGGACATACTGGAGGGACAGATTTGTCTCCCAGCGACTGTCACGTCTTTGGAACAGGCTACCACAATTCATGTGAAACAGAGCACCTCTATGACACTGTTCAAAAGGGACCTGGATGAGTGTATGGGGCACTGTAAATTCTTACTGGGGATAGCGCCCACAACCCTCCTAGACATGGGCAGTCATCACTAAATGCAATGTTGGGTATTGACTAGTACCTCTGTATTATATTGGGTTGAAAAGGCTAGGCTTAAATTGACCTCTGGGATGATAGCCTAGTAATCTCCTATAATCCATATAATCCTATGAATGAATGGAAGCCTAGAAAGTTACCTCTCAAATATTCACATCAGGCAAACAGAAATAGTTGCTGCTGTTGTGGAAAAGGCTGTGACTTACTTCTGCAATCTCTTTCCACTATGACAACAACTGAAGGCAATATAAACAGTGACCAATATGGAGTGCCTACAGAGTTACTGTTCTGCTTAGTTTTCCTTGTTAGAAGGACATAAGCAACTGATCAAATTTTATCCACTCTGGTTATGTCTAAGTAGAACCTTAGCTGTCTATACAAATACCGTCAATGCAGGAGCTTCTCTTCTCTGTTTTGAGGCTTAGGAAATAAACAATGTTAGCTGGATTGTTTGGTTGGGAATGAAACTCAAGGAACACATTCCAGCATGAAAGGCAGACTGTATTAACAAGGATACTCTGTCCGGGTGAAAAACTGTGTAGGGCTTATAACCTATAACAGTTACAAAGACAAATTTTTCCAGAACAGAAATTTAAAACTATGGTCATGAGCTAGTACAAAAGGAGGACAGTATCTTTTTCCAAGTCACAATGCAAATCTCAGGGTGGACCCAATTTCTTAGGGCAGCTTAAAGTGCATCACTCCCCTCAGGAAAAGCTTAACTACTGAAAAAAATTAAAGAATAGAGTTGTGATAAGCCAAGGGGGTGGAGAGCTGATACAGCAGGTATTTCAGCGATCAATTTGGTCTTGATCCTGAGGGGTTATTTTAGCTGAATGTTGCTCTGACTTTGAAAAGCTAAGAAGCTAGCTGCAATTTGGATGGGTCATGTACAGATGTGCAAATACATGCACATATGCAAACAAATGCACAAGCAATTATGTGCTATGCATCTACAAGGAATGAAAGTTTAATTCAAAGAGAAAAGGAGAAAGAAAGTGAACAAAGAAGCAGAAATTGTTCTCCTTTGTAATTTTAGACAGCTCTGGTTCCATAAAGTTCAGGGAGATTAATTTACCGAGGGGGGGGGGCACGGTTAAAAAGAATGTGCTTCTGCCTTGGTGGCGCTTGAAAACTAGGAGACTTTTTCTGCCTCTTGAAGTTTGAAAACTAAGAGTTTATGTATCTCTACTAGAAAGCTTCAGAGTACTTTTCTGTATTTTAGCAGCATATTTCAGAACCTTAAACTCTGCTGTTTGTGTTCTTTGTGGTAGCTCAAACTAAAGAACTGAACATATTTCAAAAATGACAGACTGCTGCAGAACAGCTCTGACTGCCTAACAAACAGCAAAGGTGTAATATTATTTTGTTTTATTTGAGAGTTAAATGACTCAATTCTGCCTTTACTAAACTTAAGAAGCTCTCCAGAATAAAGCACTTCTTTTACGACTCAAGTCTGTTGATTTTTTTTTTTTTTTAATAAATGATAAACTTGTCGTAGGGTGTCCAAGTAACTTTTATCAAATGGAGAAGCAGGTAGAACTTTACAGAAGCACAGGACAGATCTGCATTAAATAATGTGCTTAGGTAGGTAAAGACCTGCAGGAAAAGAGCCTTTTTATTTAATGTGGGAGCACACATCACTATGAGAACCTCTTTCACCAAAGTAGGATTTTGTGTTGATAGGTTTTCTGGCTTTCTTACTGATACAGGACATCTCCAAGGAGAAACTCTCCCAATGTAGAATCAAGGATCTATCTTCTGGACAGTTAGCTTCAGAGTGCCAAGAGTTTGAAAGTGTACTAGTAGTATTGACTGTTGAATCAGAAAGATGTAATTCACAGGCAAGATTAAGGTCCCCCTTTTTCAGATACAAGAGTAGAGAACCAAGATTGACTCACCCAGAAAGAAGCTGTTCTCTAGTTTCACCAAGATCGTCGCTAGGAGGAAGATGAGTGGGGAAGCAAACATAAGTTCCTTCGCATAGCTGAGGTAGACGGCACTGGTTATCCAGGCTTATTAACAAGAAAAAGTCAAATAAAACATCCTGAGCTAGTAGCTCTGGGAAAAATACATAGTAGTCTAACACAAGGAACCTTCCATGTCCAATAAGGGACATGGAAGCTTCCAGGAGCCAACCTCCAATTTGTGGGGACTGGTGAAGGATCTGCTCTCGTGATCTGCCAATGCACTCAACTCTGAAGAGATGCAAACCAGCTGGAAGAGAAGGTCTGGCAGGAGAGCCATCTTCCAAGCCTGCCATACCACTCTGCACAACTGACATGAGTGGGTACCTCCATACTTAAACACTTCAATGTACGCCTGCCTGGCATAAAACACTTATTTTGTACACATTTATAAATTAAACTCTGGAACAAGCACCAAAATCAATGTAGCATCCATTTAAACATGCAGAACCTGTTATGCTTGCATTCAAATCCAAAACACTGCCTAGCATCACCATAAGGCAAAATCTGCTCATAAAATTAAAACTAAACAACATAAAAATGCATTGACATACACATAATGTGATGACCACACACAAAGCAAGGATTTACAAATTAATTTTTTTCCTAAATATGAAGTTCCCCAGAAATAAATTAAAAAGGGTAGTTGACTCAAACCTATTCCTTTTTCTCTCTCTCAATTTGGAATTGATGGGTTAGATTATATTTGTAGGTCAAAGTAACCTGCTGCAGGGTGCCCATTTTTTGTAACCATTTTTTCTTTCATAACAGCTAGTTCTTGTATACACAGCTTATTCATTAGAATGATTATGCCACTAAATAAGTGTGGGGGGGATTACTTTTCCATCTTTTTGTTATACACTTTGCAAGTAGAAAACTCAAACCTACTAGGGAATCTCTTCTTTCTAGACAGTTCATCTGTAATGCATCATTGTGAGATCAAATGGGGAGCATTTACCTAGCCAAAAATTATCTACTAATTCTTGAATACCCTTTTCTAGGTTGCTCCAAATTCATACACTCTGCAAAAATGGGCACCCAATCTCCAAGGGCACTGTTCTCTCAATTCCAACAAGTGTTTTTGTTTTCAATACCTTTACTGCATTACCAGTTGTGACATAGGCAAACATAGGTTTATATAAAAGTAATCAAACCATATTAACAACTTCACATTTACAAACATTATAAGATACACTACAATATATGTGGTGCACAATTTAACGCCTCTCCAACAAGCTGAATCAACAGAGATATATATACTGAGCAGTCAGGTCAGAATATCAAAATATTTATGGAAGCACTACTTTCCTCCCACATCTTTCTCTTGCATGCCTTCCTCATGCCCAAGTTTCCTCCTGCTACACCAAAGTCCGCATTACCAATAAGACAGTTAGTGCCTGCCCCCAGCTTCTAAAATCCATCC
The DNA here is from genome assembly GCF_019279795.1 of Protopterus annectens. Taxonomy (NCBI): domain Eukaryota; kingdom Metazoa; phylum Chordata; order Ceratodontiformes; family Protopteridae; genus Protopterus; species Protopterus annectens. The sequence goes on from NC_056739.1 coordinate 164,223,499, forward strand.
CACCTGTGAACTGATCATATATTCAATTTTCTAAGTTGCAAGACTAGTGTACTGTGTATCAATTGGTCTGCATCCCTAAAATCAATTTTTTTAACCAAAGACTGTCTCATTATCTGGCCATATTTCAATAACTGCTCCCAGTAGCATCACTCCTAACTAGCCAATCAAGGGATCCTTCAATCTCTTCTTCCAAATGGAATTCAAGACAATAGGTGATGTAACAATTCATCTTTCCATGTTGTCACTTTCAAGTACATATTTACTGTTGCGTTTACAAAGGAAGTTTTTTTTTTTTTTTTTTTTTTTTTTATATAGACAGCAGTCCCTTATATAGGATCAAGCAGCCACTTTCCTCAATATTATCCATTATGATATTTTTCCAGCCTGCTCTACAGTTTTCCCGATTCTTATGATATTCTTTAACACAGTCACTTTATTATATATGTAGGGATCAGGGACACCCAGACCAGCTGCTTCCGTTGGGAGAATCAATATATTTCAGGAGATCTTATGTGGAAGCTTTACTCTAAAGACAGGCTGGGTTCTGCCTGCTTATAAAATCCATCCAGTGATGGAACTAGTATGGGTGAGGAAATGTATAAATTAAGGGGTATAAAGAAATCTATAATATCAGAAGGAATATAAAGATCTGTAACAGTCTGAACTCTGCTGGAAATCCAAGAGCAAATACTGTCAGGTTGCACATAACTAGTACAAATTGTGGTTAGGCATGCATACGTCAGTTTTTCTTCAGTGTTTTACAAATCATTAGACAATAAAACTCTGAAAACAATTTACTGCCACACAAATAAAGGAATTTAAGCCTTCAGGTATCAGAGGCCTGAGGTTTCCATTTCATTCAGCATGTATCTAGGAAATGCTCCAATTTTTTTCCCAAACATTAAACAGCTCCAAGTGTATCTCAGGATCATTTAATTATATATTATCTTTATTAAATCACCACATTTTACCATGCAACAAGAGTTCCCATACATTAATAGAAAAGAAAAGAAAAAAATAAGTTATGTACAAATCATAATACTGCATCTGTGTGGTCCACTTTCATTCTTCCTCAACTATGGGTTCGGATCCTATCCCTTGGATCTCACTCGGCCATTGCTAAAGCTTGTGGCAACCAAAAACTCCCAAGCTTCTTCTTTACTCACAATGCACCAACCCAAGTACCAAAATTTATATATATAAATACATGCAACAATACAAACTTTACCTTCATCTATAAGCAAATACACCACATAGGTTGTATAAATCAGAGAAGGAAAGATAGGATCCAAAGAAAAAAGGGGGGTGGCGGGTGGTAACCTGGACTGCAACAGTGAATACACTCAATCTACATTTATGGTAAGTGTACACAACTGTACTATGTTCTTCATGTTTCACTGTTGCAGTCATTACATTTGGGTAGAGTCCCAAAGTTATGGTTGGGAGGCTGGACCTAAACAGCAATAGGAGCGGCTATGAGGCCCTGCAGAACTGCAGTGGCAAAGCCTGCTCTGGATTTAGAGTAGAATGTCAGATGATAGTGCTTTGTAAAGGTGTGCACTGAACTCAAGTAGCAGCCTCTAAAATGTCCTTAGTAGGTACTCCCCTGAGAAAGGCTGCTGAAGTGGCTGCAGCTCTGGTTGAGTGTGGCCTAATGCCCTTAGGTACTGGCTTGCCATGGTGTACATAGCAGAAACGAATGCAGTGGCCTATCCACTTTGAAATAGTGTGCTTTGAGATAGCCTTTCCTTGTGATGCTGCAGCATATGCCACTAGTAATTGCTCTGTCTTTCTGAAAACTTTGGTTCTGTCCAAGTAGAATCTAAGCTGTCTGTGTATGTCCAAAGAATGCAGAATTCTCTCCCCCTTGTTCTGTGGATTTGGGTAAAAGGTTGGCAAGTGAATAGTTTGGTTGAGAGCCACACTGGACACCACCTTAGGCATAAATGTTGGGTTTGTCCTCAGAGAGACCCTGTCTGGATAAAAAATGATAAAAGGTCCCACATCCATGAGTGCCTGTAGCTCTGAAACTCACCTTGCAGAAGTTATTGCTAGGAGCAGAGCTGTTTTCCAAGATAAAAACTTTATATCAGCAGTAGCCGCTGGCTCAAAAGGAGGCAGGGTGAGTTTTTGCAAGACATAGTTGAGGTCCCATGCACGCATTGGTGATCTACTTGGAGGTCTTAATTTTTTGGCTCCTCTGAGGTACTGCTTTAATAAGAGGATGAGAAAAGATTGGTGGCTCTACATTGTAATGAGCCAAAATGGGTGAGGCATGAATTTTAATAGATGAAAAAGATAGGCCTTTGTCCAGCATCTCGGTTAAGTATTGCAAAATCTGAGGAATATTTGGCACAGCTGTTTCAGTTCCTTGTACCTGGTTCCAAGCACAGAATCTCTTCCATTTTCTAGCATAAGATTTTCTAGCACTAGGCCTTCTGGCTTCCAAAATGACATCCATCGCAGATTTACTGAAAGGTGTGTTTTGTATGACTACATTATTAGCCATGCTGTCAGGTTTATTTATTTTATTTATTTATTGTCGTTGGTTTACCAGGATAGTCCATTGGGCCTAAAAGAACCCGTTTTCAATTGAGTCCTGGGGAGAAAAGCTCCAACAGAATGTATTTTCAACATTTAACAGTAACAATTTTTATACAGAGAGTTATTAATAATTATGTATACTAAAAAGTAGAACTAATCACATTTAGAAAAGCAATCATAACAGTTAATACAATAAGAAGAAACCTACAAGTAATGGAATAAATGTAAAACATTAATACTGATTAGAGAACAAATTTCATAGCTACAGGTGTAGAGTAGAGCTAGTTATGTGGGGTGGGAACAAGAGCATTCCCACCATGAAGCTAGATGAAGGTGGAGAGACTTTTTGAAGGCAGAGTGGTTAGAGGTGGTGCGGATGAGTGGAGGTAGGGAGTTCCACAGGCGAGCGAGGCTGAAGGAAAGAAGGTTTTTGCCTGGGGGATGAGTTGGTTTGTGTACTTCGAGTAGATTTTGATTATTTGACCTTAGAACTCTGTTAGGTAGGTGCATTTTAAAGGCAGAGGAAAGAGAGGGACAGAGGGAAGGGTTGAGAATAAGCTTATGGGCTACAGTTAAGTTGAGTGTAAGTTAGTTGATTGGGAAGTTCTAGCCATTTTAGGTTATGGAGGGAGAAACAGTGGTGGGTGGAGGACTTTTGGCTGGTGGCGAATTTTGCAATTTTGTTATAGCAGGAAGTAAGTTGTTTTTTTAACAAGGACTGAAGATTAGTTAGTAGTGGGGCACCATATAGCAGGGATGGGATTAGGAAGGAGGTAGAGAGAGTGATTTTAGTGGCAGATGTGAGGTAGGCATTCTGTCTGTAAAGCATGCCAAGTTTTTGGTGTGTTTTTTTATGTTAATTTGCAGGTGGGAGTTAAATTTAAGTAGGTTATCGATTTGGACCCCAAGTAGTTTGGTTTCGGACACAATTTCAAGAGGTGAGTTGTGTTGAGTAGTAATTGAGAAAGTACCCATGTCAGGAGGGATGACTTTAGAAGGGGTAAATAACATTAGTTTGGTCTTGGTAGCATTGAGAGCTAGATGATTACAAAGCATCCATTGCTCAGTGGAAGAGAAAGCATCTTGAGTAAGTTTTTGTAGTGTAGAGATAGAAGAGGCAGAACAGATAACAGTTGAATCATCTGCATATTGGATGATGCTAGAGAAAGGGATTGATTTGTGGAAGTCATTTATAAGGATATTGAAGAGAAGAGGACCCAGTATGGAGCCTTGGGGAACTCCTGTAGGGGTACTAAGGAAAGAGGAGGTAGCTTTTTTCCATTTTACAGCTTGACTTCTGTTAGGTAGCTAGAGAACCAGTTCAAAGAGGAGGAAGATAGGTGAAGATTAGAAAGTTTAAGAGCAGGCTATGTGAGATGGCATCGAAGGCTTTGGAAAGGTCAAGAAGTAAGGTGGAAACAATTTGTCCAGAGTCACGGGTTTTATTTACAACCTCAACGAAAGAGAGGAGGGCTGTCATGGTGCTATGATTGGGTCTGAAACCGTGCTGTGTGGGAGTTATAAGATGGTTGTCTAGGAGGTGGGGAAGGAGCTGAAGTTGGACACATTTTTCTAAGAGTTTAGAGATGGGGGACAGGATGGCTATGGGGCGGAAATTAGTAATGTTATTATTGTTACCACCTTTATGTAGAGGTATAATAAAGGCTTGTTTCCAGATTTGGGGAACTGTGTATTCTAGTAGTGAGTGGTTAATTAAAATGCTAATGGGGTAGGCAAGAGTTTCAGCAGCTATACTGAGAAAGTAAGAGGGGATATTATCTGGAGCATTGGTACATGGTTTCAATTTCTGAAGGAGTTTTTTAATAGTTGATGTTGGTATGGGATTTAGTGAGAAGAGGGGGCAGTCAGGAGGGGGGAAATTTTGGGGAGTAGGAAATGATGATAGAGTTTGTGTAGAAGAGGGGGTAGGGGAGATTGTGGGTGAGGAGTAGGGTGAAGAAGTAGAGATAGTGGGGGTGGATGAGGAGGTATTAGATAGTAGAGAGGATTTAGAGAATGAGGAGGTCAATTTAGAGATAGAGTCAATAAAGAAGGAATTGAATTGGGTGGCTAATTCATGTTCTGGAGCATTTGGGTCTGGGGTAGGAGTATCCGGTTTGCTGGGGTGGAGGAGAGTAGAGATCCCTTTCCAGAATTTCTGAGGGTTGTTTTTATTTTGGTTTTGGAGTGTAGAGAAATAGTTTTGACGATCAGAAGTAGTGAGGTTCTTTGCTTTGTTTCGGAGCATTTTATATTCGTTAAGAAGTGGTGCTGTCTTGTATTTTTGGTAGCGTCCCCAGACTTTGTCTCTGTCTCATGATAGCAAGAGTAGTTTTGGAGAGCCATGGGGCTGATTTAGTTTTTATTCTTTTAGTCCGTAAAGGAGCTTGGGAGTCAAGTAGTTTTAAGAAAGTTGAGTTGAAGTATGAGACTGCATCGTCTAGAGATAATGTTTTTAGACAGTTCCAATTAATTGCTTGTAGTGAGTTTGAAAAGATTAATGGGTTGAAGTTTTTATGGTCACGGATAGTAATGTAGTTATGAGTCTGCTGAAGGATAGTGGGAAGCCGGTGGGTAAAGGTGGGTAAGTGGTCACCAAGTGGGTCGGGAAGAGTGCCACTGTTGTTGAAGTAGTGAGGGTGGGAGACTAGAATCCAATCCAATATACTCCCATTGGAGGGGTTTTTGGCAGGATGGGTTACCAAAGTGATCAGTTGTGAGAAATTGTAAAGGTTGATATTAGTGAGGTTTGTAGGAGACTGTATAAGGGCCCAGTTAATATTAACATCTCCTAGGATTATGGTTTCATTACTAATGTTACTGGAAAGCCAGGAAAGGATGAGTTCAAGTGTGGAGATATTATCCCCTGGGGGGATGTAAAGGGAAGCTATACATATGTGTTTATGATTATTGATTTGTAGCATGGTAAGGAGAAGTTCGGCATTGTTGAAGTGTGGAGTAGGTTTGTTGTATGGGGTAACTACTAGGGAGGAAGTGTATAGGAGGGCTACTCCTCCACCTTTCTTGTGAGGTCTGTCTTTTCGAATGATGGAGTAGTTAGGAGGAGCTATTTCAGAGTCTTTAAAGTGTGGTTTTAGCCAGGTTTCTGAAATAAGTGAGGATGTCAGGTTTATTGTGTATGAGCCATGCATGTAGGTTTGGGACTTTGTTTACTACACTTTGAGAGTTTAAGGAAGTGAATAATAGGGATTTATTTACAGCAGTAGGAGTGGTGGGGCCTGGGTTAGGATGGATATCTCCAGATATGAGAGCGCTTGTAAGGTGTAGTATGTAATGGTTTATGTGGGTAGTTAGCAAGGAGATGAGATTAGGTTGTTTTGTGAATTGGAAGGGTTTGCTAAAAGTCATGGTGGAAAAGTTAGCATGATAGGAGATAAGTTTGTGTCGAAAGAGAAGGAGGTTTTCTGAGGAATATAAATGGGGGGAGATAAGAGAATATGAGGGTGAGAAAGAAGTGTTGTGAGGATTAGTTATATGAAAGGGTTGGGAGTGGGTGGAAATTGTGGATTGGGAGAGATGATATAAAGAGGATAAAGTGAATAGTAGTAATAGTGGGAGGAAGGTGAAGGGGTATTTAGAGAGCATGATGAGGAGGAGTAAATAGAACAGTGGACTTAGAGTAGCTGAGTATTGAATATAGTGGATACTATATAAATTAACTGGATGTATCTGGGTAGAAGTAGTGTATTAGATTGTGAGATATGTAGAGTGGTTATGTGGTAGATAAGATATATATGAAAGCTAGAGAGATAAGTTACTGTAGGAGTAGTTAAGTATAGAAGTATAAAGTTGGTAGTGGAAGATAGAGTTGGGATTGGAGTGGGTGAGAAGGATCCCAATGGTTAAGTGGTATAGGTGAGGTAGATAATTAGTGGTTAATGTGGGTGGGGATAGGGAGGCGTAGGTATTGGTAGTAATTGTATAATTGGATCTGAGTTTCAGGGGGTGTGGCTATGGGGGAATAAAGCTAGATGCACTGGGGGTGGGTGGGATTTGGGGGTAGGGTAGGGGAGCGGCGTGAGCCCGCAGGGCGAATGGAGCGGGTAGAACCAAGAGGTCCAGAGGGGTTCCGGAGTCAATCAGTGAAAGAAGGTTTACAGAGGGGTAAGAAGGAAGGGAGAAGGACCTGAGGTGTTGGGCAGGAGTGAGGTATGAGAAGCTAGAGGGGGAAATTAGAAAATAAGGTGTTATAGCTAGGGTGGGCTAGAAGAGTTAGAAGATACAGTGAAAGGGGAGAGGTTATCGTTAAAATAGAAACATAAAATTTAGCAGAGGAGTCTAAGGTCTTGTGCCACTTAGAGTATCCTTGGGGCAATACTTGGAAAATGAGTGCAGCTAGTGTGTATCGGGGGGGGGGGAGCTAAGGCTGCTGGCTATCCTGGCAGGCTAGAGTACTACAAAACATCTATCAAGGCCAAAACATAAGTTATAAAGGGTTCATTTGCAGTTACACATACTTCCTTAAATTCCTGTAGGTGAAATGTCCAAACATAAAGGGAATGAGGCAGCTGAGAAGCCTGCCTAGATGTTTGTTACTTTGCTGGAGCAATTAAGACAGCTGAGGTTTGGAAGTAGAGTTTGAGGTATCCTCGAGGGTTTTACTCGCAGGGGTAACTCAGGGCAGAGAGCTAAAAACAGGGTAGAGAGTTTTGAGAGAAAAATAGTGTTAGATAAATTAAAAAAAGGCTTGTTTTAAGATAGTAATGAAATGATAGTAAAATGTAGCACATCAAAACAATTTCTAGCAGTTAGAAGCGTCTAAACAATAAACATTGCATTTCTATGCCAGGTAAGTTGGCCACCAAAATACTACAGCTGTGTAGTCGATGGAACACAGTACACATTAATTTGCAATTGGTCTTAGAAAAAACACCAAAATACATTTAAAATATGTTACAATCAACTAGTACATGGCATTTGCAGTTGGCCACCAAAATACTACAACTGTGTAGTCGATGGAACACAGTACACATTAATTTGCAATTGGTCTTAGAAAAAACCCCAGAATACTTTTAGAATATGTTACAATCAACTAGTACATGGCATTTGCTGATCGTATGGATCACAAAAGCTAATAGAACCATATAGTGCAGTACTTTTTCCCGCCACAAGTGGTTTAAAGGTTTAAAGTTCTGAGTTGGCTGTGTAGGATCGGACTGTTTTGCTGGGACAGTAGCTGAGGTATTTGAGGTAAGGTCCAAGCTGGGCATTGGGACAAGCTCCTTAGTATTGGATACCAGTGCTGGCGGGGCCAGTCTGGGGCAATCAGTATCATCCTTGGCTTCTCCTGTCTGACCTTTAGGAGTACCTTGGGGAGGAGAGGGAGAGGGGGAAATGCATATACTGATAGGGCGTCCACTTTCCATGCTTGTCTGTGATAAATCCTTGTGCAGAATCTTTTTAGTTGGTAGTTGTGAGGGGAGGCAAATAGATCTATGTCCGGGCATCCCCATTTTCTTGTTATGCTGAAGACTTGTGGGTCCAGGTGCTACTCGTGGGGATCCATGAGGTTTCTGCTTAGTTCATCTGCCAGAGTATTTTTCCTTCCTGGCAGGAATTGTGCCTGCAGATGTACTTGGTAAGTCAATGCTGTGTCCAACAAAGTCATGGCTAGTCTGCAAAGGGGGTAAGAATGTGTGCCCCCTTGCTTGTTTATATACCACATGACTGTGCTGTTGTCTGTCTTTATCAGTAGTTGTCCTGGATGAAGTAGGTCCTTGAAGGTTGTCAGAGCATTTTGAACTGCTAGCATCTCTTTTTGATCGATATGTAGATGCATTTGGTTTGAGGTCCATGTGCCCTGAATGCATCTTCCTGCCATGTGGGCCCCCCAGGAATAATATGATGCATCCGTTGTTAGTGTCTGCCTGGCTGGGGGTATGGCTGGGGGTAATGTGAACGGCTGTCCCTTGTTTTGGTGACAAGCCTTTGCCCACCATCGAAACTCCTATTGCAGGCAGGAAATGAGAGTAATCATAGTTTACAGGCTGTGGCAATGTTGAGTCCAAACACTTTTTAGGTACCATTGAAGTTTCCTCATATGCAGTCTTGCATATGGAATTAGTAGGATGCAGGATGCCATGAAGCCCAAAGCCTGCAGAATTTTTCTTGCAGATTTATTTATTTTTATTATTTTATTTATTTTACATTTGTTGACCGGGCTAGTCCAACTGGATACATGTCCATTTTCAGTGGAGGCCCGGGGAGAAAAGCTCCAAGGTCATAGTTAGATTTACAAAACAAAAACATTGGTGTTGATACACAAGATAATCTACTGGTTACTACATATACAATTATAAACCAATAACAAGTGAGTACAATAAATACACTGATGCTTACAGATCAAATAAGAGAAAACAAGAATTATTAAATGATTTCATGAGGTACAGATTTGAACAGCCAGACAAGGAGGGCTAAAATAGAGTGATCTTTGGTTTTTGGGTTAGGCAGAGGCTGTAGGAGCCTAGGTGCGGCTGGGACAATAGCTTATTAGTCTGGACTGGAGCAAGGGCATAACCATTTGGATTTCAGGTATGCTCTAAGGTGTAATTTAAATTGGTGCTGAGATGGCATAAGTCTTAGGTTGTTTGGTAGGGCGTTCCAGGATTTGCCAATGGAATTGGCATATAGTGCATCACCACCAGCATTGTTGGATTTAATGGTCCTTACTTGTAGACTTTTGGAAGACCTGAGGAGTTGAGGTTGAGCAGGGTAAGTATTTTGTACAGTGAGGGAGTTTTACTTGGGTAGTTAATAATTTTAAACGCCTCAGTTAGTTGGTTGAATTTGAGTAAATTGGGGAGTTCCAGCCATTCGAGAGACCTTAAATTTAGGCAGTGATGAGTGCGATAGGGCGTTCCTGTTATGAATCTGGCTATGTGATTATAGGTAGTTGTTAGTTTATTAAGTTCTTTCTTGTTTAGGAAGGAGAATATCGGGAGGCATAAAGAAGAGTGGAGAGGAGGTGGGTTCGGGCAATAGTCAGTTTGGTGTGGAGTTAGGAAGGCCTTTATTCTATACATCGAACCAAGTTTTCTGTTAACTGATTTAACAGTTAAGTTTATATGCACATCAAATTTAAGTTTATGATCAATGGTCACCCCTAGTAGTTTGGTATTGAGTCAGGGTAGATAATGGTCCCATTGTTGGAGGACACATGGAAAGTAGAATTGCTGGTGTTTAAGGATTCTATAGTTTGAGCGTAACTGAGGTGGGGAAAAGAGAAGTAATTTGGTTTTGCAGGGTTAAGTAAGAGTTTAAGTTCCGAGAACCATTTTTCTACAGCAGAGAAGCAGTTTTGGGTTGTAGCTTGGAGTTTGGTGAGAGATTCATCAGAGCAGATCAGGGTGGAGTCATCTGCATATTGAATACAGGTGGCTTTGGGAATAATTGAGTGTAGGCCATTTATGAAAATGGAGAAAAGAAGGGGACCTAGGATAGATCCTTGGGGAACACCAATATTAGTAGGGAGTAGGTCTGATAGGCTGTTTTGCCACTGGACTGCCTGTTTTCTACTAGAGAGATAGGCATTAAACCAACTTATGGTTAGTTTACTAAGATGTATTGTTTCCAGTGCCTGAAGCAGAAGTTGGTGGTTGACCATATCAAGGCTTCGACAGGTCTAGAAAGAGCAGAGGACATTACTTTATTATTGCGATTTTGGTTGACTGAGTCTACAAAGGAGAGAAGAGCTCTCGTTGTGCTGTGATGGGCGGAAGCCATGTTGGGTATTTGATAGGAGGTTGTGATTTATTAGGTAGGAAATGAGTTGCTTATGGACACAGCGTTCCTTAATTTTGGCTAAGAAGACAGTATGGCTATGGGCCTATAGTTGGAGGTTTCTGTGGAGGGTCCTCCTTTGTGGAGGGGGATGATGTAAGAGATTTTCCAGACAGAGGGAATGGATGCTTCAGAAATGGTCCGGTTGATCAAGATTGATACAGGGTAGGCTATGGCATCAGATGCTATTTGTAGGTATTTGGCAGGGAGCTGATCAGCTGCGAGCGTGGTTGGTTTCAATTTTTTCAAGAGGGTACGAATGAAGGAGGTGGAGATGGGTTGTAGGTTAAAGGCAGTTTGAGTTGTGTTAATAATTGGGGTTGCCACTGAGGGAGGGGTGGTAAGCTTGCTGGCAAGGGACTGGATGATAACTGGGCCTTTGTTGCCAACATTTTGAAATAGGTAGTCAGTTGCCTTTGTCTGGTGTGAGATAAGCCATCTGGGCAGTTGTATTTAAGCTTGCACCCAGGAATATTATCTCTTGAGAGGGTACTAGTTTTGATTTCTTTTTGTTGACTGTGTACCCTAGGCATGTTAGAAGTCTTTTCACAAACGGCAGATGCTGTAGAAGAACGTCCTTGTTCTCTGCTTGAATTAGACAGTCGTTCAAGTAAGGATATATTGGTATTCCTCTTTGTCTACAGAATGCAATTACTGGTACCAGGCACTTTGTAAAGACCCTGGGTGCAGTAGATAAGCCAAAGGGCAGTGTAGAGAATTGGTAATGCATTGAGCCAGCCTTGAATCTGAGGTATCTTCTGCATATTTGTCTGATTGGGACATGCAGGTATGCCTCTTTTAGGTCTAAAGTCACAAGCCAAGCGTTCTTGCCCAGCATGGGCAGAAGCTGCTGCAAAGTCAACATCTTGAATTTTGGTATATCCAGGAATGTGTTTAAAATAGTTAGGTCCAGTACTGGCCTCCAGGCCTTGTCATTTCTGGGTACCAAGAACAGTCTTGAGTAAAATCCTTGTCCCTGATCTTGCTCTGGTACTTGTTGAATGGCCCCCATGTACATGAGGGATGAGACTTGTTTTTGTGCCTCTGCCCATTGATTTTTTGGCAGATCTGGCCAGCCGTTTGCCTTTGGCAGGGTGTGAAACGATATTTCGGACCCATTTGTCCTGGGTTATAATGTGCCAATTTTGTGGAAAAAGTGCTAATCCCCCCCCCCCCCCCCCCAAGGGTGCTGCCAGGAGATAAGTGCTTGGTGCAGGCAGGGGAAAGTCATTGGGACTGTTTCCTGTATGGTTGTGATTTGTCTTCTCCAACTTTGGAGATGGAAGCCCTCCATTGCTTTGAGCGGTATGAACCTTGCGCCTAGGATCTGCCTCTAGGGCGTCTGGATCTGCCCCTTTGAGGTCTGTCTGACACAGGAAAGGACCAATTCTTTGTTGGCCAGTGTCTACTAAACCTAGGTGGCTGTACTTGTAAAAAATCTTTGACCGTTTGCATACATTTAGCTTTGTCCTCCATTTTCTTTAACACCTCTTCTGCCTTAACACCAAACAAAGTATCATGCTGTAAAGGTGCTTCTAATAATTTGACTTTAACATGATCAGGCAGATTTTGTTCCTTTAACCAAGCATGCCTCCTAATTACAGAACCTGTAACTGCAGCCCTGCAGGAGGCCTCTAAAGAATCAAAACCACATTGCAAAGTATGCTTTCCATCTTGTTCAGTTGCATGCAATAAATCCTGCATTTCCTTGTTTTCTGCACAGAGTTTAACATTTTCTGTTTAAGCAATACCATGACATGTTGCTGATATTTGAGCATATGAAACGGACAGTTTAAGGCCCTTATAGCCAAGGTAGCAGATGTGTAAACCTTTTTCCCCATCTATCCAGTGCCCTAGAATTTCTGCCAGAGGGGGTAGGGTTTTTTTTGCAGTGGAAGCCTCAACTCCTTTGGGACCCTGAGAAACAGTTTCTGGGTCTGCAGCAGGGTTTTTAAAAAGGAATTTATGGGAGTCATGAACCCTGTAATATCTGTCAGGCTTAACAGGAGCTGGAGGTAAGGAGTCAGGCTGTTGTGCTGAGGTAGTAAAAGGAAATCCCCGAGCCTCTTTTTAGATTCTGAAAAATCTTGGCTCTCCCAGTGGAAATGCTCCCTCATGGTATGCAAGGTTTCTCCAAAAGAATAGTTCCTCAGGAGGAGAAGCTGAAGGTATAGATTCTTCAGCATCAGAATCCTCATAGGGGGGAAGAGAATATTCCTGATCAGAAGAGGAAGAAGAAGAAATGGAAACCTGATCTGAAGATTCATAGTCAGTCTCTTGCCAAGGCCTCTTATCAGGAGGGGGATGGGAACCCCTGATCAAGGTAATCAAGTATTCGGCCATTTTGAGCATCTGTTTTTTGGGCATAGAGGCCTGACCACGTGGCTCTAGAGTTTGTTTCTTTGCTTTGGTAGGTGCTTTAGTCTTTGCCTGTGAAGCTGAAGTCGGTTTGATGTAAAGATGTTTAGGTCTGAATACACCCTCAGAAGCCGGTGCCTGCTCAGCGGATCCGGACCCATCTGAAGGGATAATATCCGAGGCTCCAATACCTTGAGTTCGCAGCAGCATGGCCAACTCCATGTGGGAGTCGGTAGCGGCCTGTGACTCTAAAGTAGCGGGTGTCAGGGGCTGCAAAAGCGCCTCACTGAGAACCGGCGACTGGCTTAAGAGAAGCTTAGTAGTCTATTTTGGGCCTTGGTTGTCTATCTCTATCCTTGTCTTTGCGTTTCTTGTGAACTCCGGTAGTCGGATGGCTATCTGACATTTCTGGATAATTAAACTGGCGTCCAAAATAGTTTAAAGCAAAATCATACCGACGCTTAATAGTGCGTTGGTTAAATCTAGCACAAAACAGACAACCAGAAACGTTGTGATCAGGGCCTAGGAAAGGAATACAGTAAGAATGAAAATCCTTATGAGGTATTTGCTTCCCACAAGAAATATAATTAACTTTTTCTGACATTGGTCTGGAGCAAGAAAAAAGTTACCCCAACTGGGTACTTAGCTTTATTGAAGACGGTGGATCTGAAACTCGAACATGAAAATCTCAGGAGTCGGCCGACCGGCACTTGCGAACTGCTTCTGCTTCGGGCACCGCGCGGCAAGAAAGATGAAAGAAAATGGCATCAGATGCATCTTTTATACCCCTGATGTCAGGGATGGGGCGACAGCAGCTGACGCAGGACCCAAGACTTTGGAATTCAAGCCGGCTGAGGGCAACCTGCCAGCAGGATTACACAAATGCAATGACTGCAACAGTGAAACACGAAGAACATCCACTAACTAAATCCACTAGAAACACAAAAGATTTCTCTCCCGAGGTCCTCAATATAAAAACCCTCCAACTTGACCAGGCTGTAGCATATTTCCACAAAACATTTCTACAACACCTAGACACTGTCGTTCCATTGCGCAAAATCAAGGCTAGAACCTCTACAAACCCCTGGCTCAGTAAAGAAACCAAACAAATCCTCAAGTCCAGAGAAACTGCCTGGCTTTACTACCAAAAAACCTAAGAAACACTAAGCCTAACTAAGTACCAAGAACTGCGCAACCGTGCAACAAAATGCATTAGGCTGGACAAAAAAATCCTACTACACGACATTACAAACTAAATACAAATACAACCCCCAAAACTTTTGGAAAAATGTAAACCAGCTTCTAAAAACCCACCCAAAAGGCTACCCCCAAAACAACCACCCCTGACACTAAAGTTCCCATTGAAAGACAATTCAACTCCCACTTTGTGAACTCAATTCTATCCTTAGTATCACAGGACAGTTCCTACCTCACTACCCCCCCCCCCCAACACAAATAACACTAATACAAGCTTTACCCTCAAAACAGTTTCCACCACTTAAATCAAAAGCACGCTCTCCAAACTAAAAACCTCAACAGCAGCCAACCTACTCCCCAGCTATTTCTTGACACTCACAGCAGATGCTATTGCTATCCCAATCTCCACTCTCATAAACAGATCAATTGTTGAAAACTATGTGCCCAAACTCTGGAAAATATCCTATGTTACATCCATACATAAAGGTGGGACCTCCACTGAACTTAACTACAAACCCACTGCTTTACCCCCCCCAGCCAAAATCCTAAAAAATGCATCAATACCCAAGTGCTAAAATATCTCCTAGGCAGCAACATCTCGTCACCTACTCAACATGGTTTCAGACCTGCCCATAGTACCACTACAGCCCTCCTCTGCTTCACAGACACAGTAAACAGTCTCAAAAACGAAGGCCTGCAGGTGTCAACTCTTTTTTTTGGATATGTCCAAAGCATTTGACACAGTCTCACACCAAATCCTGCTAAACTAAACCAATATCACCTATCAAAATTCCACTCTTATCTGGTTCCAAAGCTACTTAACCGACAGGTACCAAGCTGTGAAATGGGAAAATTCTCTCTCCTCAGCTGCCCATAACTATAGGAGTCCCACAGGGTTCTATATTAGGACCACTACTATTCACAATCTTCACAAATTACCTCCATACATCCACACAGCATGCATCTATCATTTAGTATGCAGATGATACTACCTAATCTGTGCTGCGCAACAGTGAAACATGAAGAACATCAGTCAATTCACTATCTACTCCACAAATGCTACTCCAATCGCTCCAGTGGCACAGGCTAAGCTATTGGGAATAACCATAGACTCCCACCTAAAATGTAATATTAATCTCAACTTAACTATTAAAGTATATGCCAAACAGGGATCACTCTACCTTATCAAACCATTTCTTACTAACATAAGATCAGACATTGCTCGCTGCCAACTTCTATCCACCCTACTCTATGCATCTACCATTCTGACTAATCGCAACAAAACTGAACAAAGCAAAATGGAAGCCTGCTATAACAGAACTGCCCACTTTGCTGCAAATTGCTCATATATAACTCATCACCGTACTGCTTTGAGACAGCTCCACTGGATTGAACTGACCAACCTCCTAACCTACAATCAGCTCTGCCTCTGTCATTCTATCTATTACCTTCCCAATAAGTGTCCTGCCCTCAAAAACCTAGTAAAACATCACTCAGCCAAAAGGCCTATTAGATCATCAAGCAAACTACTACTAGAAGTCACCAACAGCTACAATAGCTTTGGAGATGCACTATACAGTAGTTCAGTGGCTAAAAAATGTAACGCGCACCCCACTAGCATACAAAACACATCGCCCAAAGCGGCCTTTAAAAACCTCATTAGGCAACATCTCAAGCAAAGTTGGCAGTGCCATGATTGCTCCCCAGGCTAGTGAAAGCGGATAAGGTACACATAATAAACCCAGAGTACTTGATAATAGTTTTCACTCTTACTCACAAACACTGGCTAATGTACAATGTATGTACTTGTACCTGTGTACTATGTATATATTCTACCTATGTTCCAAATTTCAGCTGTACACCACAAATTTATTAATTACCTTTATTTTTAAATTCATATTTTTTTTGTTTATCTCCACTGTAACTGTTGATGTGCTGCATACCACTGTAAAAACATGTCTATTGTAATTTATGTATACATTGATCATGTCTAAATATCTAAATGCATCTGTAATTTTTCTATGTGGAGCTTTTCTCCCCGGGCCTCAGCTGAAAAACGGCCTTTTCGGCGCAGTAAGACACCCTCAGTTAACAAATGTAAAATAAATAAAATGTATTGTTCCACAAATCCCATTTACTTAGATGAAAATTACTCCTTCCCTTTTTTTAAAAATTCCACCTGCAGTCCTTTTAACTCCTTTACAAGTGGGACCATCTACACCTGACAGTAAATCTGTTTACATCGTGAGAAAATATATACTTCATGTAGATGAGTAGCCAAAGTTACATAACCTCAACCTACATGTGAAAGGTTCCATAAACAGTGCAAAAAGAATTGGAGAAACTGGGAATCGGGAGCCTTCCATTCCCCCTTACTGAGGAGTCCAAATATAAAATCCTAATCAGCGCTATAAAGTCCTTAGTAAATCTAAATTCTTGCAAAACCAAAAGCAGGAATGCCATGTTAAATCATGACATTACTGCTTTGTTCATTCACATCTTCAATAATTAAGGCCTTGATTATATAATCAAATGTCCGTTTTCCCATATGAATGTAGTTTGGTCTGCATTTAATATGGAGGGCAACTACTGTGAAATCCTATGTGGCTGTATTAGCATAAATAGTATGTAGTCTACATTAAACTAAAATTCGTTAGTATGAGGTAGATTAAAAAAATGTTTTTGCCAGGGTTTAGGGATAACAGAATCAGTGCTGAGCTCCAACTATTCCATGGTGCTCAGCTTAACCAAATGCAAAAAACCAAACACCTTCCCAAATCCCAACAGCATCTCAACCTTCAGTTCATCTAGTTCAGGGGGTCTTCCCTTTCTTAGCAGAAAGAAAACTCTCTTTCAGCCCATCTCTAACATTTGAGGTCATGAGTTGATCTCATTAAGACTGAGTCAAGTGATTTAGTTCTACTCTGCACAAATCACAGTCAACCCTACATAAATTCCCAAAATAATGCCTAAATGATTCCAAGTGAGGCTAGACATTGTGCCATGTGGAATCTTAACCCTGCTGCTGAAGTTTTCTATGCTGCTGTGAAATAATCGAAACATTTAGGTCTAAGTGTCTGTCTCATCCTCCAAGACTGGGATTGATATGCACGGTTTAAAGTGTTGACACTAGCAGATACTCAAATTCCAAATGCTCCTCCAGAGTTTTAGGGCTCTTTACAAGTTCCTTAATTTGCTTTCCCAATTCTATAATTCTCCCCCCTTGTTCTAGTCTATTCTGGTAGCACCAAGGTATAAGCTTACTACCCCCACCTGGCTCCTGCTCCATTATCCCATCTACCTCCTAAACCATCCATGTTCTCAAAAATGAACCCCCCCCTTAGAAGCTTGTTGGACACAATTTCCAAAAATGCATTTCTACAAAATACATCTACATTAGATGCTCTTTCCAGATTAATTTCTGTGGTTGGAAACCTACAACACAGTATATGGTCTGATAAAGCTTTCACACCTGTATCTACTCCACCAAACAAATAATGGTGTCATGACACCAGGATCTTATCTGTATGGAAGAATGTACCATGTCTATAACAGGAGCGTGTGTACACAGATTCTTGACTCCCATCTGGCCTAAGTCCACAAATGCCAGAGTCTGAGAATGTATAGTAAATAAACTGTGCTCATCACCCTTGGGTATTTGACAGATATTCTGGGACCAGAATGAGCCTCATCTGCTGAATCCCCAATGTCCCAGATGGAAGGCAGAGATCACGTCTAAACAGACTATACAGCACTGAATAGAGGCCTCTTCAATTGCATATGTTCTAGTAAAATACATCCGGGGGGGGGGTGCAATGCATTCAGTGAGGGGCCTGATCACTGCAGCTTCACATGCAGCATAAGAATAGTAGTGGGTAAGCATCCCACGGCTCTCACAATCTCATTGATCTGGGACACTCCTCCCAGTCCCTATGTATGTCCCTAGCCTCAAGCAGCATTCTACTGTCACCCAGAATGATGCCTCAATACAAACAGAAAATGATTGACTTTAACAACTGGCTTAGTTTCTGGTGTCATTCCAGGGGGATCCAGTACCTGAAAGCCTGGGAAGATATGATCGACAGACCACTATGTTTGCTAGAGATGGCCTGCAGTTGTCTCACTTGGGCTTCAGGCTTCTGGCAAAGGCCCTTACCTCCCTCATAGTGCTTTTTTTTTTAGGAAAAGTCATGAGGTTGATACAACCAACATAAAACATTTCAACAAAGCACAAATTAAAAGTTATGCTGCTAAACTTTAGAAGTCTAAACATGAAACTGCACTCATTGCAAGCATTCTTAACTCTGGAAGATGCTGACATTTATGGAGTCACAGAAACCTGGTTCAAAGCTGCGGAGTGCACCCCCAGCCTTACCAGGTTACACATCCTAGTATACATTCAGACTCCAAACTGTGAGCAGCAAAGCCAATGGAGGTGGAGTTTCAATATATATTAAAAGACGTACACACCTCCAGGCTGGTCAAACAGTTATGAGACACAGGAGACATTCCAGGTGCAGTTAACCCTTGACAAGACCCCTATTCAAATCATAGCCAACTACAGGCCTCCGAATTTGACTCAAGATGCCCACTCCACCTATCTGGACCTCTTCGAATCTATCAAAATTCAACCCTTTACCCTGATCCTGAGCGACTTTTAACTACCCAACCATAGATTGGAAAAACTATTCATGCCAGAACACAAATGCCCTCAGATTCCTCGATTTTATCAATGCAAATGCCTTGGAACAGCTAGCCAATATCCCCACAAGAGGCAATAATATCTTGGACTTGGCATTAACCAACATGAGTAACCACTACGACATCCCTACAGTATCATCCGCACTGGTAAGATCCGACCATACAGTGGCCACCTTTCAGTCACAATCCCCCCCCCCCCCCAAGCTAGGGTCAAACAAAAAAAACTTCTCCAAAGCTTATTACAACCTCCTGAGGGATGGCATAAAACAGTTTCACGGCCTCCTCTCCCTCTGTAGGAAAAAGCACCAATGTCCAAATCTACACCAAAGTACTACACAAGCACTTATACAGATGCATGGAATCAGCAATACCTGACTGGACAAAATCAACCTCTGCAAGGAAAAGTAAAACTGTCAGGTGGACATTTGCAATAAATAAACTATATAACAAAAATAAAAAAAATTGCTGTCCAGTACCAAGAAGGACCAGGTGCCCAATTGGAAGCAATCCCTCCTTAGCCTGAACAAGCAAATAAGAGCAGTAGTGAAATCGTCTAAAGCCAACTTAGAGTCCAAATTGGCCATATCTACTAAAGACAATCATAAGGCCTTCTTCACATATGTCCACAAACTGAAAGGAAACTCCCTGACTTGTTCAGAACTGGTGGTCAAGGACACCACATACACAAATGCTGTAGATATATCCAACCTAGTGTTGGACAGATTCAGCGAACCTTCACCCCTCTGTCCTCCCCCCATCAGTAAATCAAGACATTCCCAGTACCTGCCCTCCTCCCTTTATCTCTAGGAAACAGGTCATCACTGCCCTTCTCAAATGCAAAAAATACAGCCTCCATGGGACCAGATAACATCCCAGGCTGCATCCTACATGAACTTGCAGCACCATTAGGCACCCTATTCAACCAAAGCCTGAGTACCGGCTTTGTCCCAGCCGAGTGGAGGACAGCCAATGTCATCCCGTTACACAAAGGCGGAACGTCCACTGACCTGGGAAACAGACCCATCAGCCTAACTAGCCTGATCTGCAAAGCCATGGAATGAATCATCATGGACCTCATTAAAAAGGACATTGGCAACCTCCAAACACTCAACCCCACACAGTTCGGGTTTGTCAATTGGCAGTCGTGTCTGTTAAATCCGGTCAGCTTCTTTGATGAAATCACCAAAGCCATGGACGAAGGGAAGAGTGTGCACACCACCTACCTTGACCTGGCCAAAGCCTTCGACACTATTCCCCACTCGGGCATAATAGATAAACTCTCTCAACTAGGCATCAATCCATATTTTATCAGATGGGTAGCAAACTGGCTTACTGATAGAACCCAACCAATCAAAATAGGGGAAGCCACTTCAAGCAGTAGACCCATAACAAGCTGCGTACCCCAGGGAAGGGTCTTGGGGCCTCTGTTATTTGGTATATACTTCTCTGAGGTGCAGGCCAAAACCAGTGGGCTATGGCTGACCAAGTTTGCAGATGACTGCAAGCTGGGCATGGTCATCAATTCCCCAAGTGATGTGGACGCCCTCCAAGAGGGTCTCACCCAAACAAATGACTGGTGCCAGAAACATGGCCTAAAGCTGAATGCCAAAAAATGCATCATCATCCCCTTTGGGGAGAGTGACCGCTACAAATATCACATTAATAACAACGTCCTAAGCTCGTAATCAGTCATGAGGGATTTGGGCACCCAGATTGATAGCAAGAGTCTATATTACAAGATCGAATGCTTAGGTAATCGAACACCTAAACATTGAACTTGTAATATCAAAAGTAAAAAAACAGTGAAAGGCCAATTTAACGCAGGGAAATATTTCCCTTGGCCATTTGCCGGATTTTGCCTACTGTAGAGTGATCTTGGAGTTGGTATATTTAGTTAGGGGGTGTGGGGAGCACAGCCCCCCATTTAGTTTGGGTGTAAAGTTTTTTTTTATTTTTTCCCCGTGGCCAGCCGTGTTTTCCTGCTCCGTTCGACATTTCTGGGTTCGATATTACAAGTTCGATGTTTAGGTGTTCGATCACCTAAGCATTTGCTCTTGTAATATAGACACGATAGCAACCTGACTTTTGACCACCATTCTGCGTCCGTTGTACGGAAAGCTTTCTACATAGCCCACCTCACAAGTAAGGGGTATCATCAGGGATGAGGAGGGTCATAACATACCTGCATTCTTCCCTTATAAGGCCAATTATTGAGTACAACTCCCCCTTCAGCATGTACCTCGCAAAGCACATGCAGCAGCTGGAAAGACTACAGAGGGTCCTCACCAGGAGAATCCAGGGCCTCAAACAGCTACCCTACACAGAAAGGCTAAAAGCCCTGTCCCTCTACTCAGTTTCATACAGACTCCTCAGAGGTGACCTCCGTCTGGCATACAAAGCAATCTCAGACCCTGCCCTGACGGGACTGCTGTATATCCACAAGTCAAGCTCCAGTCGAGTAAACTGCACACACAACCTCAATCTGGTCTGTGACATCAATAGGACTTGTTGTTGGCTGGGCAGATGTGTCCCAGAAACTTCCTCATCTGTGGAATAGACTCCCTCTCCATGTCAAGCAGAGTACCTCATTATCCCTTTTTAAGCACAACCTGGATAACTGGATGGGAAACCGGAAATACACCCCTGGGACTGCAGCTGTGTCCCTTCTGGACAGGGGCTTTGGGTGCTGACTTGTCTAAACAAGGGCTAAACTCTTGGCTAGGCTTATAAGGGCCTGAGGGCCAACAGCCTAGTAACTTCCTATGACTGGCTGCCAAATGCATTTTGCTTTCAAAACTGAGGAAGTTGTTACTGAGAGCAACTCTACTAAAAAAATCCCACTCTGTTCTATCAACACTACCACAAGAAATGTCTTAATTCCGTCAGGAGACAAGCATGACAAGCCGATGAAAATACCTAGGTTGGTAAGAGACATTATGCTAAGATTCACAGCTGCCATGACCTCCTCCTGGAACTGAGCCTGAATTAAGCAGTCATCCATGTAATGGTGTGAAGTAGAAATGTGTGATTTGAAGTATAGGAAAGCTGTCAATAAGAGAATAGTAATGAAATGGAAACTATGTAACACAGGAAGGCTTGGATATGATACTGAAAGTTATGATGCAGGATAGTTCACCATGGGAGGATGGGATAAGGTATGCCTTTTACAAATGAATGAAAGCAGAAGATAAAACTTTTTACAGTTAAATAACAGTTTAACACAAGAGTTCAGTCTGAATGTATCTGGAAAGGGAGAAGAGAAAAAATTTTACACAGCAAAGAGGAATACGAAGATTTTAAAAATAAGGATGTCATAATGATGGAAATAATGGGGGAGATGAGTGACCTTTGACAGTGTAAATAAATAAATAAATAAATAAATAAATAAATACACACACACACACACATATATATATATATATATATATATATATATATATATATATATATACACATTTTTTATAAGAGAATCTTTTTTAAATAAGCGTAGTACTATGGTGTGGTTTGATAAAGTACCCCTGAAGCCTAATGTGTGCAAACAGCAGCTAAGCATTTGGTGAACATCCTAGAAGCAGTGGAATACTGAGTGTGCTGGGACCCAGTCCAGAAAATGGAAAATTTCTTTTGTTCTTGGAATACAAAGTAGGTATTTTCAAGTCCCAGGTGGCCCCATGGCTTGAAGCATCAACAAAGCCAGAGACTGGGGGTCAGAAAAGTACTTTACATTTTTCAGACTCTTAAGAGTTTAATCAGAAAGGAAAAGATCAGTATGGATCTCAAAGGGCCACCTTTTCTTGTGATATAAAACAGTCTGGAATAAAACTCTTTTCTCTCGTCTCCTGACGGAGCCCTTTCTATAGTTATGCAAGTAATCGGCTAGTAAAACACTGGCCCCACAAGGGCTACCTAGTCCTGAGGAATCTGTGGCATACCCATGAAGTGTGGCTGGTTCCTGAATTCTGTTTTGTACTGTATTGTGATATAGTCCCTCAACAAAATGCCCAAGGTCAGGGAAAATTGCTCTCAGAATAAACAATAATTTTCCTTTTGTTAGACTTAGCATATTTTTAGGAGGATAGAGTCTGCAAGACAGTATTGTGATGGGTTATCCTGTCAAGGAGATAGGGCCATTGTCCCACTTCCACCTGTTGCTTTTGCCCTAGTCACTTCTTCATCCCCAATCTCCATTCTCGAAATGTTTTGTTTGAACTGCTCAATACATTTACTTCCGATATTACTGTACTGCATGAAGAACCATAACTACTCTTCAAAATCAGAAAAAAAAAAAAACTTGTTAAACACTACTGTAGTGCGAGACCACACTAAGTGTTTTTAAAGGTATAAAGGAAAGTTATGCACTTGTCATATCAGTAGATCCGTACTGTCCCATTTTCATCCAATTTAACATCAGAGTTGCTGGATCCCACCTCTGCGCCTTATACCAGAGTACTGGATCCGAGTGATCAACTCCTACCCACAATTCCCTCCTCCTAGCTGATTTACCTCAGATTGAGTTTGCTGACTATTTCCATCATATCCCTAAACTATAGAGTGGAAGAAAAAAAAGAGACCAACAGCATTCTCCATTATGGAAGGAGATGTGGAACAAAAACAGGGCCTAGTCAAGGTCTGACTGAACCCTAGATGATGAAGAATGGCAATCTGGAAGTAGGGAAAGAGGGAGGGATGTTGAACCGGACAAATATAGGACAAAACAGATTGTTATGGTTACTTTTCTATCCAATTTTGCACCAGAGTCAATGTTCGGGACAGATTCCCATGCTAACTAAAATTGCATGGGTGGACTCAAGGAAGGACATTCCTGAGAAGGGGACAGCCAAAGAATGCACATGTTCCAGACTGCACATCCAGTTTATCATGAGATACAAAGGTGTGAGCTAGCTGTTGACCAAGTTGCTGCTGCACAGATGTCACTGAACTCTTTTTGCAAATGCTGTCGAAGCGGCCATCACTCTGGTAGAGTGAGCCTTGGCCTTTGAATGCAAAGACCAGCCTCGTATTTTGTAAACGAATGAAAAGTAATCTGCCAGCCTCCTAGAAACAGTGACCTCTGGCACCTGTTGTGCTAGTTTTCTCTTGGAAAAGAACAAAGAGCTGGTCTGATTTTCTAATGTGTTTTGTATGAAGTAAGTAAATTTTGAGTTGTCCGTAAACATCCAAGGTATGGAGAGTGTGTTCAACTTTGGTAGAAAAATTTAGAAAGCATACAGGGTATTGTGTTGTTAATGTTACGGTTAACGTGTTCACATACATTTGTTTCAGATGCCACCCTTGTAAGGAAGAAGGAATTTGTTCTTAATGAAACTCTATTCTTGTGGAAACTACGAAAGGGTGGCTTGCAGCTTTGAAATAAGAAGTTATGTACTCACCATAATGTTCCATCTGAGTAGGTGGCTTCATTTGTCTGCAACCTGTGGGTCTTGGATCCGAGCCGGCAACTTGTTTCATAGCCAATGGATCCGAGCTCCTAGCTCCTCCCTTCACCCATAATCCCCTGTCAACCCTCCATGACCTCAGATCAAGTTTGCCCCTCTATAGATACCCAAAAGAGGTATTCCAATAAACAACCTACATAGATCCATTCCGAAGGCCAGGGGGAAGGAGGGGGGGATGGTTGCAGACAAATGAAGCCACCTACTCAGATGGAACGTTATGGTGAGTACATAACTTCTTAATCTGAAGTAGGGACTTCATTTGTCAGCAACCTGTGGGACAGAGTCCCCAGCTACCTGAATCTTGGGCGGCCATCATGGAAGGATATTGCGCACCATGAGCCAAAGCATGCTCTCCCTCTAGAAATTACGTCCAGTTTGTAGTGGTTAATAAAGGTATGAGATGAGGCCCCAAGTGGCTGCCGAACAAATATTATCCAACGGAACTCTAGATTTGAAGGCAGCAGAAGTAGAGATGGAACGAGTGGAATGTGCGCAAACTCCTCCAGGTGCGGGTCTCCCAGAAGCTTGGTACGCTAAAAGAATACATTGGGAAATCCAGCGTGACAAGGTGATTTTTGAGACTGCTTTCCCCAAATTGAATTTGGCAAAGGAAATGAACACCTGGTTGGATTGCCTGTGACCAGCAGTCCTATGAGTATAAAAATGTAGCTGCCTATGGACATCTAATGAGTGCAGCTTGTACTCTCCTTTATTCTGATATTTAGGAAAGAAGACTGGTAGATTTATGGATTGATTTATATTGGTTTCTGATGCTACTTTGGGAAGGAAGGAGGGATTGGTCCTGAGGTATACTCTGTCCGGATGAAAAATCAAGTAAGGAGGCTTCACAGAAAGGGCTTGAAGTTGCGAAACTCTTTTCGCTGAAGTAATGCCTGCAAGGAATGCTGTTTTCCAGGACAAGTATTTGAGATCGACTGAAGTGGCAGGCTCAAATGGGGGAGCAGTTAGGGCTTGAAGAACTAGTGAAAGATCCCAAGGGGGTACGGCTTCTTTGATAGGGGGTCTGAGCAGAAAAGTACCCTTGAGAAAGGTTTTACACAATTTGGCCGACATCAAGGGCCCTGTGTCATGTCCCACATGGTAATGGGAGATGGCCGCCAATTGTACTTTGACAGTTGAGCAACTAGCGCCTTCCTGAAAGAGTCCAGTTAGGAAGTCTAGTATGGATGGAAGAGGGGCAGTAAAGGGATCTAGATTATGATGCTCCGCCCAGATGGAAAAACATTTCCATTTACTGCGGTACACTTTCCTGGTGGAAGGTTTATGCGCTGCCACGAGGATTGCTTTGACTGGTGAAGAGATACCGGGAGTCCTAACTAGGAGTGGAACTGGAGAAACCAAGCTGTCAGCTTCAGACTGTCCAGATTTGGGGTCGACAAGCCCGACGGATGGGAGATTAGATCCGGACTGGGATCCAGAATCCAGGGGGGATTCACTAGGTGAGACCACAGGTAAGGGAACCATGTTTGCCGAGGCCAGAATGGGGCAATGAGGATCACCCTGCTCCCCAACCGTGAGGCTTTCTGTAAGAGCTGTAGCATCAGGGGTAGAGGAGGATAGACAAAGCAGACCGGGCGGCCAAGCATGCACCAGAGCATCTCTTGGAGTTTCCCCTGGAGGGGGAATCAGAGTGAAGAAATTGTCGCATTTGGTGCTTGAGGGAGAGGCAAAGAGATCGCAGCAGGGTTGCCCCCATATTGCGAATATCTGCTTCGCTACGAGTGGGTTGAGAGACCACTCGTAAGGGGAAAGAATGGTGCGGCTGAGTTTGTCCGCTAGGATGATGGCCCGCCCCGGAATGTGCATTGCAATCAGAAAGTGGTTGGTGGAAATCGCCCATTCCCACACTCTCATGGCTTCACAACATAGAGGGTAGGACCTGGTTCCCCCCTGTTTGTTGATGTACCAGACAACAGACATGCTGTCCGACTGAATTGCAATAGTTCCTACGGGGAGGAGATTCTGAAGTGTTTGCAACGCATACAGCACTGCTCTCATCTCCAGAACGCTGATATGCAGGGAGGTCTCTGTATCGTTCCATGTGCCTTGGACTGTCCTGCCTGAATAATGCCCCCCCCACCCGAGGTGGGAGGCATCCGTGGTCACCGTGGCGAGAGGGGGAGAAGTGCAGAAGGGTCAGCCCATATGGAGATCCGGAGCATGAAGCCACCATAACAGGGCCCTCCTGCAAGCCTTGCTAATAGCGATGGGGTGATGGAGAGGAAAAGACTGAAAGGACCATTGCACTAGAAGGGTCCACTGCAGTACCCTCATGTTTAGGCGAGCGCATGGAAGGAGCGTTATCACTGCCGCCATGGAGCCCAGCGCCCTCAGGACCAATTCCGCCGGTGGGGCTTCTGACTGGAGGATGGCCCGCACATGAAGTTGCAAATTCCGTAGTCGTTCCGAAGTCAGGAAGGCTCGTAGATCTCTGGTGTCTATTCTGGCTCCTACAAATTCTATGACTTGTGTCGGAGCAAGGGAAGATTTGTCCGCATTGATCGTGATGCCTAATTGGGGGGCTAGGCGGAGAAAGTAATCTCTGGCTGAGCAAAGTAGATGCCTTGTTGGGGCAGTCAGGAGCCAGTCGTCCAGGTACAGTCTCAGGTGGGCCGCTATCACTGCTAACACCTTGGTGAACACCCTGGGGGCTGTGGTGAGGCCAAAGGGAAGGACCCTGAACTGGTAGTGACTGGCTCCCAGCCAGAAGCGGAGAAACCTCCTGGATCGTCTGTCCATTAGAATGTGGTAGTACGCATCCTTGAGGTCTATAGAGCACATCCAATCGTTCTCCCGTAGGAGGGGGAGAATAGATTGAAGAGTGACCATTCGGAATTTTTCCTTGGTTACCGACAGGTTCAAACGGGAAAGGTCTAGAATTGGTCTCAAGTCCCCCGTCTTTTTTGGCACCAGAAAGAACCTGGAGTAGAACCCTAATCCGAGCTGGTCTTGGGGGACGGGCTGGATGGCTCTTTTTCCTAGCAGCTGGTGGATTTCTGCGGCTGCAGCTTCTCTCTGATCGGGTGGTATATCGGGGAGGTTCCTGATTTTGGGGACATGAAGCATTGGAATTTTGTACCCTCTGGATATAATTCGAAGCACCCAGCGGTCTGACATGATGGACACCCATGCCGCTAGGTGCTCCAAGAAGCACCCCCTGACTGCCTCCAGAGTAGAGCAGCCGGGCATCCCTTCAGGGCTGCTGCGTGGGCCAGTCAGAGAAGGATTCTCTGGACCCAAAGTTCCTCGGAGCCCCTCTGCCCCTGGGGCGGCGTCCTCCCTGTCCTCCTCTGCCACGGAAGAACTGGTTGTCCGGAGCAGGTTGGGAATGTTGCGATTTCCGGAACCACATCTTCTTCTGACCCTTTTGGTTCTTCGAAAAGGACCGCTGGGGAGCAGAGAAGCGGACTCCGACGGCAGACGTCTTCCCGTCCTTCTCGCTCTGGACTAGCGTCTCACTAACCGTTTTGCCAAACAGGGCAGAACCATCAAAAGGGGCGTTCGCAAAGGACGCTTTAAAGGGCTCCACAAAGTCGCAATGCCGGAGCCAGGCCTGACGTCTCATGACTAGGCCCGCTCCGCTAGCTGTAGCAGCTCCCTCGGTGGCGTGGGACAATAGCCGCATAGAGGTATTCTAAATGGATCTCAGAGTGGCCATTCGGGTGGAGTACAACTGTTTGTCCTCTGCCGACATGGACTCAGGGGTGAGGCAGCGTATTCATTGATAACATCCCGCTGCATCCTGATAACATGTGCCATATAGTTCAGGGACCTTACCGAAAAGGTCGCTGAACTAAAGACTCGCTTCCCTAAGCGATCCATCGAGCAGGACTCCTTGCTCGGTGGATGGACCGAGGGGCTCCCCCGAGCTAGTTCCCTCTTCGTGGCTGCCGCCATCAACATGGCATCTACGGAGGAACCCTTGCTCCAGTGGGACCGGTCTGCGGGGGGGGGGGGCTCAATATCCTGTCCGGGCATTTAGGGACTGGCTCCACGGTGTCCCGGTCCTTCCACACCCTGGTGGTAATAAGGTCCACCAGGGGGTCGGCTGGAGGGGACACCCAAGAGGTAGACGGGCCTGCTTCGAATGCCTCCAGAAACACGGACTCGGAGAAAGACTTGGGGGCAGACCACCCACCTCTGATCCTAAGCATTTCCATGATGTCTCCAAAGGAGACATCCTCAGGGGGTGATCTTTGGGAGCCTTCCCCTTCATCCAAGTCCGTGTCCTCGGTTAAGGACTCAGGGAAGTCCATGTGCCTCCACTTACACTTGTGCTTGCGAGGCACCTCCTCGGGGGGGGGGGGGCTGTCCGAGGAGGTCTCGCTAGCAACATCCTGTTCCAATGGAACAACCTGGGACATCGAAGCAGGCTGTCCCTGTGGCCGGGTGATGGAAGCCTGGCCCAGCAGAGAGGAAGTGCAGGGTTGAGCCGAGTCAAGGGCCAGGGGTCTGGATGCTCTCGACAGAGCCCTCTCCACTACATCGAAGGCTGAGGGGGAACCGCTCTCCCTGGGCTCCGAGAGCAGACTCCCACTCGGATCAGATGAAGGGATCGGAGCCGGCGTCGAGACCGTCGGATCCGAAGGACCAGTGTGCTCCAACCTGGACGGAGCCGAAGGCACAGTGAATCCCTCGGATCCGAACCTGGCCCACGGCTCCGAGAGGTCGGATCCAACAGACTCGAGGGCAGGGTCGGATCCAAAGTACCAAGTACTGTCGGCGCCGACCCACCCCCGGCTCCGACGCTGCCCGGCTCCGAACTCTCTGAACCCGGGAAGCGGGTCGGAGAAGGAGCAATCGGAGCAAAAAAGGGTGTCGAGCTCCCCCCCCAAGGGGGGGAGGCACGAGCACTCCCATCTGCAGCTGGGCCTGGATGAACTCTGCATCATCCGGTCCAAGTCTGCATCTGACATACTGTAAGTCGATCTCGATGAGGCCACCGAGGCAGGCCTGGAATGCTGCCTCAATGACCTCGATGGAGATCGGGCCCTCCTCCTCCTCGGGTCCTGGGGAGAAACAAGGAGATCGGAGCCGAGGAGGAGGAGACCTAGAAGCTGTGGAGGGAGAAGCCCGCTTAGCCGGCGGGGCCGAAGCGGAGGCCTCGGCCCGCCGCTTGTGGTGCTTCTCCCTCCGTTTCTCCCTCCTGGCCTCCCTGTCCTCCGGCGCTTTAGCGGGAGTTTGAGTCCCGGCCGAAGGAAGGGGGGCAGGAGTGGCTACCACCACAGGCTGCGGTAGTGCCACAGGAGGAGCGGGGGCCGAAGCAGAGTCCGGGGGCAAAAGTCCCGCCAAGACCAGCTTTGACCTCCGCTCTTTCAGTGCCCTGGGGTTAAACGCTGCACAAATGGTACAGCCTGAGGAGAGGTGTTCAACCCCAAGGCACCGAACGCACTGAGTGTGGCCATCAGCCAGGGAGAGCTTATGGCCACACTCAGTACATTTAGAAAAAATGGGTTTTAGGGCCTCAGCCATACTTTGAAGAAAAAGGAGTGCTACACAAACACACAGGCCCCAAAAAACACACACACACACAGACACACACACACACACACACACACACACACACACACACACACGACCAGCGAAAGGAGGACTATGTAAAAAAAAATAAAAATTACAGGGAACCTGACTCTTACACACTTTTTTAAATTTAACTGTAGAGAAAAGTTGACTAAAAACACACAACTGACTATTTCGCTAGAGCTCAAAGGAATCCAGCCATCCACAAGCACGGCAAACTAGATCTGAGGTCATGGAGGGTTGGCAGGGGATTATGGGTGAGAGGAGGAGCTAGGAGCTCGGATCCATTGGCTATGAAACAAGTTGCCGGCTCGGATCCGATATCGGATCCAAGACCCACAGGTTGCTGACAAATGAAGTCTCTACTTCAGATCTCATGTTGCTGAAGTGATTACAAAAGTGATGGAAAACAGAAAAATAGTTTTCAAGAAAGAAACTTCAAATCAGTTAATGCTGCAGATTCAAAGTTTTATTTACTTACTTTTTTTAGTTAACGATTGAAGCAAGATATTCAATGGTGGGACTGGATCTCAAGCATTAGGTCTCAAGAAAAATTCTCATAAGGAAAGCCTTGGACACCCTAAGCGATGCAACAAGAGAGTCATTGTGCCCTATATGAAAGTTTGAGATGGTGATCATCTGGATTTTACAATGGAGTAACCGGAATCCAGCAGAAAAAGTTCTGAAAGAAATTCTAAAATTGTTGAAGAGAGGCTGAGAAAGGATCCAAACCCTTCAATGGCACCAAAATAGAAAATCTTTTCCATTTGCTCTTGAAAGTCTTTTTGGTTGACTCCTTTTCAGAAGAAGAAATTTAAACTACTGGGAAGGACAGCTTGGCATCTCTGTCCATTGCTAGAATTAAAGAAGCCATGCAGATAGTTTCAGGGTCTGAAGGTCCAACAGAGGCTTCCCTGACTGGGGACTGAGTAGATCCAGGCTGGGATCCAGTATCCATGGTGGGTGCAGTACGTGACGCCAAAGGAAGGGAAACCATACCTGCCAAGTACAAAAAGGAGTAATGAGGGTAACTCTGGTCTTGCACTCTCTACTGCTTTCTGAATGAATTTCATGTGAAGGGGAATCTGTTGGAAGGCATAAAGGACACCTGGAGGCCAAAGGTGGACTACAACATCTCTTGGAGACTGTCCCTAGGGATGGATAAGGGCAAAGTAACTGCTGCACCTGTTTAGGTAGGGGAGCAGAGAGGTTGCGACAAGGCTGGCCCCAGTGGCTGAAATTTTTTTTGTTGCCACTGTCTTTTTGAGAGACCACTCATAAGGGATTAGGATACTCCTGCTCAACTTGTCTTCTATTATATTTGACTTCCCAGGAATGTGCATTGCCACTAGAAAGTGGTGGGAAGACATCATTCACTGCTAGACTTGCATGACCTCCTGGCAAAACAGTATGACCGGATTCTGCCCTGCTTGTTGATGGACCATACACCATTACTGCCTAACATATTGCCTGTGTGGACGGAAAGTCATACCATTGGGTAGGAGGTCCAGAAAAGCCTGCAACACCGAAAGAACTACTCTCATCTCCAAGACAATGCTGCAAAGTTTGGCCACTGTTGACCATATCTCTTGAACAATCTTTCCTAAAAATGCCACCCCCACCCTAGAATGGAAGCATCTGTAGTGATTGTGGCCCTGAGAACAGGTGGACAAAAGGGTCTGCCCTCTACTACTTATGAAGTTCCTGCACACGTCAGCAAGTTGGATTCTGGTGTGAAGGGAATGAAATCTCTGTGACCATTCTACGGACAGTGCCCACTGCAAAACTCTCATGTGGTACCTTGCTAATGGGACTAATGTAACAGTAGAAGCCATCAGCCCTAAACAAGTGAGAATGCGTCTTGCCTTTGGATATGGATGTCGCATCACTTGACAAGCTACATTCTTAATGACTGGACTGTTGGCAACCAGAAGTTTTGCAATTTGTTAAACCATGTCTACCTGACATCCTGTAAATTCTATGTTCCGTGTGGATGTCAGTTTGTTCTTCAATGTGATTGACTGTTATTCCCAACTGTTCTATAAGCCTGAGAAGGAATTTCTCATGTTGCAATAGTACCCTTGGTGGTAACAGTTAAGAGCCAATTGTCTAAGTATTAGAAGACTTTATTCCCGGCAGTTGATCATGAACTACTACCGCTGTCAATCTTTGTGAACAACAGGGGGCTGTGGAGAGACCAAATGGCAGTGATCTAAATTGTTAGTGATTACCTCCCAGATGGAAATGGAGATATCTCCTACAGTGCCTTCAGATCTTGATGTGACAACAGGCATCCTGAAGATCGATGGAGTACATCCAATCATCCTTCCTCTGCAGAGAAAGTATGGACTGTACCATGACCACCTGGAACTTCGTCTTTTTTACATATTGATTTAGATGGCGGACATCCAAGATTGATCTGACATCCCCTGTTTTTTTTGGAACTAAAAAAGAAAACCTAGAACAGACTCCAGATTCTAACTGGTCTAAGGGGACCATCTGAATGACACTTTTGGTTAGCAACTTTAACATGTCTATTGTTGCAAATTCCAAATGATTGGGTGGGGTATCAGGAATCTTAATGACTCAAGTATGAACAGTGTTCAACCTCACAGAGGAGTTCCCAGTAGGAGTGGGTGTACACCAAGGTTCAGCTCTGAGCCCACTGCTGTTTATACTGGTGATGGACTACATTAGCAAACATGTTGGAGGGGACAGATCAACAAAGTTACAGTATGCAGACGATGTGGCATTATAGGCAGACTCTCAGCAAGAACTTCAGCAAAGGATAGGGGAATGGAATGCAAAAAATGAAGGCACGTGGAATAAAACTAAGCACAGATAAGACCGTGGTAATGGCAACAAATTAAAGAAATCAGAAGATGATGAGAATTGAGATAGAAGGGAAGGTAGTGGAACAGGTAAACAGCTTCAAGTACCTAGGAGGGGTGCTTGAGGAAAAGGGAAGAGCTCAAAGCTAGAATCAGAGGAGTTGCAGCCAACTGGCATAGAGTCTCAAGTGTAGTCTATAATGGAAGAATGTAAAAGGAACTGAAAAGTAAGGTGTACAAGACAGTGCTGCGACCAGTTCTACTGTATGTACAGAAACCTGGGTAGTAAAGGCAGAGCAGATGATGAAGTTAGAGGTGATGGAAATGAAGTGCCGAAGAAGGGTGGTAGGATGCACACTGTGGGACAGAAGAAGAAACGAGGACATAAGAGCAGAAGCCAAAGTAGCTCCAATTGCAGAAAAGATCAAAGAGAACAGATTACAGTGGTTCGGACACATATGCAGAAAAGCAGAAGACAATCTGGTGAAGATAATTTGGGACAGACATGAAAAAGGTAAGACGAAACAAGGAAGTCCAGCAAGGGGGTGGATGGATTGTGTGTAAGATCATCTGCAACAGTCAGGCAAGAGTGTTGAAGGGAGGAATGTGGCACTGAATCGAGAAAGATGGCAACAGTTAACACAATATCCCGACCCCATGTAGAAAATTGGAAAAAGGCGGCTCATGATGATGATGATGATTGGGAATCTCTGGTCATTTCTTTGGAATTGACAAAAATGGTATCACATAGCTTCTGGTGATTATCCTTAGCACCCATGAACCTCCAGAGTGCAGCAGTCGGGACACCATTCAGGGCTGTTAAGGTTTCTCAGTGAATGGGCCATGGAAACCCTGGTTATGTGTTCAGCTTCTGACTCTCAGGCAGCATCCATTTGAATTACCTGCACCTCTGCCATGGGAAGATCTGCGTCTAGGAGTATCTTGGTGAAAACCCTGTGATGTTTTGAACCACATTTTCCTACCTCCTCTAATTCCAAGAAAAGGATCTTTGAGGAGTAGAAACACAGATTTCCACAGCAGTCTTACCCATTCTGTTCACTCCTGGTAAGATTTTCCTTTTCTTAGGTCCAAACAGGGAGATATCATCATAGGGGGCAATGATAAGCCTTGAACAGTTCTACAAAATCACATAACTGCGCAGTAATACCTATACCGGTTGATGATGTGCCATCAGCTGCATCTGATATCTGTCACATGACCGTATTTAATGTAGATTGCTGGGCAGACATTTGGGAGGTCACAGTTTTTTGGATATCCAAAGGTAAGCTACCTGAAAGACTTGGAAAGTTCCTTGATCAAGTTTCTTTGAAAATGTGTCAGATGTGCTATCTAGTTCAGCACTTGAACTCCAAAGGTTGCTAATGCACAAGTCCATTTCCCTAGTCTGTCCAACACCCTTGACTCCCTGTTGGGGGATGCAGAGAATAACTTTCTTCAGATATTTCCTTCTTTGTGGCTGCTACAATCATGGCATCTGCAGGAGGGCCTTTAGAACAATGTTTACTGTCCTTTGGGGCGACCAAGATTCTTTTTTTTTTTTTTTTTTAGGTATGGTCTCTGCCACATATGGTTCTTTCAAAGCCTTCTGAGCAACCAGATCTATTAGTGCATCAGGAGGTGGGACTACCTAGGACATCGATGGGCCAAGACCCAAAAGCTTCAAGGAATACAAACTCATCAGAAGAGAGCTTTCTCAAAGGTGATCTCCTCATGGGGGTGGATCTCGGGGATCCTTCATCATCTAAATCTCTCTCTTCAGTGATAGACTCAGGAGAGGAATCAATGTGCTTCTCTCTGCACATCCACTTTTGTTGAACAGGTCTCTCAGGGCCTCTGATGGAGACATGTTGGAATCAGACCAGGAGCTGAAATATCAAGCTGCCTTGAAGCTAACTGGGTCTGTCTGTCCCTGTTGAACAGAATGAGAGGAAAGAGACCGGATCCATTGGGAGACGAGATGGATCCGAATCCAGTGCACACACCAGTCTCCTTGGCCCGGCCATGCCCCTTTCCACAGTCTTGAAAGATGAGTTAGCTAATGCAGCAGAGTAGAAATGACACATGTTGGCCGACAAGTTTCCCAGACTCCAACAGACGTCAGTTCTGAGGAGGACCTCAGAGCCGAGCTGTCAAGTGCTGAAGCACTAAGAGGGATAAACGGCTCTGAAAACTTCAGTCAACTCCACTGTCAGAGCTCCAACCCCACCGCTTTGTCTCCAGGACTCCTTTCAACCTGAAAACACTCGCATTGAAAAAGTAAAGGAAGAGGTTAAAGCCAAAGTCTCCACGCCTATCAGTTCCAACAATGGTGTGGTGGAAGGATTCGGACCTATGAGCATCGGCTCCGGGAAAGCAGTCTGTACAAGATGGGACAGGGTCAAAGGGGCCCATAACCAGCCCTACTCTGGGGGATAACACTTGCAGGGCCCTAAGCTGAATCTGTGTCCAAGAATTTTCTCATCATCCGGTCAACATCCATCTTGGTAAGGCTTCTGGTGGATGGACCAGACCTCAATGAAGAAGCTACAGATGCTAGTCTTGATGGTCGCCTGGGCTGGAGTATGGGTGAATACAACTTGGAATTAATAAGCCCTGGAGAAAAAGTATGTTTTGGAGAGGGAGTTCGGATCTGAGATGCAGATGGATCTGACTGCCTCAACGACTTAGGTGCCAGACTTGGGAGAGCAGCCAGAAACGGGGACCTTTTTCTCGACTTTTCTGCCTTCTTCTTTTCCTCTCTCTTCTCATATAATTTTCTTTGCATCTTTCTCCTTCCTCTTCTCAGTAGAGGGACAAGTGGACAGTTGTTTAGATTCAGATGACATGATAGACCCGGTGTACGGGGAAGTTAACCTTTGAGGATTAGCTTTTACTTTCTGCCTTGTAGGGCTCTGGTTCAAAAGGCAGCACAGATTATGTAGCTGTCCTAAAAATGAGTGGAACTGAACAGTAGACACAAAGGGAATGGGGACCTTGAGTAGCAATTTTGTGTTCACAAGCTGAACATTTCTTGAATCTATTAGGCTTGTCAATCATCAGAACACATGAGAAAAAAACTAACCTAGTATTATTTATATCACAGGAATTCCTATACACTCTAAGTTCTTTCAAAAAATATTTAAATATACTAGTGAAGAAATAGTATGTACACCAAGATGAAAAAAAACCTGCACTTCAAACCCACTACAGCAGTAACTATATGAACTAGTGAGTGCGTGTGTATATATAAATATATTTATACATACCCACACACATGTATACATACATATAAAACTACTAGAAGGTTCTACAACATACTGTATTACCTAGCAAAAAACTATCATACAGATTAATACATATATATCTATATATATATATATATATATATATATATATATATATCTACATCTATATTTATATATTTAATCTATAACTACCTAAACTAACAAACTACGTTAAGTTAGACCTAACTCTAACAATGCTACAGGTAAAGGGAGGAGCAGACGATTTTAAATAAAAATCTGACTTCACTTCTGAATACTCTGAGCTCTCAGGACACGTCTGGTGAAACAGGCAGCAAATGAAATAATAGGAGGTAAATAATAGGAGGAGAGAACGTGGGTAGGGGAGGACTCAGAGGTCTCTGATCCAATACTCTGGTATACTGCACTGAGGTCAGATCCAGTCATACTAGGCAACCTATACATTGAATCGGACAAAATAGACAACACTGGATCAAAAATGACATACCCCTAAGCACCGTTACAGTTTGGTATAAGGGAAGGAATGTTCCATCAGTCCTTGAATATCTTTACTCCTATGTCCATGTACATTGACACGTTAGTCTGTAAATAATTTATTTAAATTAGGGTAGCATTTAAAAAACTTTTCCCGATTTTTTTTTTTCTCTTACTTGTCAAGTGCTTCACTGGCTTTCAAAGCTGGTAAAACACAATGTATTTTTTTTCTCTTTTGTAACTGATAGTATATGCAGTAGATAAGATTTCATGCACTACAAAAAGTTATGACCATGTCTCACTTATAACTGCTTACTATGTACTCTGCGCTTGGAGGCCAAGATTCACCTCGAGGTGAATTTCTTCATATCCACGTCTCAAACACATAAGGTGGTTATGACTTGAGATCCAATCAAAACCTTCTACATTACATCTGGGAGAAGGGGATGAAATGGCTGCCTTGCAGTTTGAAGTCTTCCTTTTCTCATCAATTCTTCCAAAGACTGAACAGCAATTTAAGTATCTGTTCTATTTCAACTTCAAGCAAAGGTTGCATCCGGAGGTACACATACCTTCTTAATGCTGTTCCTCACATTGCAGCGCTGACAGATGCAAACACTGCATCATATCTGGATTTAATGGCATGTCTGCCTACATTTTGGGAGGTGTGAATGACTAAGTCACATTCTCACAACAGGATACTGAAGGGCCTCTGCCATCTCCTCAGTCCATATTAAATATCCCTAATATTGCCACATTTGGGTTTGGAAATTAACAGCTCTAATATTCAATGTTGCAGTGGTATATACCTTCTTACCAAAATGATCTGTTAGTTTGCTTTCCTTTCTGTTTATTAAAGTATAGTGGCTAGATGCCAGTCTGGATCCTCATCATCACACCTAGTGAGATGACCACAGGATCAAGTATCAGATTTTATTATGGCATCTGGCACTTTCTTCCACTTTTTTTTTTTTTTTTTTTAAAAAGGGGTTAGGTTACTTGTATGCAACTCACAGAGTCTGGCTCCAGTCATGCCTTTTCAGAAGTTTCTTCAAAAGACTAGCAGACTAAAAGAGATGGCAAAAAGCTTAAGTTCATATATGCACAGCAGTGTGAGGGACCTTTTGTGGGAATCTGACATCTCTTCTGAACTCCAATTCCAAAGTTCACACAGACTTTCAAAGTCTCCTCAAAGAGAAATGTCCTCTGCTGGAAAGACAAGAGAACTTTTTCCTGTTCAGTGGAGCGGACTACTTGACGTGTCTGAGACAAAAGTTTCAGTAATGAAGAGGCTGGGGGAGGCATCAAATACCTCCACTGAAACTGAGCACTTAAACCTGTGTATAACTGGTAGGATTTCTATGACCTTTCATACCACACCTTCTTCCAGAACTGCATTTTTTCTAGGCTTCTCCATCTTGTGTTGGTGGTGCTTAACTTGCACTTTCTTCAGGCCTATGAAGGGGGGATTTATCCTTGCAGACAGAGTTGAGGGAATGGGCATCAACTGGCTCTAGGACAAGAGCTTTTATTGTCCCAGGAAGAGCATCAGGTCCTGAGTTCTACTTATGGTTTTCTTTTATGTTAAGAACACCTATTATAGGTGACCATAACATGATCCTCCACAAAAGGTGGAAATCTTTTAGCAGTGTGTATACTATAGATACATTTGATGTCCCTGATAAAAGCCACCAGCACTAGATTCAGTCTGGATAAGAAAAAAATCCAAATAGGAAACTCACCACCCCAGAAGTCTCCTTGGTGAAACAAAACTACTGAACAACTTAGCTGCATAAAAAGGAACTGGAGATTGTGTGGATCCCCTCCCCACCTTTATTCTGAAGAGACCAGTATATGCAGTGCATATCCAAAACTCAGAAAATCAGGCCATATTAGTGAAAAATTCCCATTCTTTATACAGCAACAGTGATCCCTACGATGAACATCCACTAAACAAGGTTAATATGACAAAAATTCTAACAATGTGCCCAATCACAGCAGTTAAGAGATATGGTCTTAGGCCTTTCTCATGGAGATGCAGCCTAGAGTAGAGTAAAAACTGAATCTACTGGCTAGGAAGACTTAAGAATTCCCCAAGTTGGCTAGGACTTGTTGCTGGGGTAAAAGACATTTTATCCGACAGTTGGTCTAATGTCACTGTGACTATCATCACATGGAGAGCCAGGAGGGGAGTGAAAAGAAGCTGGAAACCTGGTATACTTAGGAAAATGATCAGTTATACTGTGTCCCACAATGCTGACCTCAAATGAAAAAAATGTGGGTTGCACAGCCAGTTCTTAAAGAGAACTGATGCAATGAAGACAATCTTGCTAAGCTAACACCACTGGAGCATTACAGGCAAAACTATACAAAGTAAGACAAAAAGGCTGTTCAGGCTGAAAGATATGGCCAAAAAAAGAAAGAATACAACCATAATCAGTGGGACAACTTCCAGCTTCGCAACTTTACTTCTAAAAACAGGCATTCAAAAGATGTCTTACCTGATGTGTTCCCAATCTACTCCTTCAAAGAAAGGATTGCTTTTAATTTCTTCCACTCCACTAGCCCCAATCCTGTGTTCTCCTTCACAGCAGAATCTAAAACAGAAAAACATGCAATGAATAAGTATGGAAAAATGGTGAACCAGGTTCAGTTAAGCATCATGGAAAGCTAAACTGTTTACTGTCAGGTAAGGGTGAGCAGCCAACTCACTTATCTCATGCAGAAAAGGGGAGGGGAAAGGCAGAACATGCCATGATTATAATGCTTCCCAGGGATACGAGAGAGGAAGAAAAAAAAAAATAGTATGACACAGTAGTACACTGTCATCAGATTCCTTATGGTGAGGGCATGGGACACTGGTTGAAGCTACTGCAGACTCAGTTCCAGAAAAGGTACCACTTACAGCAGTGTGTGTAACTGAAGGCTGTGGCATACGATGACGGATTTTGACTGCAACTGTACTGATACTTCTTCAACCAGATGATTCAAATGACAGAGGAGCCAGCTTAGGAAGCCAAG
The DNA here is from genome assembly GCF_019279795.1 of Protopterus annectens. Lineage (NCBI taxonomy): Eukaryota > Metazoa > Chordata > Ceratodontiformes > Protopteridae > Protopterus > Protopterus annectens. The sequence continues at coordinate 164,262,685 of NC_056739.1, forward strand.
GACTGCAAAAAACATATCTACTGACTCGCCCATTCCAGTGAAAGCAGGTGATTCAGACAGCTGAATGACTGCAACTTGGAGGAATGGTAGAGTAGCCACAGTAAAACAGGCTGAGTACAAAAGCTTTGGTCTACCACAGCAGCATGACAACAATGCTGCTAAGTTTAGGTGTTTGTATATTTGTGGAAAACATTTATGCACATAACCACACCACTGGTCCATCACTGCAGGCCTTACTTTGATCATACACCTATTATGGGGAGGGAATTAGCATGCAGTAACTTTCCTAATTCATATTGGTGGACCGACAATATCTCATACCTCCTCTCTCCCAGTGTTCTTGGGTGTTTGGGTAAAGGAGGATGGAGTGGGTCAAAAGGCTTACTGGTTAAAAAAGCAATTGGGGACCAAAAATACAGAAAGAAACAGTCTACGCAGCACTGTGGTAGTCCCTACTATACTCAGTAACTCCACTTCCCATCCGCAATTTGTGGGATGGGCCAAACCTAGAAAATCAGGAAACCCTCTTCTACAGAGAGCAAAGATCTGTACACAGTGATGTGATATCCTCTGCATCACCCTAACAAAGTGAGTGAATGAAAACTGGGAATCTGTGAAAGTTTAGATGCAGGTGTTGAGATCAGCATTGAGCTCTACAAAAATACTTGCTCCCTACAAAGCTCTGACAGTATGCCCTATGATCAGTTTTACAACTGCTTTACAAATGTGCCAGCAAAGACAGACTAATCATCAGAAGTATCTTTCAAAGTCTTAGACAAAGGATTCTGGTGATGTCAAGATGCAGTTATACTCCTAAAATGCAGTTGTGTTACTTGAAAATTTGATGTGCTCAGCACCGACTGACATCATACGTATTAGAAAAGGCAAAACAGGTCTAGGAACATTACTAAAAACACATGCAATAAAACCCAGCTACAAGACAAACTGCAACATATCTATCAAGAGCACTAGAGATATATTTACTCTTGTAGCAACAAATCACCATAGTGGACCTTAAGAATAAGCAAACTAGGTGGCTGTTTAGGGGACCATTCAAACTAGGGACACTTTTCCATTTTATTTACATATGCAATTCTAAAGGAGAAAAAAAATTGCTTCTGCTAGTGGTGAGGCACCAATGGCTTTAGCATTCTACAGGGGAGCTGGCTTTCTCTCTCTCACAATCTAGACAAGAGAGCCTTTGATGGGACATCAAGCAGAAGTTCAAAAAAATTTCAAGACAGACAAATTTGATGATTACAGTGTTCACAGTCAGCAGGATCATGATGCGACTATGATGTAGCTCATTTGGATTGTCTAAACTGCAGGGGGATACACTTTTTTAATCCTGGCAGATAACCAAATATCATGGGCAGTGAACATGGCTATGTAGCACTAGTATGCATTTCTGTGAATCATGTTTGGAGTACTTTCTGTGGATGAAAGTAAGTGGCCCTTTTGGAGATTACTCAGTTTAAATAGTCATTTACTTTAGCTTTGCTGGCCTAATGTGTTTTTGTGTGGAGCTGAAATACATTGCTGTGCGCTTATGTGAAACAAATGTGAAATTACTATTACCATTATTGTGCTTTTGTGTGGAGTTGAAATACATTACTGCATTACTGTGTGCTTATCTGAAACAAATGTGAAAATACCATGACCATTATTGTGCTTTTGTGTGGAGTTGAAATACACTGCGGTGCTACTGTTTGCTTATGTGAAACAAATGTGAAATTACTATGACCATTATTATATTCCATAGTGTCAATGGCTCAGCAGATGACAACTGTTCCTTTGCTGCCAGAGGACTAGAAGGCTATGGGGTCTATTCCCCATGCCAGGTACTTGGATTAATTTTTTGATACTTAAACTGCATTCAGTATAAATGTTAGGGGCGGCTGCACTCCTAAGTGTGCCACCTTTCAGATCACACATTAAACAGAGGTCTCATATACCACAGTAACTGCTGGTAGCTCAGGTGGATCTAAAAGATCCCATGGCACTTCAGTGAAAAAAGAACAGGCAAAGTACCCTAGCCAAATTTCCCTTGGTTACTATAAGTACCACCTCAGGTCTCTCCTGAAGAGGGGATACAGGCTTAGCTGGACAAACCTGGTTAACAAACAGTAAAATAAATAAAATAATTTTACAACAATCAGACATCTGAAATGCACACAGACAAAATGTGACAATAGTTGCTGTAAATGAGGGTTGTCTGTTGAGGAAAATGACCATCATGACAGCAGGGTCAATCATTAATACGGATTTGTAGGATTAGCATGCATTTGTGTACAACTGTGATAAAAAGGGCCATAGTAAATTATTCCAATCAGACATGTGAGATGTACGCAAACTGGCTGTAATTAGTGGCTATAGAAGCCATCTGATTATGAAAGTTAATTAATCAAATGTATAATCACAGTTACTTGATCTACAAGGCAGCAGCAGCTGCACACAATGTACCATATTTCCTGAAAGCTATGTAAAATGGACACTGCTGTGGCTTATGCTTGTGTGCATGGTGTGTGTGTTGCAGTGTATTTAAAAGTAACAGGTTAACTAATTTCTTTCACTTTCTATCACAAGTGAATCCACATGATTATACATAGGTAGCTGTCTTTGCTAGTATGGACAAGAAATGTGTAAAAGCAACTAATTACTGGCACAATGGCACTGCAAGTAGTGCTTCCATCTTGCAGCACTTAGCTCTTTGTTTGGATTCTTGGCTAAGTGGAGTCTGCATATCCTGTGTTTCTGTGTGTGGACTTATCCAAGTGTTTTGGTTTCTTCCAACACCTTGACAAAATGCTATCGCTGAAATGGCATTCCTACAGTTTGCCTGTAGTTACATGTGCAATGTGTCAGCGCCTATACATGCATGTGAAAACATATCTCCAGTTTTAATCTATGGAAAAACACATTGCAGGGCCATTCAATTACACAACTCTTCTAGGTAGCACTTAAGAAATAGTTAACTCATTATTCAAAAATAAAGCATACATTGCAACACAGAACATGTACACTTCTCACTGCCTCAGGGGAACCTAGTGACCACCACATTCTGACTTTGTAAAAAGATTCTGACTCAAGTGTAGTAGAAGCTTCTGCCCTGGTCCCCACCTAGTGTAAAAATCAGCCCTGCTTAGATGCGTGCAAAAACTATTGCTATAGTTTATGTGGGCGCTAGAAACGGTGTCATTTACCTATGTAATTTTCCACATAACATAATCAAACCTCAGAGATGTCCACAGAATGTCACTATAGCTTGACTAAGGGCAAAGTACTGTCTAGGAGCAACAAGTTGGGTACACTATATCACCAATGATAACCACTTATGTAGCGTTACTTACTGTGATCACTTTTTTCACTTTGCTCACAAACATTCAACTTGGTGGATATCTGTCGGCGTAGGGATAAAGAGGGATGTTGTATGTGTATGTTTATCAGCAAAAATCTGAAATATAAAGTCAGAGTTACCACAAAATCCAAGTAATCAAAAAACTTCCACAGTTGAAGACAACCGACCCAAAAAAGTAATGGAACTGTCGTTAATGTTACGTCCATTAAAGACAGTTCACTTACTTTTTTGGGTCGGTTGTCTTCAACTGTGGAAGTTTTTTAAAAATCTGAAATATGTTACTATGTTCCATTTGTTTTTTTCAGTTTTGTTCCAGTGTGACACCAGAAGCTTACACAGAAAGTGGCTGTCTTTTGGAGCTAGAAGTGAAAAAGTATGCCAAGTTTACGTATGACATCAAGGACTTGAAATACAGGACTGTGGCCATTTGTTCTTTTGCAACGTAGCACCAGAGGAGTAGTAGGAAATGTGACTTTAATTACTTTTTGGAGATGTAGAGAGGCAGGCACTACTTTTGCAGGTATGAGTTACATATCCCTGCAAGCATCTATCTTTGCACTTTATCTGGAATTATGATGTCATCTTTATCATCAAACCAACTTTCTCGAAAACAATACTGAATTTCCTTCTGTAGTCATGAGTTTTGTTCAGATCATCATAAATCAAAAGGCTTGGGGAAATATTCTTTAAGATGAAGCGCAGATAATGTAGAACCATACAGCTTCTGGTAGAGTAACAGTGCTTAGATCTCTTGCTTAATTTGATTACTTCCTTCACAGCTATTACACTGCAGTCTTGGTAGTTTAACAGTGTGTTGAAAGGATCAAGAAAAAAGCTGAAGAGTACAAGAAACTGTGTAAAAATAAGTAATCCGGATGTTTTATGGAGGCCGTGATGGGGGGAACCATGGAGGACACTGGGGGTGTGCCAAGTTATGACTGACAGTGGGGTAAGGGACCACATGGAGCTCTTTGTCTAGTCCTCCTCACCTAATGCCGGCCCTGCACTCCACAAATGGGTCAGGTATACTTCAATGCAAGGTGACTTTTTTTTTTACTGTACTTGGATCATACACACGTGTAATACTTGGCTATTTTCCATGCATACAGCAAAAGCAGTTCTGTGCACTATATTATGATGCTAGGCAGGGAGAATGGGCATGTCTATCACTGGGTAGACTCACAAGGTTCAATTTTCCTGGTAGAGACTGTGGGAAACAACTACACAGTGCTGTATGTAGGTGGGTGGGACTGTCCTACTGTCATCAACTCCCTGCATTATTGAGGAGTGGTGCAGCCTGTTGCAAGTCCCATCCAGCTTGTGTTGCTGGGGTGCTTGGAGTACTGGCTGAAAAGGAGAAGGCCACTCTTGTAGTAGCAGAACAATGCTGCCTCAGGATGTCTGGATCTCCTCACCAGTTGCAAACATGGACAGAGTGGGTCTAACAGAGACTGGGAGGATATGGAAGCCTCAGTAAACAAGGAAAGATATGGGGAAGAGCTGGAAATATCATCAGCTAGGAGATGCCATTAAATTGGGAAAGAAAAGGGGAAAAAGAAAAAAGGGTCACTTCAGAAAGTCTAAAGAGATGGAGTTGAATGGAACTAGGTTAAGTGTTTAAGAACCAAGTCCATCTTCAAGGAAGAGAGCTTTGCTTCCTAGATGGATTTATAAGCAGAAACCCTCTAAGAACTGCTTCATTAGGCTTTGTTAGGACAAAGGGAGATCACTAGGAAAGCCCACAGAAATGGTTGACAGATGCACCTTGACTAAAGCAAAACAAAGGCCTTTAGCTAACAGCATTGTGAAGCATTTCAAGACTTTAGCTCTTGGACCGTGTTTGAGAGAGAGAATTTTAAAGATACCATAGAAGGTATGATTTTCTACACCACTTGCTCTTCCACAGCTTCTTGCACAATATGTGCGAAGTCTGTCCAAAAGGCGGTCCTTGAAAGGAATAAAGCTGAAAAGATCCAAGCCACCCACATCACAGTTAAGTTTGACTGCACCAGTGTATTCCCCTTGCCGAGTCAAAAGTGTGCTTTGATGAGCTAAAAACAGAAGCTCCTGCTGAGCCTCCAAGAGTAAAGGTGGATAACCATGGCTATCTGAGGCAAAATAAAACAACCAAAATGAGCTTTATACCTCTTCTCCTCACATTTTGAAGTAACTAAAGGATGAAGGGAAGTGTACAAAAGATACAGAGCAGACCTCCCTCCCAGACTATATTAAGGGCATCACTGCCCCAAGCCTTGGGATATAGGAAACTGGAGCAGAAGGTGGGGAGCTGGTCTTTGTTCATATATGAGTAGGTGTGCCAAAGGGTTCCCCGCAGCTTGAAATGCTCTGGAATAGCAAGGATTCATTTTCCCTTGACTTCTGTTGACTAATGATCAGCTTAATTTATTAATATACTCTTCTGTGACAGGATGAAGGCTTGTAAAAATGGCTGCTTCTCATAACAGCACAGAAAGCCTGCAAAGATGAATGAAGCAGATTCACTCGATCTCATAACACTGTGGCAAGTAAAATGACCATCACTGCTTTAACATTTACATGTTCTGTTTTGCATGTCCATGGTCCAAAACCATGACTGAGGTGAACTGGAGGAGCACTGCATATCAGATTCAAAGTGTCCATCTCAGCATACGGATGTGCCATGTGGCAACCTTGGCTGGAGTAAATCTGGGGAATCACCAAAGGAATCCCTTTCTTATAGCAGGATGGAGAGAGTTCCACTGTGAAAGTGTGTGTTTAGAGTAAAACATCTCTCTATGTACCAGTGAATTTGTTCTGTGTATATTAGCCAGTGGTACCATCAGAATGAGCAGTGATACATGGCCTGGGTCCTGTAATATCTCATTGGTTTACAGATCTTTTGCCTGCACTAGAAAAATAGATTTTGCTATCACAGCCTTCTCTTTGGGAAGAGAGAAATGGACTTCTTGGTGCTAAACAGTACTCCCAGGAACACCTTTCTAGTCTTCAGCTCCAGACTGAAACCAAGGCAGTAAAAGACTGGATAACATATTTGCCATATCAGCACTTCCAGTAGTGACAAGGCCTGGATAAGGCGATGGACTCCTTTTATCCTTTGGAGGGAAGGTGACAAGTACTAGACTTTCATGAAAACCTTGGGGAGAAGTGACTAACCCCCACTGTGAACATGAGGAAGTGCCTGTGTTTGGGATGTAAGGGGATATGCAGGGAAGCACCCTTCTGATCCAGAGTACCATGTAGGACAGCCAAACAAAGCACCAGAGAATTGTATTGTAACATCACAACTTTAAATTTATTAACATCCACAATTTGTTCTGTTTGGAAAGATCTAGAAATGGCTTCAATGCATTCTTCTTTGGTACAAGAATAGTTATAGCTCTGGCTCTGTGGTAAAGATGGATGATGCCCTAATTACTGTAACCTGTGTACACCTAGCTGCACATGCAATGAGCTGCCAGGGGTGGGCAGAGGAAAGATGAGCTAAATCATCAAAATGTCAATTTGCTTATTCTGAGGAAAGAAGGCAGACAGGCCCACTATACAGCCAATACTTACCAGTGAGTGGGTGATCACCAGTGAAAACGTTCTGGGAGGTTTGCTCTGTTGAAGCAGTGTGGGTACCTCTGAGTCAGTGAGGTAGATGTGTAGGAGCACCAACATCTCTCACCATCCAGGTATACACTTTCAGCATCTATGAGATCAGCATTTAGCTCTCTACCTAACACCAGGCTTTCACTTCAAGGAGAATGAATGGTCTGGTAAGTCCCCCCCCACCCCCACCCCTGACTGGAACGACTGGACCACAAGGCTCTCACTCATTCTAGGGTGCTTGACTGTCATGCCCCTGGGAGGGAGGAATGAACAAGCACATTTAACAAAGGAAGGAGACCAACTTAGCAAGTCAAACAAACATATAAATGAGTAAAACCCTTCTCTTTCCTGATTTATCAGGACTTTCACCAACTTCCACTTTGCCAATTACTACCCTTCAACATCTATGTGAAGAATCCAGAAAAATAATACTGAAATGAATCCAGAAGAAAGGAATCAGGAATGTGGGGAAAATGAAGGGGAAAGGATATGCCCACAGACTACTGGAGCTGCAGCGCTGCTCACTAAACACCAAACAAGATAGAAAAGAGACAACATGGCTGCATAAGACTTTAACAGAGAAATGTGAAAATATCAACCTAAAGAGGAAGCGAAAAAGGGGCAGAAAAGTACAGTTGTGTACACTTACCATAAATGTAGATGTACACTTACCATAAATGTAGATGTACGAGTGTATTCACTGCTGCAGTTATCACACTGGGGTTATCTGCCTGCAGGAAGCCCTCTGCCGGCCTGAATACTAGAGTCTTCAGATTTCTGCGTCGGATGCTGTCGCTTCTTCCCTGAAGTCAGGTCGTCAGGGGTATAAAACATGCAGCCGACGCCATTTCATCAGTTTTTCTTGCCCCAGATGTCAGGTGCCCCCCACAACAGGAAGCAATTATATGGTATGGTACACCCCCATCTAAAAGCAAATACACAAGAAAAAATAAATATACCAACAAGAAGGAAAAGGTAGAGCCAAGAGAAGTCAGGGGGCTGGAGGGAGGGTAACCAGGACTGCAACAGTGAATACACTCGAACATC